>NC_090266.1:37878523-38195309 GCF_040414725.1 Anabrus simplex
CCTAAGAAACTAACAGACAATAAAGAGACTGCTAGACTGACGTATGCGCGCGGCAAGCGCGTGAATTATAACTCCATGGCCACGACTTCGGCAAAAAATTTGTACCCCTACTACCCTTCCTCACAGCACATGCAAAGTCTCGACTACTTGCCGTAGCGCTATACAACAAAGGAAAGCTTTAGCATATAAGACAAAAAGGCTTGTACACATAGCTTTTTTTAATAAATTCTAGTTCCAGCTGGCTAAAGTGGAATAAAATATAATATTCAGTCTACAAAGTGGGGTGGGAGTGACTGTCCCTCCTCACCCCACCTCCTAACCGCCGCTACTGTTTGTAGACACGTCAAAGACGCAGTAAATGAAATCTAATAACTCGATAAAAGAGTTGATGGTATGGAACAAAAACTCGTTCATCTGATCTCACCCCACTTGATTTCTTCTTGTGGTTCCATGTGGAAAGCCTTGTGTATGGTTTCTTTCTTAGAATATGGTTTACGTCGCACCGACACAGATAGGTCTTATGACGACGATAGGATAAGAAAGGCCTAGGAGTGGGGAGGAATCGGCCTGTTCTTAATTAAGGTACAGCCCCTTCATTTGCCTGGTGTGAAAATGGGAAACCACGGAAAACTATCTTCAGGGCTGCCGACAGTGGGGTTCGAATCCAATACCTCCCGGATGCAAGCTCACAGATGGGTGACCCTAACCGCACGGCACTTTTGTATGAGACACCTGTCGAGACTGAAGAGGATCTTTTGGCTGCCTGCGACGCTGTTCAAACGACACTGGGGATATTGGAACGGGTACGACAGAACTTCGTGTGACGATGCCCTGCCTGCATTGACACAGGGGAACGCCATTTCGAAAATTTGTTGTAAAGTGAGCAGCTTGTAAAACATGTGCAGGGAAACGGAGTTAAATGAGTAGAATAATGCTTAACTTTTGACTCGATCGTATCTGGAATATGGTTCCCTATCTCAAAGTTTTCCATCATCCCTCAAAGTTTGTAACATCATCATGGATACATCCTGTAAAAAACACTCACTATTAAACAGACACGTTATAGTGTTATATTTTGTATTGAAATTGTGCGTGTTAGAGACTGGAAACCTTTTAAGTTACATTTAGCTAAGTCGACACAGGAAAATATGGCTTCCTTCTTAACAAAATCCTCTGTCACATGGTTCGCTGTCTGCTCTAAGTCTCCTCTCCTTCCAGTCCGTTCTTTAGTATTTCCATCAGCTTCAGTATTGCACTCTGTCAAAGTCATTTCTAAATAAATCAATAAAAGCAGCATAAATTTTCTCAATGCGCCTCTCACCAACAGTTCTCAACACTGTTTCTTGTTCCTTTGCATCAGAGAAAATCATATTGCACTTCCGCAATGTAACTGTCTAGCCTACCATACAGCCTTCTAGCTAGTATCCTAAGTAACACTTTGGCTGCATTTAATATAAGGCTAATGGTCCTCAAGTCTTCAGATTTCTAGGAGTTCTTCTCTGCAATTGGTAACATTTTTGTTGACAGGAAGGCCATTCATCTTTGCTATATATCCCGTTACAGAGGTACGAAGTCATTTTCATTCCCGGTGCCTAATTTACTGGTAATCTATCAATCCCGCTTGCCTTGTGATTCTTCATTTCTCTCAATGCAATTTCCACCTAGCTTTCCTCCCTCGTCTTCTAGTATTCCAGTAATAATAATAATAATAATAATAATAATAATAATAATAATAATAATAATCAGAGAAGACACTACATATATTACAATACAATACGCGTGTGGCGTTCGGAGAGGCCGGGTGCAGGTCTTTCGAGTTGACGTCTTATAACATATTATATAAGTACATTAAACATAAATAGATTTTAAATCAATGATAAGAAACTGAGACAATCAACATTCAAAAGAGGATTTCACAAAATTATGTCCACATTTTCCAGCCTGCACTGAAGTTGTCATAATAATACTTCCATGGTTCCAGAGAGTGCCCCATTTCACACAGAGTGAATGATTGTTGTTGTTTCCGTCATCAGTCCATGGAGTGGCTTGATGCAGCCCTCCATGCCACCCTATCCTTTGCTAAACGTTTCACTTTTACGTAAATACTACATCCTACATCACCTCTAATCTAAGTTACTCGTCATACTCATACCTCGGTCTACCGCTGCCGTTCTTAGCACTTACAGTTCCCTCAAAACCAACTGAACAGGTCCTAGGTGTCTTAAGATTTCTCTTATCATGCTAACTCTTCATCTGATCAAATTTTGAGAACGCATTCTCCTATCACCAATTTGATTCAGCATCACCTTATTCATGATTCGATCTACCCACCTCTCTTTCAGCATTCTTCTGTAACACCACATTTCAAAAGCTTTAATTATATTTCCTTCTGAGCTACTTATCGTCCATGTTTCACTTCAATACAATGCCACGCACCGAATAAATTCTTCAAAGATATTTTTCGAATGCCTATATCAGTGTTCGAAGTGAGCAAGTTACTTGCCTTCCATTGCTTGCGCTAGCCTCCTTACCTCTGCCATCGCTGGTTACTCTACGGCCTAGCTAAAGTACGGTCCTACCTGCATCACCTGACTTCGTTCGACTGCTCTCCGTTAGTTTTGTTTTGGATTTTATTTCTTTCATCTTGTGCGCCTTCTACAGGACAGTATCTTTAACATACAGCAATCTCTCCAGATCTTCTGCGGACACAAATAAAATAATATCATCGGCAAATCTCAGAGTATTGATTACCTCTCCTTGGATTGCGATTCCCTTTCCGAACTCCACTTTAATTTCCTTTACTACAGGACATTCCAGGAATGATCAAAGGGAATGCTGAGAAAAGAAGGTAACTAATAAAAGCGACTGGATGATATTTACCTACTGTATGATATCATAGATATTAAAAAAAAGATACAACAGTTGAAAACTCTAAAAAAGTAACGGAAACTGGCAAGATTTCCGGGGGTCTACTAAAGGCAATTGGTTGGAATATAGTGATGCATCTGATGGCCAGTTCTGAATTGTTTAGGGATGTTGAGTATTGTTTGGGTCATAAGTCCACAGGCTGGTTTGATGCAGCTGTCCTTACCACCCTATTCTGTGCTAACCTCTTGATTGTCACATATCCACTCCCCTTTTCAGATTCTCTAACCTATCACAACGATTCAGACTTCTAACATTCCACGCTCCGACACCCAGAAAGTTAGTAGTAATCGTCCTGAAAATTGCCCCCTCTCATATAGTCCCCTCCCGGAGATCCGAACTGAGGACCATTTTTCCTTTCGAATATTTTACTCAAGAAACCATCATCAGTACATTACACATGTATGCAGGGAGAGCTGTATATCTTCTGGATTTAGTTACGGCTGTATAGTTCCCCGTTGTTTTCAGCCGTGTAGGAGTATCAACACGAATAAGTCATGTTAAATATTGTTACAAGGCCATATCCACACTGCCACCCTTGCAAATTCCGAAAGGCTGCTCCCTCCTTTCGACCAACCATTCGTTAGTCTGGTCTCTCGACCGATACCCATCCGGTATGGTTGCAGCTACGGCTTGGCTATCTGCTTCCTAGGTACGCACAAGCCTCCCTACCGCGGCAAGGTTACATAGTCCCCAGGAAATAAAATAAACTATTCATTACTTCGCTCCTGACATTCATAGGGTTGCTCTGACGCAGTGTTTCGTCCTAGACTGTATGTCAAAAGCTGTACTTCGACTCCTCCATGAGCAACTTTAGTTTCTGTGCAAAAGTTTGAGTCACCATGTGTAAGATTTACTGCCTCCGTTGCAAGAGCCTTGGCTCGTAGTGGCCTTGACTAAATAAATAAATAAATAAATAAATAAATAAATAAATAAATAAATAAATAAATAAATAAATAGCCCACCTATGTGGTGTATTGGTTAGTGTGATTAGCCGCCACCCCCAGAGAGCCGGGTACGATTCCCGGCTCTGCCACGAAATTTTAAAAGTGGTACGAGGGCTGGAACGGGGTCCACTCAGCCTCGGAAGTCAATTGAGTAGAGGGAGGGGGGTTCGATTCTCACTTCAGCTATCCTCTAAATAGTTTTCTGTGGTTTACCACATCTCCTCCAAGCAAATGCCGGGATGGTACCTAACCATGAGGCCACGGCCGCTTCCTTCCTTCCTTCCTTCCTTTCTTCCTTCCTTCCTTCCTTCCTTCTTCCTTGCCTATCAGTTCCAATCTTCCATTCCCCCCACAAGGCCCCTGTTCAGCATAGCAGGTGACGCCGCCTGGGCGAGGTACTGGTCATCTTCCCCATTTGCAAACCCCGATCCAAAGTCTCACGCTCCAGGACACCGTCCTGGAGGCGGTAGAGGTGGGATCCCTCGCTGAGTCCGAGGGAAAACCCAAACGTGGAGGGTAAACTAATTAAGAAATAAATAAAGAAAAATAAATAAATAAATAAATAAATAAATAAATAAATAAATAAATAAATAAATAAATAAATAAATAAATAAATAAATAAATCTCTATCGGTACTTCACGCTCTGAAAAAGTGAATACTATTTGTGTAATAAATTTAATCTCAACTGGAGAGGAGGAGCGTGGTTCGCTCTCTTCTGGCATATGGCGGCTGAAGCACACGTGTGTGACACGCTGACTCCCCCACTCCCCTTCCCTATGAGCAGTCATAAACAGAATTTTGGGCGCGACAACTCTTGAGGAATTCACACATGTTACTTGGTGCAAGTTTCTTCTCCTTCCGTTACAGGAAGGCTTTTAACGTTAACGTGTCGTTCATTCAAAACAACTTAGGGAGTAATTCACTCTCTTTCAGTTTTAGGAGGCATACGTCGGTTTCACAGCGGCCTTACGTTCAAATCCCGATTGATACAATCTCACTTCCTACCGTACTGCAGACCGGTGAGGTTCTAGGAACACATCCAAACATACGTTCATCACAAAAAGTTAAGCATATACAGGATTCTCCTATGTTGGGATGGAACCAATTTCATATTATTTAATGTAAAACTAAGAATAGTAAATATAACGAAAACATTTCTATAATATAGAACTCAGAGTGTTAGAGTAGGTGAAGCGGTACCTGATCCTGTAATGATTAAAAGGGGGCCCGCAGGGCACTATTACTGGACCCTTACGTTTTCGTATGTATATAAAAATGATATGAGTAAATATCTGGAATCACGCGGATGACGTTATATTGTATAGAGTGGCAAATGAGTTGCAGGATTGTGAGCAACTGCAGAGGGACTTAATAATGTAGTGAGATGGACAGCAGACAATGGTACGAATGTAAATGGGATAAAAAGTCAAGTTGTAAGTTTCACAAGAGGAAAATTACTCTCAGTTTTAATGATTGTGTTGATGGGATGAGAGAACATCATGAGGAACAATGTACATATCTAGGTGTTAATATAAGGGATTATCTTCATTTGGTTAGTCATATTAACGGGGTTGTTAAGAAAGGTTACAGATCTATTCACTTGATTATGTGAGTATTTAGGGGTTCTAGTAAGGATGTAAAGGAGGGGGCGTGTAAATCTCTCATAAGACTGCAGTTAGAGTGTGTCTTCAGTATATGGGACCCTCACCACGACTACTTGATACGAAAATTGGAAAAAAATCAAAGGAAAGCAGCACGAATTTTTTCTGGGTGATTTGCGACAAAAAAGTAGTGTTACTAAAATGCTGCAAATTTGGGCTTGGAAGACTTGGGAGTAAGGAGACTATGTGTTATGTTTCGAACTGTCAGTGGTGAGTTGGCTTGGAACGACACAAGTAGGAGAATAAGCTTGAGTGGAGCTTTTAAAAGCAGAAAAGGTTATAATATGAAGATAACGTTGGACTGAGGCAAATATTCATTTATAGGACGAGAAGTAAGGGATTGAAATAAATTATCAAGGGACATGTTTGATAAATTTCCAAGTTGCTTGAAAATATTTAAGAAAAAGCTAGGTGAACAATTGTAAACAAATGTAAATACGAGGTAGACAATTCATAGAGAATCTGCCACCTGGGCAACCGTCCTAAATTCACATGATTGATTGATTGATTGATTGATTGATTGATTGATTGATTGGTAGTGAGCTAGCCTTTTACCTGGAGGACATGTGTTCGATTCCCTGCAAATTCAGGGCTTGCTCGAGGTCCACTTAGCCTACGAGAGAGAGTGATATTTCGATCCTGGTCTATAAATCCAAGCACTCGTTACGCTCACCACACACCACCTTGTAAGTTTCAGATATTCGGACTGAGGTAGGTCAAGGGTAACGGGGATTAAGTTGCCACAAAATATCAATGATAATGTGTGTCTTCTTCACAGCCGCACGTTCACTAGGAGACGTAGCCTTTTCCAGCCGATCACACCTCGAGGTCAGGAAAAGACAATGCAGAAAGTGTAGCACAATGTCTAATTCGTGTGTGCAATGTTGACTACTGTCCACAGAAAACAATTAAAAATGTACTTCGGTTAGTCCCTCTGTGGGGGAGTATTCACGGTATCACCTTCCTGTCGTTGAAGGCGACTAAAAGGGGCCCCAGGGGCTCTTAGTTTGGAAGCGTGCGTTGGCAACCACGATGCTTTTATCTGAGTCCTAGCATTGCCAGTATTAAGTTTCCCAGGCCTAGGGAGTCTTTCATTTTCACGCTCTTCGTAGCCCATGTTTTTCTTTGGTCGATACCTTCATTTTTCGAAGTGTCGAACCGCTTCAATTTTTCTCTTCGATTACTGTTATTATTATTATTATTATTATTATTATTATTATTATTATTATTATGATTATGATTATGATTATTATTATTATTATTATTATTATTATTATTATTATTATTATTATTATTATTATTATTATTATTATTACCGTGTTTTCGTGGAACAGAGAGGTGAAAGAAGGTGCTGGTTTGAATGAGTCTATCTACGACAGTCAAAGTCTCATTTAAAACTTTAAAATTAAAGTTATACTTTTTTCAGATATTAAATTTTAACAAACCACAAGATTTCAGTTACAGAGCTAGTTTTGTACAAAATAGAAAAACAGAAAAACCTAGAAAAGGTTAGTTACAGTTTGAGCTCCCTACTTACAGAAGTGCCTACATCACTAGACAGATAGTCAAGGAGACGAATCTCCCAATTTATTTTACAGGTTATTTAAAACACAATTTTCAAGAGCACTTTGCTCCAACGGTTACAGGTTACGGCATTCCAAAGGCACCACTCAGTATTTACACAAATATCTATTACATTACAAGAATAGAGCCTCTATGCTCTATAATTCAACCAAGGAGACTGCGCTTAAAAACCTTACAGCCTACTCAAGGCAACCTTTACATTTTACAGCGTCTTTGGTCAATAAAATTTACACTTTCAGGCCTCTCTAGGCACAACATACATTTAAAAATACCGTATCAGTTTTCTTTTACATGGAAGAAATAATACAGGGATATCGAGTACCTATTCTACTGGGCCTTTTTGGAAAGCTACAAGTTCAATTGCTGGCCCCAAAATCAAAATGTATGGAGGCGGACACTTGCGCTCCAAATCAAAGAGTAAATCCCTACGATGCAGAGGCTAATCCCAAACTACTGAGATGACCAGATGGACAAGTTAAATTACAATTTGCAATAGTGAAAACAGTTACAAAATCGTAGTCACCTCAAGCTTAACTGAAGGGGAATTCGAGAGGGTAACGCACTCTCTATCCCCGGTTTTCAGTTTAAGTACTTTTGACTTACTTGAACTTTTACATGAGAAGGAAGAAAGGTTACATTTTAGGAAATTGACTGTTACATAAAGATTGGAAACCTTCCCCTCAAGTCAGCTTGCGGAGATAACTACTGAGATAGAAAAATGATGGCCATTACCTTAGCTGATATTCTGCCTGCCGATGGATGAGGCCTCCGCCTCCTCCCTTAAACACACACACACACACACACACACACACACACACACACACACACACACACACACACACACACACACACACACACACACACACACACACACACACACACACACACACACACACACACACACGCACGGTAACACGATGATCAATAAGACAAGTTAACTCAAAAAAGCGTCAGGCTCTGGACTAAGACCAGACACACCGTCTCATTTTCATTAGACAGTCGAAAAGCTACAAGAAGCCTATTATTGGCATATAAAAATATACACAAAATTTGTGATTGGCCAGATTCCAAAGCCGGCGGGATGAGAAGGAAGTGTTGAAAACCAAGAATTATCAAAAGAAAAAGTCAATTCACGTCAGAAAACCTACAAACACAAAATTTCTTTAAATTTCTAGTTGTTCTACTTTGCACCAGAATGCATGACATCAGTTTTATTTAATAGAGACATCTATGGAGAAAAGTCCCAAATTCTTGAACTAGTTGTTTCAATTTGTGTGCAATAGGTAGCGTTTTATGGTTCATGTTTGTGATGGTTCATCTTTGTGGGTTACTGTAGTCACGTCCTAGTTCGTGAACCATGGGCAACGGCTGAGTGGCCTAGTAAGTGGTCCTGAGAGTCGGGATACCAGTTGCTATGGAATGGGAGTGGGCATCTCGGACATATTCTGAGTCCTGGCCCTCCTTGTGCTCAGGCGGCTAGGACTATAAAATTCACCGGTGGTCCATAACCCGTTAGAGGAGAGATCCTCACTTGGACTATGTGCAAGTAGGGTAGCATCCTGCTTCATGAATTTACCGAGCTCAGAACATTTTAAGAAAGCCTCGGACCTATGGGAGAAATGGGGTCCCACTCCCATTTGACAGGCGAGGGACTCCTTGGAAACAATTTGGTAAATGAAATGGAATTCGGTTGGGAGCTATCAATGTTAATGGGGCTTATGGAAGAAAGAAGGTAGAATTGGCTGAGTCAGCAAAGAGGATGCATCTAGATGTGCTAGGAGTAAGTGATATTCGGGTAAGGGGAGATAATGAGGAAGAGATAGGAGATTATAAAGTGTACTTGACGGGTATTAGAAAGGGAAGGGCAGAGTCTGGGGAAGGGCTCTTTTTTCAGGAATACCATTGCACGCAACATAGTTTCTGTTAGGCACGTAAATGAGTGAATGATGTGGGTAGATTTGTCAGTTAGAGGAATTAGGACAAGAATTGTGTCCGTGTATTCACCATGTGAGGGTGCAGATGAGGATGAAGTTGACAAGTTTTATGAGGCATTGAGTGACATCCTGGTCAGGTTCAACAGCAAGGATAGAATAGTGTTAATGGGCGATTTCAATGCGAGAGTTGGGAATAGAACTGAAGGATACGAAAGGGTGATTGGTAAATGTGAGGAAGATATGGAAGCTAATGGGAATGGGAAGCGTTTGCTGGACTTCTGTGCTAGTATGGGTTTAGCTGTTACGAATACATTCTTCAAGCATAAGGCTATTCACCGCTACACAAGGGAGGCTATGAGTACCAGATCCATAATAGACTATATCTTAACAGACTTTGAATTCAGGAAATCTGTTAGGAATGTACGAGTTTTTCGCGGATTTTTCGATGATACAGACCACTATCTGATCTGTAGTGAACTAAGTATCTCTAGGCCTAGGGTAGAGAAAGTGAAATCTGTCTGCAAACGAATAAGGGTAGAAAATCTCCAGGACGAGGAAATTAGACAGAAGTACATGGATATGATTAGTGAGAAGTTTCGAACAGTAGACAGTAAGCAGGTTCAGGATATAGAAAGTGAATGGGTGGCATACAGGGATGCTGTACTAAAACAGCAAGGGAATGCCTAGGAACAACCGTGTTTAAAGATGGAAAAAGGCGAACGTCTTGGTGGAATGATGAAGTGAGAGCAGCCTGTAAACGTAAAAAGAAGGCTTATCAGAAAAGGCTCCAAACAAGGGCCGAGGCAGACAGGGATTTGTACGTAGATGAAAGAAACAGAGCGAAACAAATAGTTGTTGAATCCAAAAAGATGACATTGGAAGATTTTGGTAATAACCTGGAAAGGCTAGGTCAAGCAGCAGGGAAACCTTTCTGGACAGTAATAAAGAATCTTAGGAAGGGAGGGAAAAAGGAAATGAACAGTGTTTTGTGTAATTCAGGTGAACTCATAATAGATCCCAGGGAATCACTGGAGAGGTGGAGGGAATATTTTGAACATCTTGTCAATATAAAAGGAAATTATCATGGTGATGTTGCAAACAGCCAAGCTCATGGGGAGGAGGAAAATGATGCTGGTGAAATTATGCTTCAGGAAGTGGAAAGGATCGTAAATAAACTCCAATGTCATAAGGCAGCAGGAATAGATGAAATTAGACCTGAAATGATGAAGTATAGTGGGAAGGCAGGGATGAAATGGCTTCATAGAATAGTAAAATTAGCGTGGAGTGTTGGTACGGTACCTTCAGATTGGACAAAAGCAGTAATTGCACCTATCTATAAGCAAGGGAACAGGAAGGATTGCAACAACTATCGAGGTATCTCATTGATTAGTATACCAGGCAAAGTATTCACTGGCATCTTGGAAGGGAGGGTGCGATCAGTCGTTGAGAGGAAGTTGGATGAAAACCAGTGTGGTTTCAGACCACAGAGAGGCTGTCAGGATCAGATTTTCAGTATGCGCCTGGTAATTGAAAAATGCTACGAGAGGAATAGGCAGTTGTGTTTATGTTTCGTAGATATAGATAAAGCATATGACAGGGTACCGAGGGAAGAGATGTTCGCCATACTGGGGGACTATGGAATTAAAGGTAGATTACTAAAATCAATCAAAGGCATTTATGTTGACAATTGGGCTTCAGTGAGAATTGATGGTAGAATGAGTTCTTGGTTCAGGGTACTTACAGGAGTTAGAAAAGGCTGTAATCTTTCACCTTTGCTGTTCCTAGTTTACATGGATCATCTGCTGAAAGGTATAAAATGGCAGGGAGGGATTCAGTTAGGTGGAAATGTAGTAAGCAGTTTGGCCTATGCTGACGACTTGGTCTTAATGGCAGATTGTGCCGAAAGCCTGCAGTCTAATAACTTGGAACTTGAAAATAGGTGCAATGAGTATGGTATGAAAATTAGCCTCTCGAAGACTAAATTGATGTCAGTAGGTAAGAAATTCAACAGAACTGAATGTCAGATTGATGATACAAAGCTAGAACAGGTCGATAATTTCAAGTATTTGGGTTGTGTGTTCTAATAATAATGATGTTATTTGCTTTACGTCCCACTAACTACTCTTTTACGGTTTTCGGAGACGCCGAGGTTCCGGAATTTAGTCCCGCAGGGGTTCTTTTACGTGCCAGTAAATCTACCGACACGAGGCTGACGTATTTGAGCACCTGCAAATCCGACCGCACTGAGCCAGGATCGAACCTGCCAAGTTGGGGTCAGAAGGCCAGCGCCTCAACCGTCTGAGCCACTCAGCCCGGCAAGGTTGTGTGTTCTCCCAGAATGGTAATATAGTACGTGAGATTGAATCAAGGTGTAGTAGAGCTAATGCAGTGAGTTCGCAGTTGCGATCAGCAGTATTCTGTAAGAAGGAAGTCAGCTCCCAGACGAAACTATCTTTACATCGGCCTGTTCTCAGACCAACTTTGCTTTACGGGTGCGAAAGCTGGGTGGACTCAGGATATCTTATTCATAAGTTAGAAGTAACAGACATGAAAGTAGCAAGAATGATTGTTGGTACAAACAGGTGGGAACAATGGCAGAGGGAGATCAAGACGACGATGGTTAGACTCGGTTTCTAACGATTTAAAGATAAGAGGTATAGAACTAAATGAGTCCACAACACTAGTTGCAAATCGAGGATTGTGGCGACGTTTAGTAAATTCTCAGAGGCTTGCAGACTGAACGCTGAAAGGTATAACAGTCTATAATGATAATGTATGTATGTATGTATGTATGTATGTATGTATGTATGTATGTATGTAGCTTTCTTCAAGGCGCTTCATTCAATTGCAGGGGTTGAGGTGTACCTGCCGGCACAATTATTATTATTATTATTATTATTATTATTATTATTATTATTATTTGCTGTACGTCGCATCGACACAGATAGTTTTGATGGCGACGATGGGATAGGAAAGGCCTAGGAGTGGGAAGGATGTGTCGTGGCCTTAATTAAGGAACAGCCCTAGCATCTACCTGGTGCGAAAATGGTAAACTACGGGAAACCATCTTCAGGGCTACCGACAGTGGGCTCGAACCCACAATCTCCCGAATGCAAGCTCACAGTTGCGTGCCCCTAAATGCACGGCCAACTCGCCCGGTGACAACTGTTAAAAGAGGACGGTTGCCCAGTTATACTTCCTCTGAAGACAAAAATCACCGCCGCCACCACCGCATTTGATTGGTGCAAAAACAATCTTGCTAAGAAAATGATGTTCAGGATATGAGTTACATTTGGCTAACTACTGTCGTGGAAAAATTATATAGACATCCGAGTTAATTCGTTAATAAAAATGTTTATCCTTTGTCGCACATAGTAACAAGTTACACCAACATTTAGCTTATTTTATTGCACGTTTAATTATGTGGAGTAGAGATTGTTACCGTACACAGTTAAAATTTTATCGCACGTTCAACAAAAAAAAAAAAAAAGAAAAAAAAAATGCCGGGTATATTTGTCATTTCCAACGGAGCGCTCACTTTGAAAATTAATAACCTTAAAAGTATTGATCTGATCGTTGTCAAACTTAAATGCGCCTTAAAGTAACTTATTGTTGATCGATATACCAAGATTTTATTTCATCTGATATTTGTGAAGAGGGTTGTTGTAAATTTTCTGAAACAACATTTTCTCATTACTGGATGATCATAGCCGTAAAAAAAATCGGCTTCTTATGAAGCTCATGAGAATGTCAGGTTAAAATTAAAACTGTTTTTTTACCTGCATGCAACTGTTGATTTTGTTACTTGGTTGCTTGTGTGAGAAGAAAGCAGCCTAGCGGCCGGCGAAAACAATGCACTTGGCCCTGGAAACCCTAGCGACGTTGCCGGGTTGAACATCAATTCAGCGCTCCCTGCTGTACAATAAGTGGATGTTTGTTGTTTCGTCAATTGTTTAAAACCTTATCGGACTAGCGCTCTGTATAGTGCTCTTCGCATAATTATTTGGAAACTTACTTTCCTTAGAAGTAGAGAAGAAGTCATTGTTTCTTCAAAATATATCATTTCTACGCGAAAAACGGGAATCGCAGGCAAAATGAATGATACTGTGAAAATCTTCAGTACTCGATTCTGAAAGGAATGTAAAGGTTGCGTGTTTATCCTTCATCGTTGGCTTTTCCCGGGCAGGAAACGTTTAAGCACCTACAGGTGTGCCAAAATCCTTTACTCCTGTCAGACTCCGTAGCTGAACGATGAGCGTGTTGGGTTTCGGATACAAGGGTCACGGGTTCGATTACCGGCCTGGTCATTGAAATTTATCTTCACTCCGGGCAAGGTGATAGGGCTTATTCGAAGTGTGTCCTCTCTTCAAGGTATCAATAGTAATGGTGGGATGCGTTCAACTTGTGAAACGTTTTGTTTTTAAAGTTCCGGGTGATGGGATAAAATACCATCTAGTATGTTATTTCTCACCCCAAAACACAACACATTCATTGTAAAGTAGCTCTACATGACTCGAAACTGATACAAGGCACTGAGGGTTCAATAGGCCAACTGGGCAACACCGCTCGGCGGATACGCTGTTTTCTTCTCTCAAAACAACTCAGTTAATATAAAATCAGCAACTGCATGCAGGGAAAAGCAGTTTTAATTTTAGCCTGATAATCTCATGAGCTTCATAACAAGCCAAACCTTTTACGGCTGTGATCACCAGTAATGAGAAAATATTGTTTCATAAAATTTACAACCCTTTTCACAAATAGTAGATGAAATAAAAACTCGGTATACCGACCTACAATAAGTTATTTTAAGACGTATTAAAGTTCGGTAACGATCAAATCAATACTTCAAAGTCATGCATTTTCGAAGTGAGCGCACCGTTGGAAATAGAAAAAAATACCGGCCCTTTTTAGTTCATCCTGCGTAAAAATTTTAACTAATACGGTAAAAGTTTCAACTCCACATAATTAAACGTAGAATAAAATAAGCCAAATTTTGGTGTATCTTGTTTCTATGTGCGACAAAGGATAAACTTTGAATTAACGTATTAACTCGGGTGTCTACATTTTTTTCCACGACAGTACACATCATCGTCAAAGTTCAAACAATGTGCAACACGGACTTGTACCACGTTATACCAATATGATTGTCCTGAATTGTTTACGACGTATTTTATTTTCTGACCTGTGCACTAACTGGGTCTTCATCTTCTGCTCGTAGCGCAGGTTAAAATTCTGCTGTGAACTTACACGATCTATAGTAGAAACATTTTGCCATCCAAAGGTACTTTTATCTGTCATTCTCCTGTTGACAGTCTGACCGTAGTGACAAATGATCGTACAGCAGGAAGAGTTCTTGGTTCACAGTAGTTATAGTTGTTAGACGAGGTTGTAATGTTTCACCTTTGTTATTCATAGTATACATGGATCATTTACTGAAAGGTATAAAATGGCAGTAGACGAGTAAAGTGGTCAAAATGTAGGAAACCTAACAGAATTGAATGTGAGGTTGGTGCAGCAAACCTAATGCAGAGAGTTAGCAGTTGCGATCAACAGTATTCTGTAAGAAGGAAGTCAGCTCCAGGACGACACTATCTTTACACCGGGTCTGCCTTCAGACCAAATTTGCTTTACGGAAGTGAAAGCTGGGTAGACTCAAGGTATATTATTCATATTTTAACCGTAAATGCCGTACTTGGGCGAGAAGAGCATAAGATTCAACGCAGAATGTTTACGGTACAGAAATTGAGTGCTACAGAGTGATTCACTCCGCTATAGTCGTAATGAACATACGACGCTGAGATTATATAGTTATATAATTAGTTAATATATAGCTTAAGCATACAAGTCGTAGACGAAGAAGCACAAATAATAATAATAATAATAATAATAATAATAATAATAATAATAATAATAATAATAATGATGATGATTGAACGATGGAAACGCGCAGTAAGAAGGAACTACGCCAAGAGAAAAATATAGGAACAAGAGTAAACCAAGGTTAACAATATAAATAAGATATATTTAACAATAAATAAATGAATAATTAAATATTTCTCAACAAGATAACAAATCGAAGACAAGAGTTTGATACGACAGTGAATTATATAGAGGAAACCTCAGAAGACAAGGAAAATCTGCCACATTTACAATATAGATATTTAGAAATACATCAAAAACCGTATGAAAAAGTATTAAGCGTACAATAAAGAGTAATAAATGTCGAATAAAAGGAAGCAACCTGAAAGAAGATGAGAAAAGAAGGGAAAGGGGAATGGAAGTAGGGATCGAACTGGGGAAAGGATTCTCTTCGCCGGGTGTACTTACGCTGCAGGATCTGTTATTGTTATTATTATTGCAGAAAGTAGCATTGTTCCTACGAAGCAGATAATGTAATTTCAAAATTCCATTGTCAAAATAACATTATGATAAGTCTTGCTCACCAAATAACCTGAAGAAATAACAGTCCAGATGGTAATGACAATATAGAACGTAGCGCAGTTGTTTCGGTGCTCCACCACTCCGAGACGAAGGCAGACTCAATTTTTAGAGCGGCGGAGCGAGAATATATAGCAGTACAGAAACGTCGAGAGGAGTAGAGAAGCTGAAAGCCAGCATGTTCCAGAAACGTGTCCAATAGAGGTAAGCACAAGCTCACTCACAAGCGGAGAAGGCGATGCGTGGAGAAGATGACGTCAGAGTCACGTGATGAACGGAGTAGGCAGACGGCAGGTGAGCAGAGCAGTAGAATGAGTGAAGCAGCGGCGGCGTGATCGGAGTAAAAGCAGCATACAAAGGTAGGAAATATACGTAGCATTTGCGGAGATCGTAACAAGAGGGAGAGAGGTTTGTCGAAATAATGTCTGTTTCAATGAAAACTGAGTTTATTAACAAAATTTCAAATTTCATATCACCTCTGTACAGAAGAAATGCTGGGAAGTGTGCTTTCCTAGTCCTGCAGCTGGCGATGTTCCTTGAAGTCTGGCTGCTACTCTCGTACTGCCATGAGTCTCCTTACTGCACCATGGAACCACGATTCCTCCCTCGATGGAAATTCTAGACGTTTTGGAATTTGTAGAAGTTCGAGACAGTCTAGAAGTTCTAGTAGAATGGGCGTTGATATTGGTCACCTATAGGATGAACATGAATACACACACTTATGCCCTGGACGTGTTAATTTGGAAAGCGGCTTCTGCACAGATGAGAAAGAGATATAATAATGATCTTAAACAAGGTTTATAGCACGTAGAAATCGTGTACTAAAAAATTGAACCAATAACTATCACGCGATAGAATGTCACTTGAATCTACTCCGTGTTCTAACATGAATCATTTAATGCGTCCGAATGTCACGCAATTCAGTTTTAACACTTGAAAGATAAGTAAGCGGAGTCGAATGTCAATAAAATCGAACCCGCAAAATAAATAGTCACTTAGAATTATATGATAATGTAACTTCCCATTGTCGAATGTCAATGAAATCGACCTAGTAAGTTTGAACAATGTGACACTTGGCATAAGTTGAAGTTTTTCACTTGATAAATATTTCTAAGTTTTTACACAGTTGTGAAGACTATCACTTTGATCGGATGGAAACGCAATATTGTACTTTTGAAATTATTCCTGTTCACGCGTGTTATTCGCAAATAAACTGAAACTGACTCTGTTCGTTTACAGTCCTTGTTTCGATCACTCGTAAGGTTGATGAGTACAAGTTCAAATATACAATTCGCAGTCTATCATCATCATCATCATCATCATCTGTTTACCCTCCAGGTTCGGCTTTTCCCTCGGACTCAGCGAGGGATCCCACCTCTACCGCCACAAGGGCAGTGTCCTGGAGCTTCAGACTCTTGGTCGGGGGATACAACTGGGGAGTATGACCAGTACCTCGCCCAGGCGGCCTCACCTGCTATGGTGAACAGGGGCCTTGTAGGGGGATGGGAAGATTGGAAGGGATAGGCAAGGATGAGGGAAGGAAGCGGCCGTGGCCTTAAGTTAGGTACCATCCCGGCATTCGCCTGGAGGTGAAGTGGGAAACCACGGAAAACCACTTCGAGGATGGATGAGGTGGGAATCGAACCCACCTCTACTCAGTTGACCTCCCGAGGCTGAGTGGACCCCGCTCCAGCCCTCGTACCACTTTTCAAATTGCGTGGCAGAGCCGGGAATCGAACCCGGGCCTCCGGGGGTGGCAGCTAATCACGCTAACCACTACACCACAGAGGCGGCAGTCTATCATCTACGAAATTATTTCCAAGTGTTTGAGACTTATTTACACACGGGAAAATTGCAAGTCCGGTGTCGTAGGTACTGAGTTTAAGTTAACGTTATATTCAATCACTTGTCAATGTTCGACACTTAAGAAATTCTAAGTCTTATAGCACCATTATGTGAATGAAACTCTCGAAATATTTCAATCACTTGACGAAATACAAGTACTGTTCATGAATCTATCACTGATTAGGACGTCTCATTTTCTTTGAAATATGAGCACTTGGAAAATAAACACAAGTCTTAAAAACACTCGTCCTAAATAGTCAATCACATGTAAATGTTAATGTCGGCGAAGCACAAGTTCTCAGTAGAGTAGAGTAGAGTAGAATTCTATCACTCATAATCTGGAGAAAAGTTTTGAGTTCTATTTTCAACACTGAAGAACGTATATTGTCATTCGATGCTCCATCGCGACTGCCACGAACCGACCGACCCGGTTCGACCGTGGTAATAGACACACCGATCTGCCTTGGGAATTAGCCCTCCTTATATACGGAAATCGTGAAGATAGCCGTAATTGTATTTTATTGAGTATCTCCTTTAGCTTCAGTCGGATTTGCACCAAAATTTGTGGAAATGGAGGCAAAACATTTGGTAACACGATGATGTTGTTTTCATAATTTAATTTTTACCCTAAGGAAAATTATTAGGCGTAGAATATTTCGAATGTTCTCTGGCTGATGCAATCTTTCTGTCGCAAGGGGAGGCAGTCTGTGACGTCATAAGCTCCACGTCGCAAACGAACTTCATGCTGTATCTAGCCAACACCTCCTAGATAATAAGGCCTAACAACACCGTGGTGACGTCACGCTAAGGAGGCGATGGCAATGAAGAGAAACGCGGAACATGGTTAAACACAGACATGATTTTAATATTTTTTGCCAATGGAATAATTCATTTACTAACAAATAGCGTTTCAAATTTAAGGGATATTGAATTATACTGTCGTTATTACCGTGTTTTAGTGACTCTGCCATTAAAGAAAAATAGCAAACAGTTGTAAAACACGACAGCATTTTTCAGTGTTAACTTACTTAGGCCGAATCGCTAACAGCACAACAGGATGTTACAAACATATTTCAATTTAAATAGGCATTACATGATCTTAAAAGAAAACCAGCACGTATAATATTAGCTTAGGCCTAACATCTATGCTGATGTAGCATCACCGGCAGTATTTGCACATGAGCCTACACTGTTTCCTCCCTTGAAGTTCATGCATGGTTTAATGAGAATTTCACCTACTATCGATGTTACCAATTTGTCATTCTGTTCGAAACCTATAACTTTATGTTTTATGTATTCCAGAAAGTATGTAAGTTTCTTTCCTAATATTGGACTACCATTCAGACTGGAGCCTACTCTTTTAAAAGTATTGACATGTGGCAAAATTAAATTGCTACTTCGTCTCATAAATTTGTAAAAATCGCACGGCGCAACAGCCCTGAAGGCCTTGGCCTTGGCCCTGCTCAGCCCGAAGGCCTGCATATTACGAGGTGTCTTGTGTTCGGCAGGACGAATCCTCTCGGCCGTTATTCTTGGCTTTCTATACCTGGGTCGCTATCTCACCATCAGATAGCTCGCAAATGTAATCACGCAGGTTGAGTGGACCTCGAACCAGCCCTCAGATCTAGGTAAAAATCCCTGACTTGGCCGGCAATCGAATACGGGGCCTCCGGGTAAGAGGCAGGAATTACATCCCTTCACCACGGGGTCGACTATAAATTTGTAAACATGAGGGGATATACGACAGAAGGTTGAACAAATAACAAGAAAATCAAACACATACTCCTTTATGAACTAAGAAATGTTTTAACTATGACTATTAAATTAACTGTGGGGACATCATCCTCGGTGTTCAATTCACCAACTAGGACTAGAATTAACTTATTTCTTGAATCTTTCTACACATTGTTACACTCATTCCTTGTGATGCAGCTATGATGTTTTGTAACTAAAGAATATACCGCATTTGTGTTAGTAATTTTGTCCACATACATATTAGAAATATTTTATACTTTAATAAAACCCGTTTAGAAAAAAGTCCATGTCCCATAAGATGATTACATATGCTATGCAGTATGATTGCCTTGGTGTATCGACGTACAGAAAAATTACCTACGTTCCCTTCATCACAGTACAACAACCATCAGGTAACAACATGTTTATTGTACTTTTCAGCTGTGTAAGAATGTGGATTGAAATTCTGTGTATGAGATATGTACTATCTTCCATGGCTCTGTTTATTGCTCCTCTTTCTATTCTACATTTTTGCCTGGTTCTTCTCTTCACCTGCCAGGATGTGACTATAAATATGATGGCCAGTTGGGAAAGATATAAGCCACTGCAGTCTCTGACAGTCGTGGTTTTGGAAGAGGAGTACTAAAAAAAATTCCTGAGGATCAGTACCAGTTCCTTCCCATAAAATATCACCGACTTTGAAATGTGTGCACCGAGCTCGATAGCTGCAGTCGCTTAAGTGCGGCCAGTATCCAGTAATCGGGAGATCGTGGGTTCGAGCCCCACTGTCGGCAGCCCTGAAGATGGTTTTCCGTGGTTTCCCATTTTCACATCAGGCAAATGCCGGGGCTGTACCTTAATTAAGGCCACGGCCACTTCCTTCCAATTCCTAGGCCTTTCCTATCCCATCGTTGCTGTAAGACATATCTGTGTCGGTGCGACGTAAGGCAAATAGCAAAAAAGAAAAAAAATGTGTGTGGCATACCTGTAAAATAATGTATCGCCGTAAGCGAAATTCGTGCATTTACAGAGTGAATCGGCCTACACCAACAGCTCTTGTAGGTGGTATGCTTTAATGCGTATAATAATAATAAAAAATAATAATACCGTTGAAATAATGTATCCCATGATTGTGAGCTAACATAACCTTATATCATTGAAGAATAAATATGCCTACATGTCACCAGCTGTTGCGTGTAGTTAAATACGTCATAGGCCAATACTCATTATGATTGTGTGAGAATGTAATAATAATAGTTACTCACCATTGAGTTATTAGTAAACCTGTAGACTTGTCTTGGAATTGCACGTAAACATATCTACCGCATAACCTCGTCTTTCGTAAACTTAATGCATGCACTTCCTTATCACTGTCAGAATTCTCCTTACAGTTGAGCACGCAACACATCAGTACCATTACGTAAACCGGTACTGGCAATTGGCACCATTAAACGAATTAAAACTCTTCTAATTTCAGCGTTACATTGCCAAATTCATTGCTGTGTTATTACTGAAAAGGTTCAAGCTTGCCTCCCTATACTGACGTCACAGTATATTCCCAGAACAGTTGTGAGACCTTATGTATCTAGGAGGTGTTGATCTATCTGTTGAGTCGGCGCGCAGCGCGTAGTTCAAGTTCGAAGTGCGGGGAGTTTATCCTGGACCAGCGTTCCTGGCACAATATGTTAGAAATAATAGATATGGAAGTCCCGAGAATGATCGCTCATATTAATAAATGGAAACAATAGCAGGTGGTTACGTACTCGGAATGAGGAAATAAAGACTAAGTTTGGAATGAACTTGATTGATAAAGCTGAACACATAAACCGCCTGCGGCGTTGCGGTCAAATGAGGCGTATAGTGAAGGTTAGGTTACCTTGAGAATATGGGGACAATGGTATTTTAATTTACAAATTGGCTTTACGTCGCACCGACACAGATAGGTCTTATGGCGACGATGGGATAGGAAAGGACTAGGAATGGAAAGGAAGTAGCCGTAGCCTCAATTAAAGTACAGCCCCAGCATTGACCTGTTGTAAAAATGGGAAACCACGCGAAACGATCCTCAGGGCTGCCGACAGTGGGTTCGAATCCACTATCTTCCGGATGCAGGCTTAGAGCTGCGCGGCCCTAACTGCACGGCTAACTAGCGCGGTGACGAACATGGTTAGACTCAGTTTCTAATGATTGAAATATAAGAGGTATAGAACTAAACGAGGCCACAGACCTAGGTACTAATAGAGGATTGTGGCAGCGTTTAGTAATTTCACAGAGGCTTGCAGACTGAACACTGAAAGGCATAAGAGCCGAAAATGAATATGTATGTATGATACAATCGTCCGCAAACAGTCTGCAGGCACTTCGAATTTCGTTCGGCTGGTCGTTGGTAAAGGTCATAAATGGAAGTGGCCCAATAACATTAACCTGTAGTACTCCGGACGTTATAGGAACTTCGTCGGACTATTTACTTCCCACTTGCACTCGTTGCGTGCGATCTGTCATCAATTCTCGGATAAATAGAACAACTCTTTTACCGATTCCATCTGCTACTACATCAAATAAAGAAAATCAATTACAATGGCGTCAACATACACACCGTTTAGACATGATGCTGTGTATGTTTTGGGCTTATGCCGTGTCAAGAAAATAAGGTGAAATTTCGTAACGTTTCGCAGAGAACTGTGCTCTGCGCCATCAGAAGAAAATCCCGACTGTCCACGAGAAAGGCTTCTTAAACAATGATTTTTTGAAATTTAGAACGTTATAATAGAAGTGGAAATGGTACGTTCATTCGTCACCAGGTGGCTCACTGGACGTGGCACAGCGCTAGCGTTCGAAGCGGAAGCTGACCGAACCATCAGAATCAGTCTAAGAAGGTCACATAACATGTGTACGTAACATATGACATAGACAAGTGTATGACATTGACCTAAGCCTGGAATGAAACATATGTCGATGAGAAACGTACGAATTTGGAAAACACCGAGACGAAATAAAAATAGCCAAGGGACAGGGAAGGGAACTACCTACGTAAACCCTTAATGGCCGGCAACCAGGTGTTACATAATTGATAGCCAGTGTCCTTGTTGAAATTGTTAGGATTTCTACGTATTTCCACTGCTTCCCGTATAATCCTAGACCTGTAGTGTCTAGTGTGGGTAAGAGCTCGAGCATCCTGGAACATGACATCGTGACACGACATAGACCGTGCTCAGCTATTGCCGATTTGTCTGGCTGGATGAGACTAATATTACGTTCATGTTCCTTGATACGGGTCTGTAATATCTTCAGTTTCTGAGATGTAAGTATCCTCATTAAAGGCATTCAACCACATTTTCACCCTTTTTCACCCTTCCTATTGGGATTTTCCGAAAACAAAAATATGTGTTTCTTTGTTTTTAAAGGAGATTCTGAACACCAATTTTTACATCTATAAACTTTTAAAGTTTTGAGATACCGATGCACTCATTTTAAAATTCATCCCCTTTTCAACCCCCCACCATCATTAATTGGATTTTCCAAAAACAAAAGAATACGTGTTTCTTTATTTTTAAAGGAGACCCCAAGTGCCAAGATTTAGGTCTGTAACATCTTAAGTTTGTGAGATATAAGTATCCCCATTAAAGACATTCAACAATTTTTCACCCTTTATCACCCCTCCTGTTGGTATTCTCCGAAAACGTAATAATACGTGTTTCTTTATTTTTAAAGGCGATTCTAACTACCAATTTTTACATCTGTAAACTTTCAAAGTTTTGAGATATAGGTACACTCATTTTAAAAATTCATCCCCCCCCACATTTTTCACCCTCCCATTCAATGGATTTTCCAAAAACAAAAAATACGTACTTCTTAATTTTTAAAGGAGATCCCAAATACCAATTTTCCGGTCTGTAATATCTTCACTTTCTGAGATGTAAGTATTCTCATTAAAGGCATTCAACCCTCCTATTGGGATTTTCCGAAAAAAAAACGTGTATACTTATTTTTAAATAAGATTCCAAATACCAATTTTTACATGTGTAAACTTTTAAATGGTTCATGTTTGTGGGGGACTGTAGTCACGTCCTAGTTCGTGAACCATGGGCAACGGCCGAGTGGCCCAGTAAGTGGTCCTGAGAGTCGGGATACCAGTTGCTATGGAATGGGAGTGGGCATCTCGGACATATTCTGAGTCAATGCCCTCCTTGTGCTCAGGCGGCTTGGACTATACAATTCACTGGTGGTCCATAACCCGTTAGAGGAGATATCCTCACTTGGACTATGTGCAAGTAGGGTAGCACCCTGTTTCATGAATTTACCGAGCTCAGAACATTTTAAGCAAGCCTCGGACCTATGGGAGTAACGGAGTCCCACTCCCATTTGACAGGCGATGGACTCCTTGGAAACAACTTGGCGAACGAAATGGAAATCGATGGGGAGCTATCAATGTTAATGGGGCTTATGGAAGAAAGAAAGTAGAACTGGCTGAGTCAGCAAAGAGGATGCATCTGGATGTGCTAGGCGTAAGTGATATTCGGGTAAGGGGAGATAATGAGGAAGAAGTAGGGGATTATAAAGTGTTCTTGACGGGTGTTAGAAAGGGAAGGGCAGAGTCTGGGGTAGGGCTCTTCATCAGGAATACCATTGCACGCAACATAGTTTCTGTTACGCACGTAAATCAGCGAATGATGTGGGTAGATTTGTCAGTTGGAGGAATTAGGACAAGAATCGTGTCCGTGTGTTCACCATGTGAGGGTGCAGATGAGTATGAAGTTGACAAGTTTTTTGAATCATTGAGTGACATCGTGGTCAGGGTCAAGAGCAAGGATAGAATAGTGCTAATGGGGGATTTCAATGCGAGATTTTGGAATATAACTGAAGGATACGAAAGGGTGATTGGTAAATGTGGGGAAGATATGGAAGCTAATAGGAATGGGAAGCGTGTGCTGGACTTCCGTTCTAGTACGGGTTTAGCTGTTACGAATATATTCTTCAAGCATAAGGCTACTCACCGCTACCCATGGGAGGCTAGGGGTACCAGATCCATAATATACTATATCTTAACAGACTTTGAATACAGGAAATCTGTTAGGAATATACGAGTTTTCCGGAGATTTTTCGGTGATACAGACCACTATCTGATCTGTAGTGAACTAAGTATCTCTTGGCCTAGGGTAGAGAAAGTGAAATCTGTCTGCAAACGAAAAAGGGTAGAAAATCTCCAGGGCGAGGAAATTAGACAGAAGTACATGGATATGATTAGTGAGAAGTTTCGAACAGTAGACAGTAAGCAGGTTCAGGATATAGAAAGTGAATGGGTGGCATACAGGGATGCTGCAGTAGAAACAGCAAGGGGATGCCTAGGAACAACTGTGTGTAAAGATGGGAAAAGGCGAACATATTGGTGGAATGATGAAGTGAGGGCAGCTTGTAAACGTAAAAAGAAGGCTTATCAGAAATGGCTCCAACCAAGGGCCGAGGCACACAGGGATTTGTACGTAGATGAAAGAAACAGAGGGAAACGAATAGTTGTTGAATCCAAAAAGAAGTCATGGGAAGATTTTGGAAATAACCTGGAAAGGCTAGGTCGAGCAGCAGGGAAACCTTTCTGGACAGTAATAAAGAATCTTAGGAACTCATAATAGATCCC
Organism: Anabrus simplex; assembly: GCF_040414725.1. Classification (NCBI taxonomy): domain Eukaryota; kingdom Metazoa; phylum Arthropoda; class Insecta; order Orthoptera; family Tettigoniidae; genus Anabrus; species Anabrus simplex. The sequence goes on from NC_090266.1 coordinate 37,903,225, forward strand.
AGGGAATCACTGGAGAGGTGGAGGGAATATTTTGAACATCTTCTCAATGTAAAAGGAAATCATCCTGGCGGTGTTACAAACAGCCAAGCTCATGGGGAGGAGGAAAATGATGTTGGTGAAATAATGCTTGAGGAAGTGGAAAGGATGGTTAAAAAACTCCATTGTCATAAGGCAGCAGGAATAGATGAAATTAGACCTGCAATGGTGAAGTATAGTGGGAAGGCAGGGATGAATGGCTTCATAGAGTAGTAAAATTAGCGTGGAGTGTTGGTAAGGTACCTTCAGATTGGACAAAAGCAGTAATTGCACCTATCTATAAGCAAGGGAACAGGAAGGATTGCAACAACTATCGAGGTATCTCATTGATTAGTATACCAGGCAAAGTATTCACTGGCATCTTGGAAGGGAGGGTGCGAACAGTCGTTGAGAGGAAGTTGGATGAAAACCAGTGTGGTTTCAGACCACAGAGAGGCTGTCAGGATCAGATTTTCAGTATGCGCCAAGTAATTGAAAAATGCTACGAGAGAAATAGGCAGTTGTGTTTATGTTTCGTAGATCTAGAGAAAGCATATGACAGGGTACCGAGGGAAAAGATGTTCACTATATTGGGGGACTATGGAATTAAAGGTAGATTATTAAAATCAATGAAAGGCATTTATGTTGACAATTGGGCTTCAGTGAGAATTGATGGTAGAATGAGTTTTTGGTTCAGGGTACTGACAGGGGTTAGACAAGGCTGTAATCTTACATGGTTCATCTGCTGAAAGGTATAACATGGCAGGGAGGGATTCACTTAGGTGGAAATGTAGTAAGCAGTTTGGCCTATGCTGACGACTTGGTCTTAATGGCAGATTGTGCTGAATGCTTGCAGTCTAATATCTTGGAACCTGAAAATAGGTGCAATGAGTATGGTATGAAAATTAGCCTCTCGAAGACAAAATTGATGTCAGTAGATAAGAAATTCAACAGAATTGAATGTCAGATTGGTGATACAAAGCTAGAGCAGGTCGATAATTTCAAGTATTTAGGTTGTGTGTTCTCCTAGGATGGTAATATATTTTGTGAGATTGAATCAAGGTGTAGGAAAGCTAATGCAGTGAGCTCACAGTTGCGATCAGCAGTATTATGTAAGAAGGAAGTCAGCTCCCAGACAAAACTATCTTTACATCGGCCTGTTTTCAGACCAACTCTGCTTTACGGGAGCGAAAGCTGGGTGGACTCAGGATATCTTATTCATATGTTAGAAGTGACAGACATGAAAGTAGCAAGAATGATTGCCGGTAAAAACAGGTTGGAACAATGGCAGGATGGTACTCGGAATGAGGAGATAAAATCTAATTTAGGAATGAACTCGATGGATGAAGCTGTACACATAAAGCGGCTTCGATGGTGGAGTCATGTGAGGCGAATGGAGGATGATAGGTTACCTAGGAGAATAATGGATTCTGCTATGGAGGGTAAGAGAAGTAGAGGGAGTCCAGGACGACGATGGTTAGACTCGGTTTCTTACGATTTAAAGATAAGAGGTATAGAACTAAATGAGGCCACAACACTAGTTGCAAATCGAGGATTGTGGCGACGTTTAGTAAATTCTCAGAGGCTTGCAGACTGAACGCTGAAAGGCATAACAGTCTATAATGATAATGTATGTACGTACGTATGTATGTATGTATGTATGTATGTATGTATGTATGTATGTATGTATGTATGTATGTAACCTTTTAAAGTTTTGAGATATAGATACACTCAATTGAAATTTCACCCCCCTTTTCACCCCTTAGCGACGGAATATCCAAAAATCCTCCTTAGCGAGCACCTACATGTTAATGTGCATGTATCCCCAAAATTTCATTTCTTTATGTCCAGTAGTTTTGGCTCGGCGATGATCAATCAGTCAGTCAGTCAGGACAAGTTATTTTATATATAGATATATGTATTTTTTTGTTTTTGGAAAATCCAATAATGGGGGGTGAAAGGGGGGTGAATTTTTAAAATGAGTATCTATACCTCAAAACTTTAAAAGTTATTGGTATTTAGGATATCCTTTATGAACGAAGAAACACATTGGTTTTTGTTTTGCTTCTTTTTGTTTTTTGTTTTGTTTTGTTTTGTTTTGTATTCGGAAAATCGCAATAGGAGGGGTGAGAACGGTGAAAACGGTGTTGAATGCCTTAAATGAGGATACTTATATTTCAGAAACAGAAGATATTACAGACCTGAAAGTTGGTATTTGGGGTCTCCTTTGATAATGAAGATACACGCATTTTTTGTTTTTGGAAAATCCAATTAATGGGGGTTAAACAGGAGTGGCAAATTGGGGTGAATTTTTAGAAAGACTATATCTACAGTATATCTCAGAAACGTAAAATGTTACAGACGTCAAAATTGGTGTTTGGAATCTCCTGTAAAGCAAAGAAACCTAGGTGATTAGTTTTTGGAAACTCCACTTAAGGGGAACTAAAAACGGGGGTGAAATTTTAAAATGAACATTTCTACAGTATATCTCAAAAACTTAACTTGTTACCGAAGTGAAAAATAGTACATTTTATCTCTATTAAAATAAAGAAACATGTATTTTTTGTTTACTGAAAAACCACTTGGGTGGAGGGGTAAATGTGACTGAAAATGGGGTTGAATTCTTTTAATTAGGATACTGTTATCTCAAAATCTGAAGATGTTACAGGCATGAAATTTGGTATTTGGAATGTCCTTTAAAAATAAAGGAATATGTAATTTTTGTTTTCGGAAATCCACCTAAAGGGGGGATTGAAATTGAAAAAAAAATGAATTATATGTATGAGGATAGTATTTTGTCAAGATCGAAGGATTTTGCAGGCGTGAAAATTGGTATTTGGAATGTGCTTTAAAATTAAAGAAACACGTATTCTCGAAAAGTCCAATGAAGGGGAGTGAGGGGAAAGAATTGAAAAATTAATTGATTTAATTGTATGAGGATATTCACATCTAATAAAAACTAAAGATGTTACATACGTGAATATTGGTATATTAATCTCCTTTAAATACAAAGAAAAATCGTTTTGGGGGGTAAATCATCTTGGGGGCCGGGGGTGAGAAGGAGTTGAATTCCTTTTTTTTTTTGAGGACATATTCCTCAAAAACTGAAGATATTAGAATCGTGATAATTGGTATTTAGAAGATACTTTACTATTAAAGAAACAAGTATTTTTAACGGGAAATTTACTTCAGTGGGGGGAGTGTGAGAGAAAGTTAAAAAAGTGAATTTTTTATGGAGATACTTATATCTCAGAACTGAAGGTAACAGACGTGAACATTGGTATTTGGAATCTCATTTAAACATAAGGAAACACGCCTTCATGTCTGGGGGAGGGGGTAAATCAACTTAAAGGCGGTGGGGTGAAAAAGGAGTTGAGACCAATTGATTTTACTGTTCATAGTGTACTTATTCTGATCATAAAATGATCATTTTTAATCTTTCCTGGGTTCGTTTTCAAGAACCAGCTTTTCCTTTGGAGAACATAAAGTTACATTACAGTAGATTCTCTTGGCATATACATACAAATTTAAACACATTTGAAATAAACGATAGGAATGAAATTGACCGTGCATTGTTCACCTCTATAATAAGGTCAATAATGCACGGAAGTATATCATTCGTCTCGCCAGAAAACTCGCGCACTTGCCTACGCGCGACTATGGTGCTGGTCACATTGTCAGCAATGGCAATGGCAGCAAATGTAATTTACCGCCAAGTAGCGGTCCTGCATTTTGCTGTGGGTTCCATACCATGAATAATAATAATAATAATAATAATAATAATAATAATAATAATAATAATAATAATAATAATAATGTTCCGGACCTTCGTCAAAATGTGCGGAGCGCGCTGCAAACGGGTCCTGGCCGAGTATTGACTACGATTGCAGTCCGCCCGCGAGTTCACTTCTGCTAAGGCACCCAAGACGACACCACGCCGTATCTCCTCAAGGATTTGATCCATATTAAAAATGCTTATAGGAAAAGATGGCAACGATTTAGGGACCCAACTGACCAGGTAGAATACCTGGACCTAGTCTGGGAAGTACGAAATCGATTACTGGAAAGAAAATTTGAAAAACGGGAGGAACTTTGCCGTAATCTCTCAGAAAACGAGTCAGATCACGAATTTTGGCGGATTCTCTCAGAAAACGAGTTAGATCGCGAATTTCGGCGGATTATATAAAAAACGTTAAGCATTCAATTGTAAATTTCATTATAATTCCGTAGCGAAGCACGGGTATCTTGCTGGTTTTATACCAGGTGGCTCACGGACGCCATACTTTCTACTTATAAATGTCTCGCATGCATAAGTGATGTGTGGGGTGTCTACCAACTGATTTTAACAGGGGAACTACTTCTAGCGGGCAGGTTACGTCAGAATATAAAGAGATAAGAAACAGAGTCACACTCGCAGCATGTTACTCAGCGCTGCCGGTCGAATACACCCCTTGCATTAGAAAACATCGTTTTCGACCGCATAGTTCTAGGCTGGTGTATGGTACAGCCGCACTATACTTGCTGTCTGCATATCGGCAGTAGCTAGTGTGATCAGCAGCGGTGAATAATCTGGACAATCTGGTCGGAATGCAACAGAAGCTCCAAAGAGACGTATGCCTTCTACATACGTACTTCGCCGAACAGTATTAGTTTTTGTTTCATACATGCAACTCTTCCATCGAGTGGAATGTCTACACGTGTATAAATAAGTTAGTAGATTTCCTTTTCTACACCTTTGGCGTATCTACAAACAGTAGCGGCGATTAGGGGGTGTGGCGAGGAGGGACAGTAGCTCCCCCCTCCACTTTGTGGAGTACACATTGCATTTTCATTCCACTTTAGCCAGCTGGAACTAGGAATTATTTTAAAGAGCTGTTTGTACAAACCTTGTTATCTTATCTGCTAATTCCTTCGTTTATTGTCTTTAATTATTAACATAATTATTCAGGGAAATACGCACAAAATGCTGTTCGTCGCCGCTAACCAATTTGTATAGCATTACGGCAAGTAATGGAGACTTTGCCTGTGCTGTGAGGAAGGGTAGTAGGGGTATATATTGTTTGCCGAGGTCGTGGCCACTGAGTTATGATTCACCCACTTGTCGCGCGCATTCATCACTCTGGCAGTCTCTTTAGTGTCTGTTATTTTCTTAGTGAGTATTCAAATACTAAATTATTTTTAATTGCATAATCATGCCGTACTTCTGTGTAATTATACCGGGCGAGGTGGCGGTGGGGTTACGGGCGTGCAGCTCTGAGTTTGCACTCAGGAGATAGTAGTTTCGAATCCCACTGTCAGCAGCCCTGAAGATGGTTGTCCGTGGTTTCCCATTTTCACACCAGGCAAGTGCTGGGGCTGTACCTTATTTAAGGCCACGGTAGCTTCCTTTCCACGCGTAGCCCTTTTCTGTCTCATCGTCGCCATAAATCCTATCTATGTCGGTGCGATGTAAAGCCAATTGTAAAAAAAACAGTTGTTATCGTATTTCAACAGGAGCTAATAACAACGTTCCGAAGTTATTTTTTGTGTTATGTTATTTATTAAGTAAATGCCCCGTAGTATGTTTGTGAGACCTGGTGACAATTTTACTATACAGCATTGAATCAAAATCTCAAAAAAACTATTATTACGAATAGGCCTAATCCACGGTGCTGATCAATTACATTTACTTATAAAAAAGCATAATACAAACGAAATAATTTAGTCTGGTGAATGTAAAGTTGGTATTCTCTCGTGTTGAAATTACAATTACAATTAAATATATCTGTTTTTACTATTGACTTTATGTCGCACCGACACAGATAGAACTTATGGGAAGGAAGCAATCGTGGCCCTAATTAAGGTACAGCCTCAGCGTTTGCCTGGTATGAAAATGGGATACCACGGAAAAACATCTTCACTGGTGTCGACAATGGGATTCGAAACCACTATCCCCCGAGTGCAAGCTAACAACTGCGCGCCCGTTACCCCACGGCCAGATCGCCCTGTACAATTACATAGATGTACGGCATGATTATGCAATTAATAATCATTTAGTATTTGAATACACACTAAGAAACTGACAGACAATAAAGAGACTGCCCGACTGACGAATGCGCGAGGCAAGCCGGTGAATTATAACTCCGTGGCCTCGACCTCGGCAAAAATTTGTACCCCCAACTACCCTTCCTCACAGCGCATGCAACGTCTCCACTACTTGCCGTAGCGCTATACAATAAACGAAAGATTGAGCATTTAAGACAACAAGGCTTGTACAAATAGCTTTTTTAAAATAATTCCTAGTTCCAGCTGGCTAAAATGGAATAAATGTCACATTTACTCTACAAAGTGCGGGTGGGAGCGACTGTCCCTCCTCACCCCACCCCCTAACCGCCACTACTGTTTGTAGACACGCCAAAGATGCAGTAAATGAAATCTAATAACGTATTAATTTAGACACGTGTAGATATTCAACTCGATAAAAGAGATGATTGCATTGAACAAAAACGAATACTGTTCGCCGTAATATGTGTGTAGAAGGCGTACGTCTGTTTGGAGCTTCTGTTGCATTCCGACCAGGTTGTCCAGCTTAAAATAATGTCTATGTATTCACCGCTGCTGATCTCACTAGCCATTGCCGATATGCAGACAGCAAATATAGTGCGGCTGTACCATACACCAGCCTAGAACTATGTGGTCGAAAACGATGTTTACTAATGCACGGGATGCATTCGACCGGCAGCGCTGAGTAACATGCTGCGAGTGTGACTCTGTTTCTTATCTCTTCATATTCTGACGTAACCTGCCCGCTTGCAGTAGTTCCCCAGTTAAAATCAGTTGGTAGACACCCCACACATCACTTATGCATGCGGGACATTTATAAGTAGAAAGTACGGCATCCGTGAGCCACCTGGTATATAAAATAAGAGTTTTGTCTGTACATTGCTCAGAATTGTAAAGAATGGTATTTATGTATTGGTCATGTCCACAGTAACAAGGAAATGCATTTTTTACTTTTCCGTAATTTCTGTCTGTCTGTCTGTCTGTCTGTCTGTCTGTCGGTCTGTCTGTCTGTATGTATGTATGTATTGCACCCATAAGCGAATTTACGTAATTAATTTACAAATTAAAAGTTGAATATTTCCCATATCGAATACTACAGTAGGCTGTGAGAGCTAGCCGTCACAAAGGAACTTTCTGGCGCCTGTCAGTCGGCAAGGAAAATCCTCGAAACTCTTCTTAGAGCACGAACAACTTGTAAACCGCCCTGAGTACTGCATCCAATAAATTTTATGGTACCGCCTAGGAGTGACAACTTTCTACTTGGTTCTCACGAGAAAATCACGCGTTGAGGCCTGACCTACTTAGAAGGACAAAGAGACAACGATAACACCCACCAACCCTTGGGAGGAAATGGAAGCATTCACGCTGCGAAGAGCGCGAAAGTCTCAGCCAATCACAAAATTCTAAATTTGAATGTCCTGTCATAGCGGGAATCTACAGTCAGTATTTCGCTATCTGGAGCCCGGAAGAGTTGTGTAAAACAGTGTCCTGACTTCCTAATAATATTTAAAAATTTATCAGTGCGAAGGTGTGGTCAATTATTGGCTAATTAATAAAATTTTAACTTCACACGGAATAGTAGTATCGCCCAGGAAATGAACTGTCATGGCGGGAAGGAGCCATTCGCTGGAACAAAATAACGCCGGTGACGCGCGCCGTCGTGTGGATTATCCTGTGATCGTTTCCCACGGCCCAATATAACAAGTAAGTCAGACCGAAATTAGGAAGATTTTGTACATAAATTTTGAAACTTTAACCTACGGATGTATGATAAAGCGCTCCCAAGTGCTAGATCATTACGCCACATCCCTCCCACAGAACTATTTTCAAGGTGGGGGAGAACTCATTACAAAAACCAGCGAGCAGGGTGGTGAATCTTCAGTGTGTGTGACGGTGTGACTGTGTGTTTCACTGTGTATCCTGTGTTCGTGGGTTAGTTGAATCTTCAGTGTATTTAGAGCGTGTCAGCTAATTCAGTTAGTCAGCTTTGAACTTTACTTTGTCTGGTAAGAAAGCGATCAGAGACACTTGGCATCTGAGTGAGCCATGTATTTTACTTGGGAGAGTAACATTTCAGAAATGAACACTTTAACAAACTTTACTTTACTTCGAATTTATGCAGAGAACAGGCAATAGCTACACTTTCAACACTTAGCTTAAATGAACTCACATTACGAATCGAGAGGGACAAGTCCATGTTTCAGCGTAGCTGCATAAAACCTTTCTAATCCACGTGTAGTTTGACATTTTTTGGAAAGCTATTTTATTCTTCATTTTTGGGAGGACGATCGGTATGAATTTCTCCACATCATTGGAAACTGTACTTTAGCTTGCTTTTACCACTTACAATAAACTATTTTGGCAAGCGAGATGTTTTTCGGGAGAAACTAGTTAAAGCAGACAGGGAGCAGAATGTCTTTTCATTAATGAAAGGCCGCTGTGTTAAAGACCTTGAGCAAACTGTTATGTTCCGAAGGGGTGAACGATCGGCAAGCCACTAGGTAAACAAAAACTGAGAGAGCGGTGTGGGGATCAGCAGGTGTTCTTTCAGCCAGGTAGTGGAGAGGAAACTTCCGACTTCACGTCAGGAGTCTATGCAGTGCTATCGTCTAATCTTCACTGGAGTGCGAGAAAATGCGAGTGTTTATGTTAATGTAAGCGTGTGTAACGCCATGATAAAAATGTATCAAATTTGCGTGTGTGAAAATTTGGAATACCACATCACCTTCAAGATGGAATTCTAATTCACCATGACGGAGCCCGGAGGGTGATCCAACATGCCTCCATCACCCAGGTATGAGCATCAATAAAATAATGTAAATAAATATGTAGGACCGTGCCTAATCGATGATCAAACGTAGCATAGACTGTTAGATAGGATTGTAAATAATTCACATAATAATAATAATATAATAATAATAATAATAATAATAATAATAATAATAATATTTTTGCGCTTCAGCTAGGGTTATTTGCGCACTTCCTTTATGTAGATGTGTTTGCATATTGTTATGGATTATTTCGTACTATGTCACTTTGACAGTTTAGGATGCTATATTATTTGATCTCAATGAGTGTAATGCCGATTTATTATAATAAGAAACATCATGTTATTATAACTTTAGTTTTGAGCGACATTTCTGTTGGAGTTGTGATTTTGTAGACGCCGCCTTGTTGATTTTAATGCTTATTTTGCTATTTTGCGCATTCAGCTTGTTTTGTGTTGTGGAATCATCCTTCAGATGACCGTTTCCGGTAGTTCTTATCCCGTGTATTTTGCGACGATGTTTTGGTAGACGCGAGTATTTATTTCTGTGTAGTTGCGGTTACGCATCTTTCAATAGCCGTGTTTTTTGAGAGGCAATCTCATCTTTGTTTTAGAAACAGTGAGTGCCAGGAAGCCATTGATGAGTCAGCTCTGATATTTTGTGATATGTGAGGCAGAGAATGATCTAGAGATCGAGCTAAATGAACAATATCCCTGATGATCTACGTTGATAATGGAAATGTGATATTTGGACCATGTCATGAACTGTCGTAAGAAATATAAATGTGCACGACAGATATTTCGCCCGCCGGATACGAGCGAGGCTGTATTGTGAGGTACCACGTCGAGAATAATGATGACTAAATAGAATTGAGAGATGAATAATTTAACCAAGAGTGTTAAATATGTTACGACATGGGTTATGATTGTAGGCAGGAGCCTGTATTTTTGTTTCAAATAATTCCAGGGAAAGTAGATGCTCGGCAAATATGCTAGCCGTAGTACATGTGAGCAGAGCGACGAGTCAATGGGTATTTTGATAATCATGTAAAGTCATGGATGACATGGAATAGCAGTAATTATGGTCCATAAAGGTTAAATAGTGTCATGGCCAGACATTTGTCGTCTGATGTTAGAGATTGCCGTCAAATTCACAATATTCTGTCACTCGCAGCGGGGTAAAATTTTTCTGTAGACTCCGACTTTTTGCGCATTTCATCCTTATTAATTTTCAGTAGGCAGCGACGTTGGGATCTAGTTTTGTTTATTTGTTATTCTTTCTGAGTGTACCTTTTATTACCGTTTATTTGTACGATGTGATCGTATGTGAATTATTTACATTTGATTTGATGTAAATAGATAGGTGTAGTTAGGCTAGTTTTGATTGCTGTATTTTCTTTGTTGGAGCAGTGTTTCTCCATTAACAGATTTAATTATGTAAATAAGATTTCATGTCTTAGGATAAGAGATCATCGATTAGGTCACAGTCAAAACCATAGTAGTGGTATGCTCATACCAGGCATTCAGTAATTACCAGACGTTTAAAAAATCCACTACATTTTAAATTAGGAAATGAAGCGATCTTTAATAAACTTGTTGTATAATAACTGCCGCAATGAATGAGGTAAAATAAGATGGCATCTGCCTCCATCTAGTGGTGGTACCACAAATAATGAGTTCATAATGAAATGCAGTCAGCGGCAAATTAAGTAAATTTTAATGTACAAGGATCGCTTTCATTTGAAATGTAAACATGAGGCACTTGACCTAATCATTATTTTACTTTTAAAGAGGTCCAGGCTATCACAGTCATGCAAGTGAAGTTTAAATAATTAGATGAGTGGTTGTAACACTCAGGTTCATGTGTCAATAATTTCCTTTTCAACCACGAGTAGTTTGAATATAGCAGTGGTTACGTGGTAAACGAAGCACGATGTACATGGCTGTTTTCTTTGAATTATTCCTTATTTGTTACATGGTTAGTGCAATCAACGATTAATTTTTTTTAAAGTTGGGTGTTTCCCAAATGAGCTACATGTGTTAAAGACTTGATAAACACCTCTGAGTCAGTGTTGATTTGATGACGTAACTAATTAATTAATTAATTAATTATTCAACTACATTAATTTATTTTGAGTGACATTTTTCACGTATTTCAATTCAATATTTCAAATGAGATGGTGTTTTCTGACCAGAGTTTTGAATTTATTCACGTCACCGTCTTGAAGACAGTGTCAACATAATCTGGAACATAATTATTTTGATTGACCTTCAGTCAATTTTATTAGGCAGACATTTGAGTTATTGTAAGGCAGATCTTCAATTTTTTTAAATTTCTATTTCATTACACTTTGTTTACATTTTTTCACCAGTTTAGTTTACTTTTTTTGGCACTTTGCACTTTATTCAATAAATCAGTTTGTTATTTAAATTTTAATTCAGTCTTTGGTTACAGTCATTTATAGTTAGTTTACCCCTACTTTTCATTTCCTCACTCCCTGATCGACGGGTGGCCTATCTTCGGGGGATAGCATCGGACGGTCCGCGACTGAGGAAGAAGAGTCTACATGCAGCGGTGAGTATCATTTAAATGTCATTTATTACAGGAGCAGCCGGCGCACAGAAGAAGGAAGAAGTTCACCGCAGTTGTTGCCTTGAAAAGGGCACAGTATGTATGTACACGCATCACGAGAAAACGGCTGAAGATAACTTAATGAAAATCGATATGTAAAGTCGGGTGATGAACCACTACAATCTAGGCTATAAATTATTTTTTTCACGCCGAGTGAAATGGTAGTTTAGGGGAAGGCCTGAAATGTAATTCTCAAATAAGTTATTTATGTTATTAGTGGTCGTATCGATAAATACTACTTTAGTTAAGTCGTAAGTTAGTAGTAGTTATATAAGAAGTTATTAAATTTCCGATCACGTATGTCTTGTACATTGTTACCGTACCGCTTATAACCACAGAGATATTCATGAATTTGGGTTTTTGTTACTAAGTCCATATCAGCGCCGTGTCACGAGAAAATGGGTAAACAGAATTGAGTGAAAATAGGTATGTAAAGTCTGAGAATAAGGAACTACAGTCTACGATATAAATAATTTTGTAAGACGCCCTAATATCACAGAGTCGAAAGAAAACTAATGTGAAGGCCTGCAATATAGAAAGCTCATAAACTCTATCAACAATAACATTACATTGACCATTGTTTGTTGTGATGTGCGTTTTGTCTTCTGTTTCCACTCATCCCCGATAGATAGGATTACTGCAGCGTACCGAGGTTTTTAAAATTTGCTTTACGTCGCACCGACACAGGCCTTATGGCGACAATGGGATGGGAAAGGAATACGGGTGTGAAGGAAGCGGCCTAGGCTTTAATTAAGGTACAGCCTGGTGTGACTGGTGTGAAAATGGGTGACCACGGAATACCATCTTCAGGGATGCCAGCAGTGGGGTTCGAATCCACTATCACCCGGATGCAACCTCACAGCTGCTCTCCTCTAACCACACGGCCAACTCGCCTGGTCGTACCGAGTGTAACAGCCTGCCTGTATATTGGCAGGAAGTAGCTGGAGAGTTAGATAACTTTCTTCTTTAGTTGCCATTCCTCTGGTTCATACATTTTCTGATATTACTGGTACGTAACACACTGGTTCATCATAGCATTCGAGCTATTCAATCCCTACTCTGAGGCACTGAATGGAATGAGTAGTGTGCATATTTAACAGAATAATGACAGAGGAGTGTTCACCGCAATCTGCGACCTGGTTATTCCAGCTCTGGAACTTTGGACTGTTAGTTCGGCACCGTAGTACTGTTCGTTGAAAGTGAGAAAGTGTGCGGTTTTTCATTTGATCTAGTATTTTATATGATAACATTGCTTTCAATCGCTACATTCCTACTGATGTTTTTGTAATGACCTATGTGGAATTCAGTTAGGAAAACTACCAAACTGGTCTTTCTGAGAATCCCGCAGCGAAGCACGGGTACACCAGGTAGTTAATAGTATATAATTTATTATTACCTGTAAATATGATGTATACATCAGATGTAATGTTGTGCAAGTTGGATTCTACAACAATACACCTTCCTCACTAGAGTTTTACAGAATATCCTATTCATTTGTACATAGGTTATTGGAGACTCGAGAATGCATGTTATGTTATACTTTTCTAAAAGAAATGGCCAGGCAAGGTATATAAAGGACCGTCTTGAGAGTGCTGGTGTAGCAGTCAAGTGTTTGTTCAAGATGACGGTTCATTAATGTGTGCGTATATAACTTGTAAATAAAACAGTGTACACAACTGACAGCAGCGTCTTTGTGATTACGAGAGTCAGGTGATTTTTCAGGCCAGTCGAGACGTAATAGGGTGGGGAATTGTTCATAAATCCAGTCACATATGCGTCCAGCCCGATGAACTTTGCTGTTGTCATCTTGAAAAATCGGGGTATCAGTAACATGCAGATGCTGGATGAAAGGCAACATCTGATCATCCGGAATGTTAAAATAAACATAATAGTTCAAGTTAAAGGGACTGCCTGGCCGAGGCGGTAAAGGCGTGCTCGGTTCGCCCGGAAGGACATGGGTTCGAATCCCAGTCAGGAAGTCGTAAAATTTAAGAAACGAGTTTTCCACTTCCGGAGGTGCAGAGGGCCCTAAGGTTCACTCAACCTACTTCAAAAATGAGTACCAAGTTAATTCCTGGGGATAAAGGCGGCCGGGCGTAGAGCTAACCTGTCTATCCCATCAAGTGCCGAGGTTACGAATAGTGGAAGCCTTTACCTTCCACCACTCCAAGGGCCTTCATGGCCTACACGGAGATGACTTTGCTTTTTTAGTTCAAATTAATGGTCACCTCAGTGAGAAGGCCCAATCCATGATACGAACAACACCCCCAAGACATCACAGACCCACCTCCGGCTTGAACCTGTCCTTGCACACATCCAGGATGTAATGCTTCATTTGGCCTTCGGTGCACTCGAAAACTTGCGTCATTGGAATACAGGCAAAAAATGTCACTCGTCAGACCACATCACATCAGCTGCTGTCCATGTTCGATGATGAAGACGCGCAGCTTTATGTCCCTGTGTTCATTGCATGCAGTTTCTCTCGCTAACAGGTTGGGATGGACCTTCATCCACTGACGGCAGCAATTCCTGTCGGGTTTGGAAGCGATTCTGATTCACAAGCCGTGAAGCGCGTCTCCAGTCCCTCTCAGTCAAAATCATTTTCCGACCACAATTCTTACGTCGTGTTTCGTGGCCACGTGCAGTGCACACCGCTTGTAGACACGTTGACCAGTCCGCTGCGAAACACAAACAAATCCAGCTACTTAACGCACCGTATGACCATGGGCTCGGCCAAACACCACTCTGTCACATCCTTGTATCTACCCATGTTGGTGTACGCTGTCCACTTGAACTATCAATGTCTCACTGTATTAAAATTATAAAATCCTTTTAATAACAACCACCTACGCAATACATTATATTACTCATTGAATTATCAAATAATCATGAGGTGTCTTAAATAAAGGAACATGTTTCGTTCGACATAGCGAACATCATCAGCCTTAATTTACAAAGATTAGGTCAGGGCCCTGAACTGAATGATAAAAATTGTTAAAAGAGTGACAATGCCATAATAAAAAGTAAATGATAACATTAGACATGAAATTATAACAATATCTACAGATTAACAGCAAGTGTGCAGAGGAGTACTTTGAATGATGGTAGTCTATAAAGTTAAAACAAACATGAGGTTGTTAAAGTAAAAAGATATAGATATAGTAGATCTTAAATTATATGTCAATGCGTGAAGCGTGGATTAATTATTGACTATGGAGTTCTTAAATTGAGCAAAACAAAAGTTAAAATAGAGTTTATTGAATAGTGCGAGTCAAGCTGAGTCAGTTAAAAGGCGCATGGCGACGAAGCTAAGGTTGAAATGACGTAAACTTCAGTAGTTAGGAATTCTGTAGGAGAGCCAACACAATGCCAGAAGGAAATACAGGTTGAACTAGTCCGTATTTACACGCTAGCAGTGGAATTAATCTTATACAACGTAGGACACCAATGTGGACTCGTTAAGTAACTATAACTTGAAAGTAGGGAGAGTTCCAGCAAACCAGAGATGGATGGAGCAGATTATGGCACAATTGGAGTTAGAAATCTGGAAAGAAAGAAAAGGGAGGAAAAATAAAGTTATGTTATAATGAAAAAAGTTAGTAAAATTTAGAAGGAGGCTTACCCTTGGGACTAGTGTGAGGTGTTCGCTAACGTTGGCTGCGCGAATCAAACTGGCGAGTAACCTTATTGCTGCTTCTAGTATTGTATGTATGTATACGTAGAGGCGGGGAGTGAGTCATGTGAGGAGGAGGGGTGACCGATTCCTTAGGCGGGTCGGGTATTCGTGGAGGGGGTGTCGCATGAGAGGGCAGTAGAGTAGTAGTTGTTGTATTATTAACAGTTGTATAATTAAAGATTCTCGTAAAGTTATTATTATTATTTATATTGAAAAGAGAGAGTAGTTCTGGAATTTTCTCGATTATTGGACTTTTAATTTCTGAAGTATCATTTAAATTTTGATGCCCGTTGAAATGCTGGTCTAGGAATATGTAAATGTTCTCAAACTCTGTCATAAGTTTACTTTTATTGACGTATTTCAAGATTTGAAGGTCTTTTTCAATTGTAGTAAAACTGTGGCCAGCCTCTTCCATATGGGTGCTCATGGCGGAATACTTTTTATGTTTCGAAGCGTTGTAGTGTTCAAGGTATCTGGTCAAAAAGCTACGTCCAGTCTGTCCGATGTAGGAGAATCCACAATGGGTGCATTTAAGCCTATAGATACCAGAGTTCGAGAATTTATTGTGATTAATGTTAACTATATTTGAATTGAAGAATATATTACGGTTCGTATATCGGGTTCTATAAGCGATATTAATATCGTATTTCTTTAGAGGGTTAGTAACTTGAAATAGGCCTGGATTTGTGTAGGTGAAGGGAGCATATTTCGTTTTTTTAGGCTTGTCCGGAATCAATGTTGTTGTGGTTTTTAATTTTATCTTGTTAATGATTTTATTAATCATTAAGGGGTTATAGCCGTTAATTCTGGCTAAATCCTTAATATAGTTTAGTTCTTTTTTGCGATTTTCAGTTGTCAGCGGGATTTTTAATGCTCTATAGACAAGACTAAAAATGCAGCCTGTTTATGAGATTGCGGATGTAAGGAATCGTTTCTTATAGTGATGGGGGCACAAGAAGGCTTTCTAAATATTTGAAAAATGAACTTATTATTCTCTCTTGAAATGTTTAAATCCAAAATGTTTAGAGAACCATTGATCTCATCTTCCTTAGTGAATTTGACATAATTGTCAAGCTCATTAAGGGATGTTAGCACACTATGACTATCGTTTTTCTGTGTATCTATAATGGCAAAAGTGTCATCAACATACCTTAACCATAATTGAAGACCATTAATATTATTGATTATTTTGTTATTTTCCAAATCATCCATAAAGATATTAGCTAGAATGCCTGAGATCGGGTCACCCATTGCTAGGCCCTTTTGATGGTATATTCTATTATTGAAGGTGAAATAGTTGTTATTAAGTACAAATTCTAACAGACTGATGAAATTATCTATTTCGCATTTGCTAAGGTTACTGTGTTTTAAAAAGGTTACTGTGTTTTAAAAGGTTTTAAAACACAGTAACCTTAGCAAATGCGAAATAGATAATTTCATCAGTCTGTTAGAATTTGTACTTAATAACAACTATTTCACCTTCAATAATAGAATATATCATCAAAAGGGCCTAGCAATGTGTGACCCGATCTCAGGCATTCTAGCTAATATCTTTATGGATGATTTGGAAAATAACAAAATAATCAATAATATTAATGGTCTTCAATTATGGTTAAGGTATGTTGATGACACTTTTGCCATTATAGATACACAGAAAAACGATAGTCATAGTGTGCTAACATCCCTTAATGAGCTTGACAATGATGTCAGATTCACTAAGGAAGATGAGATCAATGGTTCTCTAAACTTTTTGGATTTAAACATTTCAAGAGAGAATAATAAGTTCATTTTTCAAATATTTAGAAAGCCTTCTTGTGCCCCCATCACTATAAGAAACGATTCCTTACATCCGCAATCTCATAAACAGGCTGCATTTTTTAGTCTTGTCTATAGAGCATTAAAAATCCCGCTGACAACTGAAAATCGCAAAAAAGAACTAAACTATATTAAGGATTTAGCCAGAATTAACGGCTATAACCCCTTAATGATTAATAAAATCATTAACAAGATAAAATTAAAAACCGCAACAAAATTGATTCCGGACAAGCCTAAAAAAACGAAATATGCTCCCTTCACCTACACAAATCCAGGCCTATTTCAAGTTACTAACCCTCTAAAGAAATACGATATTAATATCGCTTATAGAACCCGATATACGAACCGTAATATATTCTTCAATTCAAATATAGTTAAAATATTAATCACAATGAATTCTCGAACTCTGGTATCTATAGGCTTAAATGCACCCATTGTGGATTCTCCTACATCGGACAGACTGGACGTAGCTTTTTGACCAGATTCCTTGAACACTACAACGCTTCGAAACATAAAAAGTATTCCGCCATGAGCACCCATATGGAAGAGACTGGCCACAGTTTTACTACAATTGAAAAAGACCTTCAAATCTTGAAATACGTCAATAAAAGTAAACTTATGACAGAGTTTGAGAACATTTACATATTCCTAGACCAGCATTTCAACGGGCATCAAAATTTAAATGATACTTCAGAAATTAAAAGTCCAATAATCGAGAAAATTCCAGAACTACTCTCTCTTTTCAATATAAATAATAATAACTTTATGAGAATCTTTAATTATACAACTGTTAATAATACAACAACTACTACTCTACTGCCCTCTCATGCGACACCCCCTCCACGAATACCCGACCCGCCTAAGGAATCGGTCACCCCTCCTCCTCACATGACTCACTCCCCGCCTCTACGTATACATACATACAATACTAGAAGCAGCAATAAGGTTACTCGCCAGTTTGATTCGCGCAGCCAACGTTAGCGAACACCTCACACTAGTCCCAAGGGTAAGCCTCCTTCTAACTTTTACTAACTTTTTTTCATTATAACATAACTTTATTTTTCCTCCCTTTTCTTTCTTTCCAGATTTCTAACTCCAATTGTGCCATAATCTGCTCCATCCATCTCTGGTTTGCTGGAACTCTCCCTACTTTCAAGTTATAGTTACTTAACGAGTCCACATTGGTGTCCTACGTTGTATAAGATTAATTCCACTGCTAGCGTGTAAATACGGACTAGTTCAACCTGTATTTCCTTCTGGCATTGTGTTGGCTCTCCTACAGAATTCCTAACTACTGAAGTTTACGTCATTTCAACCTTAGCTTCGTCGCCATGCGCCTTTTAACTGACTCAGCTTGACTCGCACTATTCAATAAACTCTATTTTAACTTTTGTTTTGCTCAATTTAAGAACTCCATAGTCAATAATTAATCCACGCTTCACGCATTGACATATAATTTAAGATCTACTATATCTATATCTTTTTACTTTAACAACCTCATGTTTGTTTTAACTTTATAGACTACCATCATTCAAAGTACTCCTCTGCACACTTGCTGTTAATCTGTAGATATTGTTATAATTTCATGTATAATGTTATCATTTACTTTTTATTATGGCATTGTCACTCTTTTAACAATTTTTATCATTCAGTTCAGGGCCCTGACCTAATCTTTGTAAATTAAGGCTGATGATGTTCGCTATGTCGAACGAAACATGTTCCTTTATTTAAGACACCTCATGATTATTTTATAATTCAATGAGTAATATAATGTATTGAGTAGGTGGTTGTTATTAAAAGGATTTTATAATTTTAATATATTGTCCTCAATACGGTTCTATTATGAGATTAATTACATGTAATTTCTCACTGATCACTACTGCCTTACGCTCACGTAGAGCCAGTGAGCGTGCGGTTGAGCACGGGATTCGTTCGCTGCGCCATCTGTACAGACTTAACGATCCTTCTGCGCGTGCACACTAGGGTGGATAATATTTTGGTCTGGTTAGCTTATTTGTCGACATAAATTTTCTGACTTGATACAGATTTTTAACATTCAGCATGAGATTTAAGGCAGGCTCCTTTCGGTTGGACAAAAACAATCCTACACTCAAGGCAATAGGAAGATCAGTCCATGACGTAAGGTATTTTTAGGTATTTGAGAAGAGAAAATATTACTATAGGACATGCCTGTTGTTTTTTATTGATGGATGCAGTATCATTGCACATGTCCCTTGGCACTAAAATGTAGCTTCCCGGCAAGTCTCGGTCTGCTGAGGTATGTGTTGTGCTGTGTAATGCCATTCAGAGCACAACTTGTGTTACTGCCTATAAGAAGTGTTACTCATAGAGTCAGGTGTGCTGTGTAATGCCATTCAGAGCACAACTTGTGTTACTGCCTATATAAAGTATTGCTCATAGAGTCAGGTGTGCTGTGTAATGCTATTGAGAGCACAACTTGTGTTACTGCCTATAAGAAGTGTTACTCATAGTGTCAGGTGTGATGTGTAATGTCATTTAGAACACAACTTGTGTTACTGCCTATATAAAGTATTGCTCATAGAGTCAGGTGTGCTGTGTAATGCTATTGAGAGCACAACTTGTGTTACTGCCTATAAAAAGTGTTACTCATAGAGTCAGGTGTGATGTGTAATGTCATTTAGAACACAACTTGTGTTACTGCCTATAAAAAGTGTTACCCATAGAGCCAGGTATGCTATGTAATGCCATTTAGAGCACAACTTGTGTTACTGTTACTGCCTATAAAGAGTGTTACCCATAGATTCAGGTATGCTATGTAATGCCATTCAGAGCACAACTTGTGTTACTGTTACTGCCTACAAAAAGTGTTACCCATAGATTCAGGTGTGCTATGTAATGCCATTCAGAGCACAACTTGTGTTACTGTTACTGCCTATAAAAAGTGTTACCCATAGATTCAGGTGTGCTGTGTAATGCCATTGAGAGCACAACTTGTGTTACTGTTACTGCCTATAAAAGGTGTTACCCATAGATTCAGGTGTGCTATGTAATGCCATTTAGAGCACAACTTGTGTTACTGTTACTGCCTATAAAAAGTGTTACCCATAGATTCAGGTGTGCTATGTAATGCCATTCAGAGCACAACTTGTGTTACTGTTACTGCCTATATAAAGTATTGCTCATAGAGTCAGGTGTGCTGTGTAATGCTATTGAGAGCACAACTTGTGTTACTGTTACTGCCTATAAAAAGTGTTACCCATAGAGCCAGGTATGCTATGTAATGCCATTTAGAGCACAACTTGTGTTACTGTTACTGCCTATAAAAAGTGTTACCCATAGATTCAGGTGTGCTATGTAATGCCATTCAGAGCACAACTTGTGTTACTGTTACTGCCTATAAAAAGTGTTACCCATAGATTCAGGTATGCTATGTAATGCCATTCAGAGCACAACTTGTGTTACTGTTACTGCCTATAAAAAGTGTTACCCATAGATTCAGGTGTGCTATGTAATGCCATTCAGAGCACAACTTGTGTTACTGTTACTGCCTATAAAAAGTGTTACCCATAGAGCCAGGTATGCTATGTAATGCCATTCAGAGCACAACTTGTGTTACTGCCTATAAAAAGTGTTACCCATAGAGTCAGGTATGCTATGTAATGCCATTCAGAGCACAACTTGTGTTACTGCCTATAAAAAGTGTTACCCATAGAGTCAGGTATGCTATGTAATGCCATTCAGAGCACAACTTGTGTTACTGCCTATAAAAAGTGTTACCCATAGAGTCAGGTATGCTATGTAATGCCATTCAGAGCACAACTTGTGTTACTGCCTATAAAAAGTGTTACCCATAGAGTCAGGTATGCTATGTAATGCCATTCAGAGCACAACTTGTGTTACTGCCTATAAAAAGTGTTACCCATAGAGTCAGGTATGCTATGTAATGCCATTCAGAGCACAACTTGTGTTACTGCCTATAAAAAGTGTTACCCATAGAGTCAGGTATGCTATGTAATGCCATTCAGAGCACAACTTGTGTTACTGCCTATAAAAAGTGTTACCCATAGAGTCAGGTATGCTATGTAATGCCATTCAGAGCACAACTTGTGTTACTGTTACTGCCTACAAAAAGTGTTACTTATAGAGTCAGGTGTGCTGCAGAAGCATTTTCCGGCTCAGTGAGGAAGGCAATGACAAACTGCCCCACTCGCCGTCTTGCTAATACGACTCATTATGGTAAAGCAGTTCGTTTTATACTGCGCGATAGCCTGACCGAGGCAGTAAAGGCATGCTTGGTTCACCTGGAAGGACATGGGTTTGATTCTGCATCAGGTAATTGAAAAATTGAAGAAAGGAGATTTCCTATTCCGGAGGTACACATAGCTCTGAAGTTCACTCAGACTACACCAATACAGCGAATTGTATGTACAGTTTACAATCTAAAATGCAATTTTCGAGGCTTCTTAGGTTAATTCCTTGGGGAAAAGGCGGCCGGGCGTAGAGCCAGTAGCATAGCCAGCATCGGCTGATTGGGGGAGGGGTGTGTATATTTAAAAAATGCAGATAGAAGGTCCGCGTATGCTGCATGGCTGTCATTATAAGGACACTGATACAAGTGAATTACGTTGCTATTCAGATTGCAGTGCACTACACAATCTAACAATAAAATACAGAAGAAGAACAATACGGTTAAGGTCACAGTTTTACAGTGAATTGTATGTACAGTTTACAATCTAAAATGCAATTTTCGAGGATTCTTAGAAAATTGGTTCAACAGATCTGTTGATTAAAAAATTATGTCGTTTATCGTCAGTTTCTGTTTACTTTCTTCTTGTAAAAATTCCATGTGGAGGGGTGGTTACAACCCCCCGCCCAGCTAACCTCTCTACCCCATCGAGTGCCGAGGTTACGGATAGTGGAAGCCTTTACTTTCCTTCTCTCCAAGGGCCTTCATGGCCTGTATTGGAGATGACTTTGCTTTTTCATACTGAGGGATTATCAAACATAGGGTAAAATATACAGGCAGTACTGAACCATGTACTTCTGTCTAATTTCCTCGTCCTGGATATTTTCTACCCTTATTAGTTTGCAGACAGATTTCACTTTCTTTACCCTGGGCCTAGAGATACATAGCTCACTACAAATCAGATAGTGGTCTCTATCATCGAAAAATCTCTGGAAAACTCGTACATTCCTAACAGATTTCCTGAATGCAAATTCCGTTGAGATATAGTCTATTATGGATCTGGTACCTCTAGCCTCCCATGTGTAGCGGTGAATAGCCTTATGCTTGAAGAATATATTCGTAATTGCTAAACCCACAGCAAACGCTTCCCATTCCCATTAGCTTTCATATCTTCCCCACATTTACCAATCACCCTTTCGTATCCTTCAGTTCTATTCCCAACTCTCGCATTGAAATCGCCCATTAGCACTATTCTCCCCTTGCTGCTGACCATGACCACGATGTCACTCAATGCTTCATAAAACTTGTCAACTTCATCCTCATCTGCACCCTCACATGGTGAATACACGGAGACAATTCTAGTCCTTATTCCTCCAACTGACAAATCTACCCTCAATCAATCAATCAATCAATCAATCAATCAATCAATCAATCAATCAATCAATCAATCAATCAATCAATCAATCAATCAATCAATCAATCAATCAATACTGATCTGCATTTAGGGCAGTCGCCCAGGTGGCAGATTCCATATCTGTTGCATTCCTAGCCTTTTCCTAAATGATTTCAAAGAAATTGGAAATTTATTGAACGTCTCCCTTAGTAAGTTATTCCAATCCCTATCTCCCCTTCCTATAAATGAATATTTGCCCCAGTTTGTCCTCTTGAATTCCAACTTTATCTTCATATTGTGATCTTTCCTACTTTTATAAACGCCATTCAAACTTATTCGTCTACTAATGTCATTCCACGCCATCTCGCCGCTGACAGCTCGGAACATACCACTTAGTCGAGCAGCTCTTCTTCTTTCTCTCAATTCTTCCCAACCCAAACATTGCAACATTTTTGTAACGCTACTCTTTTGTCGGAAAACTCCTAGAAAAAATCGAGCTGCTTTTCCTTGGATTTTTCCAGTTCTTGAATCAGGTAATCCTGGTGAGGGTCCCATACACTGGAACCATACTTTACTTGGGGTCTTACCAGAGACTTATATGCCCTCTCTTTTACATCCTTACTACTACCCCTAAACACCCTCATAACCATGTGCGGAGATCTGTACCATTTATTTACAATCCCATTTATGTGATTACCCCAATGAAGATCTTTCCTTATATTAACACCTCGATACTTACAATGATCCCCAAAAGGAACTTTCACCCCCATCAACGCAGTAATTAAAACTGAGAGGACCTCTCCTATTTGTGAAATTCACAACCTGACTCTTAACCCCGTTTATCAACATACCATTGCCTGCTGTCCATCTCACAACATTTACGAGGTCACGTTGCAGTTGCTCACAATCCTGTAACTTATTTATCGCTCTATAGAGAATAACATCATCCGCAAAAAGTCTTACCTCCGATTCCACTCCTTTACTCATATCATTTATATATATAAGAAAACATAAAGGTCCGATAATACTGCCTTGAGGAATTCCCCTCTTAATTATTACAGGGCCAGATAAAGCTTCACCTACTCTAATTCTCTGAGATCTATTTTCTAGAAATATAGCAACCCATTCAGTCACTCTTCTGTCTAGTCCAATTGCACTCATTTTTGCCAGTAGTCTCCCATGATCCACCCTATCAAATGCTTTAGACAGGTCAATCGCGATACAGTCCATTTGACCTCCAGAATCCAAGATATCTGCTATATCCTGCTGGAATCCTACAAGTTGAGCTTCAGTGGAATAACCTTTCCTAAATCCGAATTGCCTTCTATCGAACCAGTTATTAATTTCACAAACATGTCTAATATAATCAGAAAGAATGCCTTCCCTAAGCTTACATACAATGCATGTCAAACTTACTGGCCTGTAATTTTCAGCTTTATGTGTATCACCCTTTCCTTTATACACAGGGGCTACTATAGCAACTCGCCATTCATCTTGTATAGCTCCTCCGACCAAACAATAACCAAATAAGTACTTCAGATATGGTACTATATCCCAACCCATTGTCTTTAGTATATCCCCAGAAATCTGATCAATTTCAGCAGCTTTTCTAGTTTTCAACCTTTGCATCTTATTGTAAATGTCATTGTTATCATATGTAAATTTTATTACTTCTTTGGCCTTAGTCTCCTCCTCTATCTCGACATTATCCTTGTAACCAACAATCTTTACATACTGCTGACTGAATACTTCTGCCTTTTGAAGATCCTCACATACACACTCCCCTTGTTCATTAATTATTCCTGGAATGTCCTTCTTGGAACCTGTTTCTGCCTTAACATACCTATACATTGTAACGGTTCAAATCCCGTTACAGGATGATATCTGTATTTTTATTATTTTATCTGTATTATTATTATTATTATTATTATTATTATGTCCGTATTATTATGTTATCTGTGATATTGTTACTATTATTGTAATTATCCGTTTTATTCAATTCAATTTTGCAATTGCCTGTTGCTTGCAAGATTGTACTTAGATGTATGCATATATACGTATGTGTAGAATAACACTCAATACCTGTACAGTGAGAATTGTGTATATATCAGAGATTGGAAGTGACGTTGTTATATTGCTATACCACTGGCGATTCTGCTAAGTCATCGCCACTTCATGGCTACGGCATCGTATTTATTTAGCAATGCGCTCACGGACTCAGCCGAGCCGGCGGCGGTTTCACCACTGTCTGTAATATCTGTCGCGTAGGTGGGAATATGTCATTGTTATTTCTGGAGATTACGTAGCTGTGTCAACCAACGTCTATATAAAAGGTGGGTGCATATTGTAGCGTCAGTCATTAGTTATACGGATGCAGTACAGTGAAGAAGTCTACTAGATCAAGAGGCCTTAGTTGGTCAGTCAACGAGTGTGAACGAGAGAGATGGTGAAGACTTAGTGAGCCATTAATTATTGGTCACTTAGTTGAAGACACGGACGCAAGGGCTTACCATGAAGTCAGAGAGGGCAACCCTGGACCTGCCAAGAGGTAATACCATATTGACTTACAAAGAAGTCAGATGATATGGAGAAGAAGCAGTCACAAGGATGTATCACCAAGTTAGGCGTGACACATCTACAGTAAATACCAGAGCAATGGATTACGTCGTAATTACACTCAAAGTGTTGAAGGTACAGTCAAGTGAATCAGTGAGGGAAATATTTCGTATAAATTGTTAAATGTCCGGTCAAGAAGAATTCAAATTCATGCCTAGTTTCTTTCAGTTGCAATGTCCAAATTTCATATTCTCATCTGTTTTATCGCAACAAGACTCACTGTTTTTTGATATATTATTTAAAGAATATATATTGTTCTATCAAACGAATTCATGGTTTTATTTCAATGAAAGTAAAATATCTTAACCTCAAAATTAATGGGGAAACCGAACGCCAATCTCCTTTTCCCAGAACTTATATGGTATGTTGTCAAAAGTAAGCTTATTACCCCACACCCTAGAGATAGTCAAGAGTCTCATTCTATTATTGCTGTACTGAGTGGCAGCTGGCGCCCTTCAAATAACGTATGTGTAAGTAAGCAGGTAACAAGTAAGTGTGAGTACAAGGTTCGACGAGTGTGTATTTTATTTAATGAATGTTAATTTTTATAATTTCCATTTTAAATGCAGATATTCAGATTTTCCATATTAAATTCAGATTTATATGTCTCAAAAGTTAGTCAGACAGGAAACTAACAACATACCTTTCCATTTTTCACTAAAATTTGTATGACTGCCAATTATGCTTGCCATCATGTTATCCTTAGCTGCCTTCTTTGCTAGATTCAATTTTCTGGTAAGGTCCTTCAATTTCTCCTTACTTCCACAGCCATTTCTAACTCTATTTCTTTCCAGTCTGCACCTCCTTCTTAGTCTCTTTATTTCTCTATTATAATAAGGTGGGTCTTTGCCATTCCTTACCACCCTTAAAGGTACAAAGATGTTTTCGCATTCCTCAACAATTTCTTTAAACCCATCCGAGAGTCTGTTTACATTTTTATTTACCGTTTTCCACCGATCATAGTTACTTTTTAGAAACTGTTTCATGCCTGCTTTATCAGCCATATAGTACTGCCTAATAGTCCTACTTTTAAGACCTTCCTTTCTATCACATTTATTTTTAACTACCACAAAAACAGCTTCATGATCACTAATACCATCTATTACTTCAGTTTCCCTATAGAGCTCATCTGGTTTTATCAGCACCACATCCAGGATATTTTTTCCTCTGGTTGGTTCCATCACTTTCTGAATCAGCTGTCCTTCCCATATTAACTTATTTGCCATTTGTTGGTCATGCTTCCTGTCGTTCGCATTTCCTTCCCAATTGACATCTGACAAATTCAGATCTCCCGATACAATCACATTTCTTTCCATGTCGTTTCCCACATAGCTGACTATCCTATCAAATAATTCCGAATCCGTGTCAGTGCTACCTTTTCCCGATCTGTACACTCCATATATATCAAGTTGCCTATTATCTTTATAAATGAGCCTTACACCTAGAATTTCATGTGTCTCATCTTTAACTTTTTCGTAGCTTGCAAATTCTTCTTTCACCAGAATGAACGCTCCCCCTCCCATCATTCCTATCCTATCTCTACGATACACACTCCAGTGCCGTGAGAAAACTTCTGCATCCATTATATCATTTCTCAGCCATGATTCAACTCCTATTACAATATCTGGTAAGTATATATCTATTAAATTACTTAATTCTATTCCTTTCTTTACAATACTTCAGCAGTTCAACACTAACAATTTTATGTCATCCCTACTTGATTCCCAGTTCCCTGTTCCCTTATCACCGCTCCCTAGGCCATCCCGTTTCCCTTCCAAACAAATTTCCTAACTTATACGTACAACTGCGGTTTAAATGAAGGCCATCCGAGCACAGATCCCTATCTCCTACCCACCCATTAGAATCTAGAAATTTCACTCCCAGTTTCCCACATACCCACTCCATAGTCTCATTAAAATCCCCAATCACCCTCCAGTCAGTATCCCTCCTACACAATATTCCACTAATAACAATCTCCGCTTTCTTAAACTTCAACCGTGCTTCATTTACCAGATCCCACATATCTCCAACTATCACTTTACAAAAGAAAATATTTATAAAATCCTCCTATCAATACAAGTCAAGTCATCTGTCATCTAACATCTAACAGATAACCGTCAATACGGAATGAGATTCATAACTTGCAATATCTCCAACTATGTTGGTACTTATATCAGCTTGCCTTACGCTGTTGGTACCAACGTGAAAAACTACCACCTCCTCCTTTCCCTCCTCCCTCTCTTCTACTTTCCTCAACATCTGCCTCAACCTAATTCCTGGATAACATTCTACCCTGGTTCCCTTTCCTCCACACACTTTCCCCACGTGTCTAACGATGGAATCCCCTATGACCAGAACCTCAACCCTACCCACCTCATTTGATCCCCTCCCCTCCTGGTCAGCCTTATCTTTCCTGATAGCTGCAGAAGCTACTTCCTCCTCCCTTTTCTCCTTCCCATGACCCTGTTCCACCTGTCTTTTCCTATCCTCTACTCTACATTTCCCTTTCCTACCTTTTCCCTTCCTCCTACTTCCACACATCTCGGCAACAGTTCCCTGTCCCTCATCTTCCCTCGGTTGTTCTACCTGGAGTGACTCATACCGATTTCGCATATTACTCGTATACTACTGTACAGTACACTACATTAATTTTTAAACTACTTTAAGAGGTATCCTAATTACGATACCGGTACCGTATGTCACTACTAAGCACAACAGAAATGAAATTTGCAGGAACTACTGTGCTCAAAGATTATCAACGATGCTAAATGCTTAGACAAATTTTTATTAGTATTACGGTCTAATAGATACACACGAAAGATATAGCAGGCAAGTTACGGCACTATCTAAATGTACTGTATCTATACTACAATGTATCTACACTACACTACACTGCGTTTGGTTAAATGCTTAAGTATCGAAAGGATTGCCGTGCACGAAGAAAAACACGAATATAACTGGCAAGATACTATCTAATATATTATACCTCATCTTCACTACAATTCTACTGAAATGTGGTTATGTGATTATTACAGCTGGTGGATTACTATTATTTTCCCTACTCCACGGGCGGAGAATAGAAGTGTCCTTAATTAGGCCTACTGAAAAATACGAGTTTGTCTACATTAATTTCTCAAATATTTCTATCAAAACTACTACTACTATTCCAGGGACTTGAACTGCAATTACTGGGATATATGAACTTTATTATCATTTGCTAACCGCTCATAAGTACTGAAAGATCAAATTTACTGCCACACAAAAGTGAATGACATAAATGCAGCTATTGAAAATATGAACCGAAACTTAGAGCAGATCGGTTGTTATGCAGCTGAGAATTCTCTCTCCATCAATCCAACGAAAACGCGAGCTATCATACTAGGGCAGAGAAAACTGCTTACCCATTTACACAGTCTACAACTTCCAGTTATTCAACTAAATGGGAGTCACCATAAATGAAACTTTGAACTGGGATGAGCATGTCACTAATGTATGCAGGGAAGTTCATTAATCACTTTATCCCCTTAAGGTGCACCATACCGTATTACCTCTCAACTTAAAAATGAGACTGCTTCAAACACTGATACTTCCAATTTTTAACTATTGTGATGTTGTGTTGCTGGATGCTACCAGTGAAGAGAATAAGAAACTGCAGAGAGCTTTAAACTCCTGCATTAGATTTAATTTTTCATTGAATCTTGCCTTATATGTATCTCCTTTTTATGCACAACTTCCTGGGTTAAAA
The DNA here is from genome assembly GCF_040414725.1 of Anabrus simplex. Lineage (NCBI taxonomy): Eukaryota > Metazoa > Arthropoda > Insecta > Orthoptera > Tettigoniidae > Anabrus > Anabrus simplex. The sequence goes on from NC_090266.1 coordinate 37,932,094, forward strand.
GTAGAGCAGCAGAGAAATCAGCATGTATCCACCCATATCTATCGACTCTTGACTGAAAATAAAGCTGAATATCTCTCCAGTAACTTCAGTTTTCTATCTTCCTTTCATGATCGTGACACGCGTTCTGGGCCAACAATTGCAATACCTCCACACCATACATCTGCCTTCAGTAATTCTTTCCTTGTGTCGGGCGCTAGAATATGGAATGCTTTACCCCCTGAAATTAGAAATTGTTCCTCAATAATTACCTTCAAAAGACAGTCCAAAGATTTCCTCTTGAATACGTACGCTATATTATGTAGTTATGTGTGAATGCGTGAGTGAATGTCTTGAGTAAATAGTTCCCAAAAGTTTACATAAATTACTGTTATATTGTATGAATTCCACGTAGAGTAGTTAATATTGAATTAATTTTTCTCATTTTAGACTTAGGATGTACATCTTTTAGTTTTAGTCTATATTAAGTTATATTACTATATTATATACAGTGTGTTGAGTTATATTAAGTTTGTATTCATTATCAAGCCGCGTAATGTGGTTAAGTGTAAGAGAGGGCCAAGAGCCCTAACTTCGCCACAAATAAAGACATCAGTAATAATAATAATAATAATAATAATAATAATAATAACACGCAGTTACCTACACATGGCAGATGCCGCCCTCCCTCATCGGAGGATCTGCCGGCTAGAAATAGCCACACGAAATTATTCTGAATATTATTATCTACAATTTATTAAAAGCTACCGGTATTATTATTATTCTTATTATTATTGTACCGGGCGGTACACCTCCACGCCGCTAGTTCAAATATTGCGCCAATTGAAACTCCTCTACAGGAGAAAGCCTGAACTTTAAACTCAACCTGTTTCTCCGAAGATGGCTCTGTGTGAATTATGATGTGTTTTTTGATCAAGAAGTGTGGACGTTCTCTACCAGATGTCTCTACAAAAAAAAAAAAACTATGATCATGCACTCTGGTGCAAAGGAATGAACCTTCTTGAAGAAATTTTGTATTCAAAAGTTGTTGTTTTACTAAATTTTTGTTCTTTTATTTTTGGGTTGGCACTATTAATGCTTCCTTCCGCCAGGTTTGAACTTAGCCAATCCCGAATTTATTTAATTAATTCTCAGCCAATCATGTATATCTTCTTCGATATGGATTTGTAGCTCTAAGCTATCCAATAAAAGTAGTATAGGCGTAGGTATGGGACAGACAATAAAGCGTGGTTAAAAGTAACCATTAAATTGCCTTCAAAAATTATGGTTAAAGTGACCTTTACATTTTTTAAACAGTTATCCGATAGTGTTATGGTTTAAGTGACCATTAAACATTTTTCAAAAGTATTATGGATTAACCTAACCATAAAACAGCAATTAAAATTATGGACAAATTGAACCACAAATCCCAATGAAAATTACGTATAAAATTATGGTTTATATCACCTATAAAAGACTATAAAAATTATGGTTAAAATAAACCTTACAAATTCCAAAAATTTTCAACTAAAATATGGTTGAATTTATCCGTAAAACGTGGCAACAATTGTTTACAATTTTTTATGGTTATTTTCAGCCATAAAAAGTAATGGGAAGTATGATCAAAACCATCCATAAAAATTAGAGTTAAAATGTAATAAAAATTATGGATAAACTACCCATAAAATTTCTAACGTTTTTTAAAATATTATGGTTAAAAAGTAACCACAAAACGGGCTCTATAAGGTAATTAAAAAGTTATGACTAAAATAATGGTTAAAATTGACTATAAGAGTGATCAAAATTAACTATGCAGGCATCAAAAAATAATGGCTAAAATCAAGGCTAACATTTTAATGACTTTTTAATAAATTATGGTACAAACAAGGCTGTAAATTCTAACGCTTTTTTAAAAGAATAATGCTTAAAATTACCAGTGACTTTTTAAGGAATTAGTATTTATATACATTAAAATAAAGTTTAAAACATGGGTGCAAAAAAGCTATAAAATAATGTGTACACTACTACATTCAGTATCCCCAAGGGAGTGTATCAATTATCTTGTCTTCTTCTTTTAGGATCATACGCTTGTCGTAGTCGACTTTAAATTCTTTGGCAATATTTTTATTTACAAGGCTCTTTGTTTTCTTATCTCTAGTTATTAGGTTGTTATTAATTATAACTTTGTCCGTAGAACTATGTACTAATTCTGTCATTGTCTTCATGTTTAGTTTTTTAGCATTTTCGAAGTTGAGAGTAAATCCTTTAATCTTGGTTGTTTGTTTACCTTTATATGTTTCGTACGCATAACTCTTTGGACCTGTGCTTATCCATTCAGTAACATAATCATCTTTACCGAGCTCATCAGTCCATTCACCAAGCATACAACCATTCGGTACCGTATTTGTTCCATCATCTATGTACACTACACTATCTGTGTCATAGTACACTACTTTATCGCCTAGTCTATCTAGCATGTCGTATAACCTTATTCTAGCATTAGAAGTGGTGAAGGCTGCTACGAATATGTTGGTACTTGTACTATCTTCTACGTAATAATTATTATAGTTGTAGGTTACCTCAATTATTTCCTCATTGATGTACATTACATTAGTTATTTCTATCTTATCGTCTAGTAGTAATTCGTACCACCGTTTAGGGTTGTCGATGAACTCTGTTTGTGACATGTTTTGCCTCTGACCAAATTTACCCCAGAGGGAATTTAAACAGATTTTGGCTACAGCTCGCTTGCCAGGATTGGGCTTAATTTTATTAATGTCAAGATTGATACCTTGCTGTTCTTTGATTAGCATCGCGTATTCTTCTTTAGATTTGTAATTACCCTCCCAAGGACTGGTTTCTAATTTGATCTTCATAAAAGTTTTAATGTAGTCTTTGAACATATTATTACTTGTCTCTTTAAATTGCCATACTTCGTAAATTTCTTGTATTTTGTAGCCTTTCTCAATAGCCTTATTAAGCTCAATTGTAGTCCAAGTTCCAAGTAGCATCCTCTCTTCATCACTATGGTTACAACTACCTGCCTTTTCTTGTGCACACCTTGCACACAAAGTAAACATTAACTTATCTAGCTTCACAGGGAGTACAGGATGATAAAGACCTTTTGGAGGAAGCACCTTGCATTTAACCAAGCCAAACCATTTCTTATTGTATTTTTCTGGCGAAAATATTTTAGTACGGTGACCTACAGGGTAGTAGTCATAAAACATAACTGTTGGGTACAAACTGCATATATCTATATATCTTAGCTTCTTTCTAGAAACTTTTAGTTTAGCCGCATTAGTCCCGCCACCGAAGAATGCATCCCTGGGATTTAGTGGCTCCACCACCTCTACAACATTTATAGTTTTATCTAGGCTCCTTTTGTAGTCTTTAGAATTCTTCCACCTACAGCTCCACATTTCGACAACATTGTAGCCAGCATCTCTCAGAGCTTGTGTTTGCTCTATAGTTCTTGTAAGCAAGTCGTCCATAGACTGATTGTTGACATTATTAATAGTATCGCAGCTGTAACAGTCGGGACATCCATGCCAGAAACAACCATGATACTGGTACACGGTTTTATTAGTTTCACAATATCCATCTACCTTTGCTCCACATATGGTTACCTCCCCACCATTTAATGCGTGTTGAACACCCTTGAACGTATTTAACCATGCTATAGACTCTTTACTGAACATTTCTTTCTTTTGCTCTTTGACTACAGCAATCGTATTTTTCTGAAGGAATGTTGACCTGAAGATAGCCATACAAACACTAGCTATAGTTATGTATTGGAAGGGATCTATATTTGCTATTTCTAAAAATGATTGCCTAAAGGCAAGGCAACCTCGTCGTAGTATATCGACATCTGAATGACAGTACTCAGCTAATTCCTTTTTAAAGTCAAACACGTAGTTTTCTTTTACCCTTTCAGCGTGCCATTCTAAGAATGCTTTTCTAGCATCAGGTTTCATAGTATTTACACCATAGTATTTAGTAGCTGGAATGGGTCCTACCTAATTTTGATTTTCAGCCTTATTGAAGAAGTGTGGGAAGTACCCCTTTTTAAGTTCTTCTAACCCAAATGTTTTAGGAAAGGATGCTAGACTTCCTTGGATAAAGTTTATGCTGTCAATTATTCTGAGCCTTAGGATAGGTATTTTGAGCTCCATAATCTTAGTCCCTTGGTAAATAGTTTTAATCTTAATACCATTATTGACACAATATTGTAAAATAAAATAAGCATCGTAACCTTTTGCGTTGTGCGCTATACACGTATAACCTTTGTGGTTGTCTGATATCAGCCATTGACAAAATTCATCATTTTTAAGAAAAGATCGTCTATTACCTTTAAAGTCATAAACGGATACAAAATTCGGCGTGTGTACTCCGGTATCCTGTACAGCTTCGTAATCGAAAAAGTAGTATTTTTCCGTGTAAGTACACCTTTTGTTAGGTTTCTCTACTTTTCTATTGCAAATGCAATCTTCTATACAGTATCCCCCACGGTTTTTCCTACCTTGCATATAACATTCATGCATAGTTGTCTTTACGATTTTATGACAGTTCCAACATTCTGAGTACCCACACCAGTGCTTTTTACTTCTTTCACATATCTTATTACACTTTTTGCACTTGTAAGCTACCTCGCACACTCGCTCGTGGTTATCAATACAATCCTTACCGATACAGTATCTGTTGCACTTTGTACAGTATACTCGGGGTCGCATACTTTCTGGGCAATTATGTTTTGGGCACAAACACAAATTACACACATTTTTAAAATCTTTTTTACACGAATGTTTGTCTAAGTGATCGTAAGGTATATCACATTTTTTGCAGTAATATGAACTTCCATAAAAACCTCGTATATTATTAATGGTATCATAATGGTTGGTGTGCAAATACAAATAAATTGTTATCGCGTCATTTACACCTGAGGAATCGATTACCTTGTTAAAATGGGCAGCCGAAACAACCTTAATCTGAATATTTAAAAGGTGTGCAACGTCTTTAATATCGCTTAAACTAAACCCATCTTTACAGTTTATCCCGAATCTTGTGCATAACTCTTTTGCTAATTCTTCTTGCAGACCCCGTCCTTTCCTAATGTAGGAAATTTCATTATCTGTTAATTTCCTGCCTAGTATATTCCTAGTTTCATAGGTTAATGCGGTAATTATTGCTCTTGGACCGCACAGGTTATCGGTGTTGGTTATTTTGTTTATGCTTCTTTTAGCTATAACATCTTTAGCAATATTGACTATTTTCTTACCCTTTGCTCCTTTGCCTCTGGGAATTTTGTAGACTTCGAAGTGAAAAGTGGTATTGTTGATATCTACATTTTCGTTGGATGTTATTATTCTTTCGATCTGGTCAAGTAGATGTGAGGCATTGACTTTAATTTTCCTTTTTGACGAAATCATGTGGTTAAAATTTTCATTTTCAGCAACTACTTTCATTTTATCACCTTGCTTAAAATCAGTTAGTTTTTTTACTTCCTTTATGGTTGCGTACACACCTTTTTTGACGGATTTGTTCTTCTGGTTTTCCTTGCAAATCTTTTATGTGTATAGTATATGCTGTCTGCCATACGTTAAACTTTTTGATTAGCACAGTACGATCACCTTGATGAATTTCAAAAGGTGACTTTTTAGCTACTGTTTTATTAAATATCTGATTCCTAAAAGGAAAAATTTGACCTAACTTTTGTTCTTCTATTCTTTTTGTATTGACTTTACTTTTTGTAGCAGGCTGGTTTACTTCGAACAGGTCTTCAGCAAATCCGAAATGCCTGATTTTGTCTAAGCGCTCCTTTTCTGCCGCTATTAAATTTAGCAACCCTTTTTTTGAATGTATTACTGAGTAACCTTTAATTTTATTTTCCCTCGCAACCTGTTTTAATTCACGAACGCTTTTTTTAGACAGCTCTGATTCTTGATACGTAAACAAAGCACTATCTTCAGCATTACTTGAAGCACTGTTTACAGCTTCAAGAAGAGCAGCCTTCTTCATCTTGTATACTCCTTTTAGTTTGAGTTCCTTTGCTAGAGCCCTTAGTTCTTTTACTGTTGCACCGCTTTGGCGCTTATTATTTTGTTTTGAATCCATTTATTATATAAATTATTTATTTTAAAAATTTCATTTTTTAAAACTAATTATAAGACATAACGTTTCCGATCTTGGAAGAGAAATTATAGTAAAATATTTATCTAAATAAATGAACAGAATAATTACATGTTTTATCCTCTCAGTGATTCTAGCGAAAGCTGAGTTGCACACAATGTCTACGCAAAATCAAACTCTACTAGGGATACAATATTTGCATGACTATGGGTATTTAACTGTAGATAATAACGATATTTCAGAAGTAAATATAACAACATACCAAAATGCCCTTAAATTGTTTCAAGAGTACTACAATCTCGATGTTACTGGTGTGCTGGATGAACCAACGCTAGAGTTAATGAACACTCCTAGGTGCGGAGTTCTAGATGATGAAATTTATTTTAGTACGAACAAGTACAAATGGACTAACAAAAATATAAAATGGCATTTTGCTTTCGCGAACTCAGAAAGGCTAGAACTAGCTAGGGCCGCGTTTGAAACGTGGGGGAAGGAGAGTGATCTTACGTTTGAAAATGATATTCAGAACCCGGACATAATTATTTCTTATAAACGAGGAAAGCCGCACAGGAACCAAAAAATAGGAGGATTTTGTACATCAAAATTAGATGGTAGAGGAGGAGTGTTAGCCCATGCCTCTTATCCGAACAGTTTTAATTCGCCCGTTGAAATCCATATCGATCAAGATGAATACTGGTATTATAATATTGACGATAAAACGCCAGAAAACCAAGTAAATTTCTTTTCAGTTCTTTTACACGAAATTGGACATGCCTTAGGGATATCTCACTCAAATAATCAAGATGCTATTATGTACGCATATAATAAGAATCAGATACAATTAAATCAAGATGACATTCTTGCTATTCAGAGTTTGTATGGAAAGCCTTCAAAGGAAGAACGTAACAATACGCGTGATGAACGGCCTAAAACAAACCCAACGCCTGGTTCTCCTCAAGAGGTACCTGATTTGTGTGATTTAAATAACGTCAACACATTTCTTATCGTTAACCAGTTATTGTATATATTTTATGGAAGATGGCTTTGGATTTCAGACCTCCATAATTCAACATCATATAAAAATACACGCCCTCAGCTCATTACAGAGTGGTTGACATTTTTGCCTCAGGATTTTAAAACGATTTCATCCGTTTACCAGAGACCTTCTGGTGAGATAGTTATTATTGTTGATAACAAAATATACATGATTAATTACCCTAACTTAGTGTTGGTACGAGATTATCCAGTATCCCTATCAGAGTGGAACATGAGTCCGAATACAATAATTCATGCGGTAGTAAACACTTATTCAGGCTACACTTACATATTTTACAATGACGCGTTCTTTACGGAAATAGATGAATGCAGCTTTAAACCAAAGCAACACGGAATAATATCAAGAAAATTTCCTGGTTTGCCACCTGCAATGGATTCGGCATTTCGATATATTAATGGGATGCTCTATTTCTTTAAAGACAGGCAAGTATATCAATACAATGAATTTACGAATTCTCTGGTTAAAGCTGAAAAATTTGATCTCTCAATGATTGGCATAGCCTGTCCGAAGAGATCTTCTTCGTTCTTAGATGTAATAAAGAGTCTGAAAAATACTGTAGCTCTACTAGAGGAAATGAAATAATTAATTAATTAATTTAAATTTAAATTTTGAAGTTAATAAATGGAAAAGAATCAATTTCTCGAGAAGCTCAACAGCATCAACGAACAAAAGACGTTTAAGAAGCTTAGTGAGTTAGAAATAGGGAAAGATTATCTCATAACCGATGTAGAAGGTATAAATACAAAATACGGATATAAAACTTTTCTAGAACTTGATAGTGAATTTAAGGTTATATTGCCTGACAAATACAAAAAGGTGCTAAGCTGGGGAGAGGAAAAACAGAGAATGATAGGGTTGAAAATGGTGTACAACGGCACAAAAGAAGTTAATGGCTGCAACAAAGCACACAACATTGAATTCTCTTAAATATCCTAACACCCCGCCTACTAAGTTATTTTTATGCTTACTAAAAGCATAAAAATAATAGTTACTAACTACTAGAATCAACGTAAAATTAAAGCTTCCTTCGTAGCTTTATAAAAATTGTAACACCAATCTATGTCATCACCATTAAGTTCAAAAAGATAATCTACACTGTCCTCAGACAATTGATTTATAAATGCGTCTACATCTTCAGTAGGATGCACTAAAAACAGGAAGAAAGAAAGACTTATTCGTTTTACTCGAGCGTCCATTTATTAATTCTAACAATTAATTAATAATTAATTTAAAATTTATATTATAACATATTCTTTATCAATCCAGCTGTTGTGAGAATGATCAAAACTCAACCACTTAACATACACCCGATTTCCTTTCTTTCTTAAAACCTTTTCAACAAGGTAGATATTTGGATACTTTGTTTTTTGTAATTCTTGCTCATAAAAGTTGCCCTTAATTACTTCATTACTTAAATCCTTCAATTTGTAAGTAATTGGATCAGAAAATACTACTTCCTTTATTTCAAATATTTCACTCGACCAATTACCTGTGTAACCCTTTTCGAATATACCTTTTAGCTTACTAATCCTTACTTTATCGCCAACCTTAAATTTTGAACTTTCTGCGGATCCTAATCGTGGAGTGTAAATAGTTTTTAGCAGTTGTTTTTCATTGTCTTTGCTTACGTCTTTTGGCTTCATTTTTATGGTTGTGTGCGTCGTATTATTGTAACTATGAATTAACTTCGGTAAAATACCAATCCAGCGGTAGTTCCCTTGAATATCAAACTGTTTCCACATTTTTTCTTTTAAACTCCTATTAAATCGTTCTACAACTGAAGCCTTTACTTCTGTAAAAGTAGAATAATGATTGATATTAATTGTTTTCATTAACTCTCTAAAATCTTTATTGTAAAACTCTTTACCGTTGTCTGTTTGAAGATTTTTTGGCTTTCTGTCTTTTAAAATACTCTCAAACGCTTCAGCAACGTTGTGCCCTGCTTTATCTTTAACTGGTACTCCCCAGGCATACTTTGAAAATACATCGATTACTGTTAACAAATACTTATAGCCTTTATTAAGCTTCGATATCCCCTTTATTTTTCCAGAGTCCATTTCTACCAAATCAGCTTGCCAAATGTCATCAATCCCACAAGTTGTGACCTTCCTTCTTGGAAAATGTTTCCTTATGGGTTTATGAATTTCGTTTATAATTTCCTCCCGAATGCTGATAGGTGACTTTTTTTTCAAACCTGCTTTTCTTACTCCCGCACTCTGAACATAATCCTTCGATTCTAGTTAGTCCATTTTTAGTTGTAAGGGTGTGAGGATGCAGTGTTTGAGTAAACGTTTTGCACTTTAAACACCAAACGTGATTATTCATTTATTAATTAATTAATTAATTTTAAAAAGTGTGGGGTGTGTGTTCTACGGGGTGTGTTTTTAATGGATAATATTTCCATTAAAACTATGTTACCTTCAACCGTATAGTCTATTCAACCAATTCATCAGGATCGGGTTCAATTGCATCAAGCATTACTTCACCAAACATAGTAATATGAACACTTAACGGATTTTCGCTGTTTAATTTAAAGCATAGAGTATCGCCAAAATTTGCGCGGAAGGGTTTGCTAGTATCCACCTTAACTTTAGTTTCTAAATTTGATAGAGGAACTAAGTAAACATCTAATATAGTTTTAATAGCATCACCTGTATACGGAATAATATGTTTACTACTATTTATGGCACGAATAAATATTTTCCTAATCGTTGTAGCATATGTAAAGGTGTGCTTAACTTTATCTTTCCCCGTAAAAAGTTCCTTCTGCAATACTATCTTATCGTACACCTTTCTTTCTAAATTTCCAACCTTTTCTGCTAATTCGTCTGTTTGTCCAATAGTAGCAGCTGAATATTCAGTGAACAACTTTTCTATTTCTTCTTTCGTGAAATAGTTACCCTTTAACAACCCAACGGATTTTTGTAATTGTTCGTCTAAATAATGCTTATTGACTGCATCTTTATTGTCGACTGGATCTTCAATGTTCACTATCCTTTTACTACGAAAATTAATCCAGGTTTTTGAAGTATAAAAAATGTCATCAATGCTTTTGTTTAAAGACTTAATTAGCCTTGAAATTCGTTTTTCTAACTCAGTAGTGGTAATAGCCCTAGTACTGGTTCCTATTGAACTACTCTCACCCTTTTTAATTTTATTTCCAAATATATCCATTTATTATATCCAAGACATCGTTAAAATTAGCGGGTGTAGGGGAACTCCAATTAGAGAACAACTTTAAAACAACGACACATAAATGACCACACACGTATTCATCAAAATTTTGAATTCTTTCTGCGTTGTAGAAAAGGTTGCTAGTTCCTAAATAATTAACTAGTTTTACAGGAATATTTCCGCCAAAGGAATCAAAGACAAATTTATTGTTACCTTTCTTAAAATAACAAATCCAATGAGTACCTGTGTGGTCTGACGTATCTAAGTTTACAATTCCTGATTCAGTTCTTTTGGGGGTTAATGGTAGCTCATCAATCATGTATACTCCCCTAAAGTTATTGATTTTTAATTCTTTTACTAACTTGTGTATGTCAAAATTCGTTAAAGGGTGGTCATATTTTAAGATCATTTCCTTCACATCTACATTGTTAATTTTTTCACGTTTTTTTAGTACCACTACCTTTCTTTTCAATCGCGAGGTTGTGCCTCTTTTGTTCTGCTAATTCAGCATCTTCCTTTTGCTTTTTATGAACTGCACTTGTAATCGCTGCGGCACCACCAGCTAGTGAGCCAATAGCACCCAATGCGGCTAATATCAGTGGCAAAATTCCTCCTTCGTGTTTACTTAGCCCTGAACCTTCTTTCTTTTTCCGAAGGTACTCAAATATTTTCTCTACTATTGGAATAGACAAACTTATAAGTAGGCTGCCACCTTTTTTAATTTTCCTAAATTTCTGCTTCTTTTGTGTTTCTGTTAGGTACTCGTCAAGATAGCCATGCGCTTTCAGGGCTTCGTTTGAGAACTTTATTTTAACAGCTTTGGGCCTTGTATTTCCGCTTGGTAAAACGTTATAATCAATACTAAATCCTTTCATTTATTAATTTAATTTTTTTGAAATTAAAATAAATTATGAAATAATTTTAAAAATATCTTAATGCGTAAATTAAATTATGAAATAATTTTAAAAATATCTTAATGCGTAAATTAAATTATGAAATAATTTTTAAAATATCTTAATGCGTATATACGCATTAAAATATAAACAGGGTTAACGTCAGAGACCCCAACCATTGTCATCAACGTCTAGCCCCATCCCTAATTTTCTTTTTCCGTACATAATTCCAGCAACAGCAGTAGCCGCTAGTCTTTCATTTAAGGTCGCATCTTTACTAAATATTCTCTCTTTTGCTGCTTTTTGTAATCCCTTATCTGCTTGATGACGGTGCTCTAAATCTTTATAATCTCTGTATGCTATGTCATGATATTTACAGGCTTCGTCTAAAGGATTAGTTCCCTGAACACCTTCAGCTAGTTGTTTATCTAATGGATTTCCTGGACCACAAAAATTAAATCCTGGTAGCGTTAAGTCAATATTGTTTTCACCTATCTTATTAATCATCCAATTAACTAATCCTTTTCCATGTTTTTCTGATTCCCAAAACGTATGAGGAATGTTATTTAAAAATCTAATTAGGTACGGAATACCTTTAGGATTATTAATAATAAAATCATTAAACTTACTTGTAAGCATCTTCGATATTCCGACTTTTTCATTGTAATAATTCTCGTTCCCAGCATTTTCTTCACCGTGTATTACCATTAACCTGTCTATTAATTCTCTTACATCGTTCATCCACACATATTCTACTGGCTGCTTAGAATACCTTTTAACAAACCCTGTGCCAGATTTCGGTGGAGTAGTTAATGATGCTGATTTCTCACTACGCTTTCCCGAGAACCATATGTCCTTTATCAACATGTTATACTTTTTTCCAACACTACTTTTTGGTTTAGGATTATTTGGATCATTATTTTGATGTATTGCATTTGTCATTTTTAAGATATCCTCATACTGATTAAGGTCTTCATTTGTATATTCATTATCATTAGGCATATCATTTAGGGTTAAAAATTTCATTAAGCCTTTAGTAGCTTTAAAGTGCTTACCCTTTATTATTATGTCATCACCCCTAAACTCTACTTTTGAGTCACCAATATAATAATCAAGAAAATGTTTATCGTATCGCAAGCCAAATTTAGGATCATCGGTTCGAGGTAAATATTTTGATATTACAGGACCTAAGTGAACTGTTGAATAATCCGTTATCTCCAGCCTCTCCGAGTTCGTACCTCCCTCGTTATCTTTTCCAGTCTCTTGATTTAAATTCTCCTTTTCTTTTTGTAGCTGAGATTCTAAATTTTTTCTTGCACTTCTAGCTGATTTTAAAGCATTTTTCTGCTCATCACTGACATCGTACTCGTCTATAAAATAAGAGTCATCAGAATCTGGAATGCTGGGAGTCGAGGGAAACTCATCTCTATATATTTACTTCTGTAGGGAATTAATTGCTTCTCTACCTCTCTATTCTCTTCTATAGCCTTAATTACATTTTCACCTATGTTATCTAACTTATTTCCTAAAACACTAACAGCATCAATAACGGGTTGATCTTCTTTCTTATACTTCTCATATTCTGTTATAGGCTGCTTCTTCCATCGTCGAAATTCATCATTCATTTCTTCAAACTTCTTCCTGTTCCTTCTACCTTCCTTTACTTTCTTTTTAGCAACTTCAGGGTTATACTTTGCGAACATCTTTATTAATTGTAAAATATCACTATTTTAGGCATTACCCCGACGCTGGACGTTAACGTTGGACGTTAACGCTTGACGTTGACGTTAACGCTTGACGTTGACGCTATTACTACCAAATAACGCTGATTTTACCTTAATTCTCTACATTCAGCGTTAGCGTTTCTTAGTAACACTGAGAAACGTTTTAATTTGGAATCTGTATTTACCACCATTAGCTTTGCGATTCATATCAATAGTTATAAAACCAAAATCCTCGTTCCAACAATTACTACAAATATTCCTAAAGTCCTCAAATTTCATATCCCCGCCTACAAATTCTTGATAAATATGATTTAGATTGGTACTATCTTGCCTGAATATGTTCAAGAAATTCAAGTTATCACGAACTAATTGCTTTGGTATTTTTGAATACGTTTGAGCTAAATAAAAACAGTCAATTCCTTTATGCCTCCCCCGGGTAAAATATTCTCTAACAATGTCTTGATTTTCCAGTATAAAATCGTCGAAAATTACAACAGAGTTGTCCTCACACTCATCCAGAGGTATTATGCTTCCATCGTCACTAATAAATTGCGCAATCGACTTTCCTACCTTTTCTTCAATTTTGTTACACTGTTTTATAAACTGTTGATACTTTGGTTGATCTAAACTTTTAGAGAAAATATAAAGTTTATTTATTTTGTCCCAGTTTAACCATCCAGGTGCCATAATGTAATTATCAATCATTAAGGTTGTTTTTCCACAATTACTGGGACCGATGATAGCACAACGAATAGAATTAGGTAATAACTTTCCGTGTTTGTTCTTTACTTGTTTTTCAATAATTCTTATTTTTGGGTCCCAATCTACGTTTTGTTTAGTCATTTGTATTAGTTAATTAGTTAGTTAATAAATTTATCTAAATTTATTTATTAATTAATTAATAAATGAAAAGAATTTTTGAACTAAGTGGTAAAGCTTCGGTTTTAGAGAAAAGGTTAAATGTTCCATTGCGGGATGAATTCAAAAGAGTTGGATTAACTGGGTTTTACTCGACATTCCTAACCCCAAATATTACAACAAAAAATAATAAAGTACACTATGAAAAAGTATCAGGTACGATAACTGAAATGTTTATTCCACCAGGTCAATATAATGTAGAAAATTTACAAAAAGCTATTCAAAGTCAAGAACCTAAGATAAGTATTGAACAAAATAAAATTCTAAACAGATTAGAAATAATTAGTGATTATAAAATTTATTTTGATAAAGAAGAAAGTATTGGTTCAGTTTTAGGTTTTAACAATCAAATTGTAGAACCAAAACACAAAGCACTTGCTCGCGACTTACCAAAAATAATTCCGTTCGAAATGATTAAAATTCATTTTAACTATGCAGATGGAATGTTTGTAAAAGATTCTGAGTACTTCCACCGAGAAACAAATATTATTGCTTCTTTCAAACCTGATTTAATATTTGGTACTCCAATAATTTATGAACCGAATTACCCTTTGTTTTGTATAATGCACGAGAGCATTAAAATTCAAAACTTGAAAGTTACTGTAACAGATGAGAATGACAAACTAATAGATTTCAACGGCGCAACAGTTACTGTAATTTTAGAGATGAGTTAATTTTTCTTTCAATTAATTAATTAAATAAATTAATTAATAAATTAGTAAATTAATAAATGAACAAAGTAGAAAGTTACCAGTGGCAGTTTTTTCCTGTTAATGAAAAGACTAAAAATAATTTAAATTTGCCTAACAAAGACGTAGAAATAGACGTTAAAGTAGGTGATGGCTGGATTGACAACAATGCCTACTTGTATATTACATTCGATGCAACTCATGCTAATGGTACTGATTACACTAATTATGAGGGTAAGTCAAATGTAAAGCTAATTGATAATTTTCTCACTAACCTGTGGGACACAATAACTGTAAAAAAGCGAGGATACACTATCTGCCGGATTGATCATCCAAATATTTCTTCAACGGTTCTGTACCGCCTAACTTCTACTCAAAATGATAATTTAATGTATGAAGGAAATTTCATTAATAATGGTAAACTTCAGAAGAAATCAAATGAGGTCTTGTACCCCTTAAAACTTCTAGGTGGATTTTTAAGGATTACCGCGAAATTATGTGGGAAGGAGATATAACTGTTACTTTTACTTGGAGCCAAAATGCAAAGGATGCTTTGTATAGATGGTTTAGTAAGAATACAGCCGGAGAGGATATCGCTGGAAGTCGGCCTGAAGAAGGAAAAGTTACTGTAAATTCAATGGAAATAAGGGTTCCAGTTGTTAAATATGAGCCAAATTATGAGCTCGAACTAAGAGAAAAAATACTAAAAGAACCGCAAATACCAATATCATTCTTTGACCTGCAAACTCAAGAAATTTCTGGCATTAGTGGGAAAAAGAACTTTGAAATAGATATTACAAATTACTACAATTCAATGGAATTCGATATGCCATATTTTATTTTTGTTGTGTTTCAAACTAACAGGAAAGGTAATCAGGATCTGAATTCTTCAAAGTTTGACCATGTTCAACTTCAAAACATTTACCTAAAAAACGGTAGAAACGAAATGTTTCCAGAAGAAATGTGGAATATTAACCCTCCTAACACTTATCTAAAAGCCTATGATGCTTTCAGAGACTTTAAAAGGGTAACAGGGTTGAAATCAGATGTTTGTACTACCCCAAAAGAGTTTGTTGATAGGTATCCTATCTATGTTATCAACATAAGTCGACGAAGAAATGTAGTAACAGCTCAGAAGACTAGCATGAAACTGTGCGCAACATTTAATGCTAATATTCCCGATAACACGCTTGCTTATATAATTATGTATGGCAAAAAGAATTTTACCTTCGATGCTAAGCATGGAATAATTACTGAAAAGTTTTAAATAACTACTCCATTAAAACTTTAGTTTTTAAGTTCAATTGAACTTAAAATCTAATTTCTAATCTCTTTAAAAAGATTATTTTTTTTTATAAATTTGAATTTAAAAAAATTAAATAAATAAATTAATATGGAACCCGAATACTGTAGAAACAGGATAATGCCTTGCAGCCTAACGAATATTTTAACAGGCGGTAGTGCTTCCATTACCGCAGTAAATAATGTGCCTGAGTGTATTAAGGAGATCGTCTTCCATTACTACCTCAAGTTGCAAACTTTGCAACTTACAATCTTAGAACGCGTTAGTAATGACGATGACCGTGTAGAAATTAGTAAGGCTTTAGAAGAATTAGAAAAGCAAGTAGAGAAACTAATAGTTTCAGCTGTGCACACTACGGGAGAAGAAGGAAAAAGTTAATAATAATAAACTGCTTTTAACTCATTCATTCGTAATCAGCGAACTTGACCGAGAAACACAGTTAGCCTTGGTACACGCCTTGCCGATAAGATAGCCTCTCTCTCTTTAGCCGAAGCTCAGTACCGGCCGCTCGCTCGGTTAGAAGTAATGTGCTGAATTAAATATTTCTTAGAAGCTGGCTGTTAGCCTTGTCCTAGAGGAAGCTCTAGCAGCAAAGCTAGACACTACGTAGTACGTGTAGCGCGATCTATTAGCAAGCAATAAATGCTCTTCCCACTGCAGTTGTAAGCAATTGCATCACATCAGTTGACGTTAGTCATCCAGTTTTTGCACTGCATAAGGCCACAAACGCGCTTGTTAACCGCTTTCCTCGTAGCTCAGGAGGTTAAGTGTCTGGAATGTTGAGATTTGTTCGCTTAGAAGCGGAGGCGCCCCGTTTCTATAGTTCGAATCCCACTCATTCCTTTCAAAAAATAACTGAGTTAATAAAGGAGAGGAGGAGGAGAAGTAGAGAAGGAAAGAGCAAATGCTCTCCAGGGTCGGATAGAGGCATTCTGAGAGATGCAGAGTAGAAGGGAGTGGCCACTCAAAGGAAAGGAAGGAGAAAAAAATCCCCAGGGGTGTCAACGAGGAGAAATTAGAAAACCAGCGCTGGCTTCGAAACACCCCTGGGGGGTTTCTCCGCAAAGTCGGAGTTTTGCAAAAATTTTAACCATTATTTTAATGTATATAAATAAATTCCTTAAAAAGTCACTGGTAATTTTCAGCATTATTCTTTTAAAAAATCGTTAGAATTTGCACCCGTGTTTTAACCATAATTCTTTTAAAAGTCATTAAAATGTTTGCCTTGATTTTAGCCATTATTGTTTGAAAAAGTCACTAGTAATTTTGATCACTTTTATAGTCAATTTTAACCATTATTTTAGTCGTAACTTTTTAATTACCTTATAGAGCCCGTTTTGTGGTTACTTTTTAACCATAATATTTTAAAAATCGTTAGAAATTTTATGGGTAGTTTATCCATAATTTTTATTACATTTTAACTCTAATTTTTATGGATGGTTTTGATCATACTTCCCATTACTTTTTATGGCTGAAAATAACCATAAAAAATTGTAAACAATTGTTGCCACGTTTTATAGATAAATTCAACCATATTTTAGTTGAAAATTTTTGGAATTTGTAAGGTTTATTTTAACCATAATTTTTATAGTCTTTTATAGGTGATATAAACCATAATTTTATACGTAATTTTCATTGGGATTTGTGGTTCAATTTGTCCATAATTTTAATTGCTGTTTTATGGTTAGGTTAATCCATAATACTTTTGAAAAATGTTTAATGGTCACTTAAACCATAACACTATCGGATAACTGTTTAACAAATGTAAAGGTCACTTTAACCATAATTTTTGAAGGCAATTTAATGGTTACTTTTAACCACGCTTTATTGTCTGTCCCATACCTACGCCTATACTACTAATAAAGTTGAGGGGGTGTGTCTACTCATTCTTGAAAGGTCCCGAATTTTCCAGGAGGGTATAAAAAGTGCTGATTTTCTTGTCTCCGGGCCACTAGTATAACATCTAACTCAGTGTGTGGATATGTAGCAGGGGGCGGGAAGCGCCCCGTTCTTCAGGCACCAGTTCTTCATCAAGGTAATGGCCTCTTAACATCTTTATCTCTTGCTAGCTCAGCAGTTTAACTCTCGGGGAAGGTTCGAAACCTTTAAAATGTAACCTACCACTCTAAATGTAAATTCCTCTTCTGTCTATGTGAAAACTACAAATATCTTTCACTGTAAAGCGGGGATAGAGTGTGCTTTCCCTCTCGAACTCCCCTTCATTTTGAAATTGAGGTGACCACGTTTTTATAACCGTTTCTTCTCTTCCTTAATGTATTAAAGTTTTCACATACGGGTCACCTCCCTAGCTTGGGACTAGCCCCTGTGTATCGGCCTAGAGCCACTTAGGTTTTAAAAAGTGTATTTTGGAGTGCAAGTTCACGCCTCCAGTTCTTTCTGTACTTTGGGCCAGTGACTCATCCTGATGTTTTGTTTTCTTCATGCAAAGGCCCTGTAGGTTGGGTATTAGATACCCCTGTCTCACTGTATGTGTAAGGGTTGTTGTGGCCTTTGATAAGGCTTGTAAAAATCGAGAGCGGGTCTGCTCTTTCTGGTATTTTGGAAGGTGCCTCTAGGAGGCCTGACATTATTAAGCGGGAGCAAGAGCTCCATGTAATGAAGGGGTTTTCTGCCCTTTGTTAAATTGTGCGTGTGAGCTGGGAGCTCAGACTTTGGGGCTTGTAGCCCGGAATTTGGAAAGTTGCTGTGTACCTGATTTAACTGTTATTATTTTTTGTACGCTCAAAATTCTATGATACCATTGTTAAGTTTTGAAAATATAACTTTTTTTGAAATTTTAATTCATCTTTCGAACTTTTGTAGTTGAGACCTATTCCAGCCCGCACCTTCTTTCACCGCTAACTACCAGGGATATCTCCGTAACAATTATTATTATTATTATTACTATTATTATTATTATTATTATTATTATTATTATTATTATTATTATTATTATTATTATTATTATTATTTAACGATATACACTATCTTTATACATAAATAACGAAAAAACTTGAATTTGGAGATATTTCAAAATGCGCTATTTCCTCCTTAAGAAAGTTGTGGGATGAGCGCAAGAAATGTAAAATACAAAGCACATGGATCGCGTTTGGCTGCTGTGGATTGCTCATGACAATCGATAATACTGAGCTACGGTAAAGCATATGGACGAAATACTCATTTGGTTTTTGGAAGTGGAAACAGTATCTTTTGAACAGACACTCCTCAAATTTTCTAAAAAGCTGGATAAGTATTTTTTCTATGGTCCGGAGTAGACAAGTGAATAGTTATTATATTCTTCCGCCATACCGCGTAACAACGCAGTAGACATGTAGTAGATACAGTAAATGGATAAACTTGCCATATTCTTATCGAAATACTCCCCTGTTATTACCAATTCATGTATATGTGGAGTTTTCCTTTTAATATGTAATCGGTTATGAATGAGGGGTGGGTGGGGTGGAAACTTAACTGTTCGCGATTTTACTCTTACACGTCAGGATGTGGTGAGACAGTTACATATTTAGGAGTTTGAAATGAAATGTAAAAGTAACACGTTATTTTATACCCGTCACAAATTGTAACTGTTACAATAGGTACGGTAACTGTGACAGAATAACTGTTACGTTATTTTTGAGCCATCCTTACTAAATTGAAGACTGTTCACCAGTTCGATCAGCCTATGTGGCCTATAACCAGGGTCACCTCAGGCCATGGTCTGGGGCGACAACTTTTGTGGTGATGATGATAATGCTTGTTGTTTAAAGGGACTAAAATCTAGGTCATCGGTCCCTAATGACACGATATTGAACGAAATTGCATGATCATTAAAATTGTAATATATATCCACTGACTAGAATTTGAAAGAAATGAAAATGAAAAATGATTATGAATTTATAATAACAAGGGGATATAATACACAATGCCTTATTTTCTGATAAAAAGATAGACAATACTGATTATAGTGTAATAAGGCCTTGTGTTGAAGTGCCGTTATATATATAATTCAAGTTAGAAGTTAATGTAACACATGAAAATACACAGACACAAACTTTCTTTTACCTACGTCGCACCGATACAGATAGGTGTTATGGCGACAATGGGTTAGGAAAGGGCTAGGAGCGAAAAGGAAGCGTCCGTATCCTTAATTAAGTTACAGCTCCAGCATTTGCCTGGTGTGAATGTGGGGAACCACGGAAAACCATCTTCAAGGCTTCCGACAGTGGGGATCGAACCCACTATCTTCCAGACACATAGACAATGAGATAAAACGTAGTTAACGGTAAAATTAAAATTAATAGAAAACATACTTTTATACACGATAAAAAGGCCACTGTCCCTCATAAAACGGATCACGAGGTCAGTTGACTGCTCGTCGACAACTTTTGCCCTGTACAAACTTCACCACTAGCGCATGGGATCTTGTAGACACCGGGATGTTGTAGTTCGGGTATCCGATCTTCAGATGGTTCAATGAGTTCTGTACCTTTGTGCATGTCTAACAATCCACGCACATGGCTCAGAAATGTCCGAGATGTCCACTTCTATGCCATAACACTTGGTATCGCGACTCTCAGGACCACTTACTACGCTACTCAGCGGTTGTCCATTGTTCATGAACTAGGACGGGACTACAGTAACCCACACAACGAGACACATTTTGACTGCACGAAGAGAATTTCATACCATACACAGGTATTTTTCTATCAGGTGCAGTACATTAATATATAAAAATAGCAAGATACCCGTGCTTCGCTACGGTTTTAAATTGAAAGTTGTTTTTCAAAATTTTACATTTTGGAGACTCTACTGTCGACTGAGCCGCTAAAATACACCTTCAGTTCGTAAGTCAAATCGTTCCGGGGGAATGATTATTACTTTCTTATCTAGAACGCATTTGAACCCCGTACAGAAGAATTGGAATATTTTCGAACTCTAACATCTAGGATGTAACAGTGATCAACCTGTGAAATTTAGATTTACGTCGAATGTATTTTAGGCGGTGAATGTTTTAAAAGTATTTCTTAACATTTACCACCCTTCATGTAAAATTTTAAGATCATGCCTGAAACTGTTTCGGAAGAATGGACGATGTGTTTTGTTGAGAGCCAGCCACCATCTAAACACTTTTTTAAATTTTTTTTGTAGCTCTAAAGCCAGGAGTTTCAAATAAACTCACAAGCTTTTAACGTACAGTCACGCTTGTTTGATGCGCACATAGAGGAGTCATGGGTTAGATTCCTAGTCGGGTCGGCGATTTTCTAAATTTCTTGTAGCTCGATAGTTGAGTGTTTTTGAATTTAACGCACGCTTTCAATGCGTAGTCATTTTACTTAGCAAGATACTCTGCAGTCCAAAGGGAAGATCCCTTAGTTCCATAACCTATCATGTGTAGCGCGAACATGTTTTCGGTTCTGAACACAGTGTTTTAATTTCTAAGTGATGTCAACAATATTGTAATCTAGAGCTATTGTAATTCTCTACAGTTCAAATCTATGTAAGGGTTATTCTGCCCGAAGGCAGGTCCGAACCTCCGCAGAGGTTTCCTGAGCCGGAGTTTACGTGCGGTAGGGTGGCCAGTTCCTTTCCGCTCCTCCATTCCCTTACCCCCCACCAACAGCGCGTGGCAACCCATCCAACTCCTGACCACGCCCAATGTTGCTTAACTTCGGAGATCTCACGGGATCCGGTGTTTCAACACGGCTACGGCCGTTGGCTAGTTCAAATCTATAAGCAGGAAATGTTGAAATAAAAAAATCAATGTTCCAAACTATAAAAACCAATAGCGGGTTACGCATCAGCTCACACGCCAGAGTATTGGACTCGACAGTCGCTTAGCTTCGACCCTCAAAGATGCTTCTCAATATTACGCCCCTGTGAATAAAGCATATGTATTGCCCCTAACACCATCTTCCTAGTCCCATTAATAAAATGTGTGTAGCCAACCCCTTGTTCGAAGTTCAGCTCCAAGCCTCTGAGGTTGCCTTCCAACGTTACGCCCCTATGAATAAAGCATATGTATTAAGTCTCACACAATCTCCCCAGTCCTATTAGTACAACGCGTAGCCGCTAAGGTCGTGTAGGGAAGGGAAACCGGTTAGGTTAACGCGTGGTCAGCGTCAGGCTATGCCTGCACTTTAAGCCATTTACATTATGTAAGGTTAAGCCTACACTGTTATGCTGTTAACTTCGCCATCGAACTTAGGACTGTAAGGTTAATGCCCTTAGTTTTTGGGTCGAACCCTGGATCTGTGAGGTTAAGCCTGGACACGGGCTTCGAACTAGGTTCCCTACGGTGAATGTCCTTAGGTCTGGGGTCTAACCCGGGGGTCTGTAGGGTTAAGCCTGGGCATGTGCTTCGAACTAGGATCTCTACGGTTGACGCCCTTAGGGCTGGGTTCTAACCCGGGGGGCTGTAAGGTTAAGGGCGAGCTCTTAGCTTGCAGCCCGCACCGCCCTGTGACGTCACCCACCGGATCACGCCTAGTCCAGGGGCGGGTGGAGGTTGCGGCGGCCGAACTGTGCAATATACCCTACTTTCATACGTTAAACGGTTTTGTGAGGAAGGAATGAGCATATCTGTATTCGGATCTTAATCCCCATTTAACTCTCTGAGGGGTTAAATTTCTTTCCAACATTCTGTTATTTATCACCTACTTTACGATTTGCAATTTCAACTTCGTAATTTAAATGGTTGCATAGAAGTACATATTTATGTATCATTCCTCATTCCCCAGTCAAAACCCCCTTACCGGGCAATCTGGCCGTGCGGTTATAGGCGCTCATCTGTGAGCTTGAGCGGCAGCCCTTAAGATGCTTTTCCGTGGCTTCCCACTTTGAAATCAAGCAAATGCTGGGGATTATTGCTACGGACGTTTCCTTCCCGTTCCTAGACCTTTCCTATCCCATCGTCCCCATAAGACATGTTTGTGTCGATGCGATGTAAAGTAAATACCAAGTAAAAGGGTCCATGCCGTACATACCGAGTGGACTGCCTTTATTACAGAGCTCGTGCTCCGGGGGCTGGATCATCACGAATAACTATGATAATACATGCAGTCACACATGGAAGCCGATCTTTGGGATCTCCAGACTTTCTTTACTTTACTCTTAACCTACGACAATGGTTTCTAGTAAGGATGCCTCTCAGGAAGTTGAGTTAAGGTATCCGAATCCAGTATGTCTCATCACTGTTATTATTGTTAGTTTTCATGGAGAAGAATGAGTTCATTGTTTTGTGATGACAATAATGTCAGGTGCCTCTTCGACCACATTTAAATTATTTAAATATGTACAACTTTTCTTTGACTCGATTCCTCTCGTTCAGTAGATATTTGACATTACTAAAACCCGCCTCTTACCTAAGCAAGTGACGAAGAACCCATAAACGACCCAAGAGAAAGATCTCATACCGATTAGCTAATATGTAAGAAAGGTAGGTATGCTACGAAGGACCTTAAAGAATTCAGTGTCAAGTTCAAGATTATTTCAGTTAAATCCCTGAGTTTTACAAATCACGTTTTTTGGCAATAAAGAAAAGGAGTCGGAAATTCGGTCGAGTACCCTGGCCGCTGTAGGGACTTAGTTTTAAACTTAAAAAAGTCTACACAAACCCAGTCCTTATACATGTAATGTTTTGAATTATATCCTATTTGACACCTACAACATCCAAAGTTCTTGTAAAATTTCAAATTCATACGTGAAACGGTTTAGAGGAAAGAATAATTTTGTTATAAGTCGTCAGCCCCCCACCCACCTCACCAAAAAACCTGTTAGAAGTGTATTGCTTTAAGACCTTTCCTTATTTAAAATCTAAAATATATACAGGAGCATCCACCATATGGAATTTTAACCTCGTACGTCAAACGGTTTCAGAGAAATAAAAACGTTTGTCATCGTACATCACCCCCAGTCAAGACCCCTTAGGGGTGAATTTCTTTAAGACATTTAAAATTAATTACATATAGAAGCAAACATCCTGTGAAATTTCAACCTCATATGTCAGTCGATTTCAGAGATACGAATATTTGTGTTTTTAGGTCACACTCTCAAGGTCAAAACCCCTTAGGGTTGTTTTCTTTTAAGACCACTTTTTGTTTAAAATCCATTACTTACAGGAGCAACCGTCATGTGAAATTTCAAACTTTAATGCCAAATGGTTGGAGAGAAATGAATACTTATGTCGTCAAGACCTCACCCCCGTGGTCAACCCCCACTCAAGGGTGTATTGTTTAGGACTACTTATTTCTCAAAATCTAAGACATACAGGAGGAACCATCAATTACATTTCAACCTCGTATGTCAAGTTTCAAAAGAGAGAGGAGTGTATATGTTTTTGGGTATTAACACCTATTTTACACTTAAGGGCTGAACGTTTTTATCAACTCGCTTTATTTAACATCTAGTACGTAAAGAAACAATCACCGAGTGCAATTTAAAATCTTTTCGGTCAACGATTTCGGAGGAATGAATATTTTTGATTTTAGGGTTTTACCCAGTTCATCCCCTTAGGGGCGGAATTTTTCGAAACCCTTCGTAAGCGGGTGCCTATTGCCATATATATACTAGCTTTTACGTCTGTAACATCTACAGATTTAGAGATATATGTATCCTCATAAAAATTATTCAGCTCCTTCATATCTTTTCAACGGACTTTCCCCATTTCAGTGGATTTTCATAGAACAAAAAAGCGTGTTTCTGTATTTTTAAAGGAGATTCCAAACACCAATTTTATGCCTGTATCATCTCCAGTTTTAAAGTACTGTGATAAAGTTAATTAAACTACCTTCATCCCCCTCCCCCACACAAGTCGATTTTCCGTAAAGAAAAAAAAATACGTGTTTCTTTATTTTAAAGGAAATCGCACACACCAATTTCCACGTCTGTAATATCTTCAGTTTTTGAGATATAAGTATCCTCATAAATATAATTAGATCTATTTCATATATTCCCCCTTAAGTCCCTTGAGTGTATTTTCCAAAAACAAAGAAAAACATGTTTCTATTTCTAAAGGAGATTCCAAATACCAATTTTTACATCTGTAACATCTTCCGTTTTTGAGATATACTGTAGATTCACTCATATAAAAATTCACCCCATTCTTCACTTCGTTTCTCCCCTTTAAGTGGATTTTCCGAAAACAAAAGATATGTATTTTTAATAGAGATTCCAAATTCCAATTTAAATGTCTGTAATATTTTCAGTTTTTCATAAATAAATATTCTCATAAAAGAATTTAACTCCTTTTTCGCATTTTTTCTACACCTCCCAAGAGGATTTTCAGAAACAATTTACGTTTTAAATAGATTCCAAATACCAATTTTTATGTTTCTAAACTGTCAAGCATTTGAGATATAGATATACTCGTTTAAAAATTTCACGCACTTTTCACCCCCTTGGCGATGGAATATCCAAAAATCCTCCCTTTGTGAGCACCCACACTGTACTATAAATGTATCCCCAAAATGTTATTTCTTTCTGTCCAGTAGTTTTGGCTCGTCAATGATGAGTCAGTCAGTCAGTCAGTCAGTACATGTTATTTTATATATAGAGATATTAAGGTTTTACCATTTATTTGTCGTTTATAACGGAAGCTTAAATATTATATAGCGTGAAACCTTGTTAATTTTTTTACAATTTGTTTTACGTCAGACCGGCACTGATAGGTCTTATAGCGACGATGGGAGAGGAAAGGGAAGGATTGGAAAGAAGCGGCCATGGCTTTAATTAAGGTACAGTCCCAGAATTTGCATAGTATGAAAATGGAGAACCACGGAAATCCACCTTTAGGTTTGCCGACAGTGGGGTTCGAACCCACTATCTCCCAGATGCAGAAAAACCTTGTTGATCTACAGTATATACAGGGTTATTCAGCTAAGTTTTCCACCTCAAATGCCTTCTGATCATTTAAAATTATAGACATCCTAATTTCAAATTCTTACATTGCATTAAGGGGCTCATAAAGCACTGTCCAAATCGTCTCCTTCACGTACGTAACAACCGGGAAACCGGTAGGGACTTCGTTTTTCAAATGGGAATATAGTCTACTAATTTCTACCAATAGAACAAGTCAGAATCGAGTGATAAGTTCAGTGATGTGTTTATTTTGGAAATGTGACGGTACTTTTGGAGATTCAAAGGGTTTCATGTGTACAGACATTGGAGAGAAAGCGAGTCGTCACTTGCACTGATGTAGAGGGCTTACTGGCTGTACGTTTCCCTCCGCGATGGGAGTGGTTGAAAAGGGGGAGAATGAAACAATGCCCCTAAAAATAAAAATACGTGAACCATATTATCTGAACAGCGGTGTATTCGCAGCTCGACCACTGCCTGTTGTAAGTATATCGATCTTACATGTTGACTTTAAAGTAAGGTAAGGGTGTATTCTGCCCGAAGGCAAGTCCGAACTACCGCAGAGGTGTGCCTGAGCCGGAGTTTACGTACGGCAGGGTGGCCAGTTCCTTTCCGCTTCTCCATCCCCTTACCAACACCCCGTGGCGACCAATCTAACTCTTGACCATGCCCAATGTTGCTTAACTTCTGAGATCCCACGGGATCCGTTGGCTGTTGACTTTAACATTAACGTTGCTCTTCATGTTGAAAACTCTTCTTAGCAGACAAGCTAGCGGTCCCCAGACAACGAAAAACGTTAAAGTAGTCAATTTCCTGAATTGTGCCGCACGTTGAAGGGGTAAATTGTGAGTCTTGGATTGCTATATCAAACTAAGAAATAACTTTCGAAAATCTCTTCTGGTCTAAATGCAGTTACGGATAAACAGCCTTACTCGTTCCCTTTTTGTTCAAATCGTAGCCAAATTAACTTATTTACACGATTTTTTCTGAAATGTGTTCAATACCCTCAGGCGGTTTTTGATTTTTCGAAAAATGTCCGCACCGAATGTACAGCTTAAACGGAACTCTGCATTGACTCACTTTAGCGCTCGTAGTGGCAGAAAAAAATGCAAACTGCTAATATAATCGACCGGATAACGATGATTATGGAAAGGATTGCAATTTTTAGGAATAAATAAAAAATATATTATCATACTCCATTATATTTTATTTACTAAAATCCGTAGTTCATATCACTGGGATGTTCTCAACATTGAGTTGCTTGCCTGAACGGCTAGAACTGTGCTTTCTTCCTATGACCATGCCATTCACTGGATTTTTAGGTTCTTGATTTTATTTCATGTAGTGTGTACTAATGAAAAGGACAATAATGCATTTGGTTTCTCTGTGCTATCTCGTCTTTTTCCGATTCAACGTCAACGGAAAGAATGTTTTATTACACCTCATACTTTTGTTTCTCGTTCCATCACTTCCTGGCTGATGCCTACACACATATCTCCAAAAGTACTCAAATAAGCACATCACTGAAGTTGTCGCTCGATGTTTAGCAGAGTTGCTACAGGTTTATCGGTAATTACGTACGTGATGGAGACGAATTGGACAGCGTTTCATGAGCCTCTTCATACAATTAAAGAATGTGTCTATTTTTAGTGGATTAGAAGATATTTGAGGTGGACACCTTAACCGAATAACTCCCTATAAACATGCATGATACGTTATTAGCAGCCAGCTCGTTTTAGCATCCTGTGGATCATCCCATCAAGTTTCATTGCAACCTTGGCCTTCGATACTCAACGTTCCATTTAAAAATGCGCGAAGAAATGACTGCATCTGCCTTTAGGGCTTTAGCCCAGGTGGCAGATTCTCTATCATTCGTTTACCTAGTCCTTTCTTAACTGATTTCAAAGATCTTGGAAATTTATCGAACATTTCCCTGCATAATTTATTCCAGTCCCTAATTCCCCATCCTATAAATGAATATTTGCCCCAATTTACCGTTTTGAATTCCAACTTTACCTTCTTATTATGATCGCTGCTTTAATCTTTTAGATCTCCACTCAAAAGTATTCATCTAGCAATGCCACTCCACGTCATCTCTCCAAAGACAGCTAGGAACATTCCGCTTAGTGGAGCAGCTCGCCTCCTTACTCCCAAGTCTTCCCAGCCCAGCTATTCTTTTGTCGGCAATCACCGCGAACAAATCGTGCTGCCTCACATCGGATCTCTACCAGTTCTCGTATTAGGTAGTCCTGCTGTGGGTCCATTCTCTGGAACCATACTCTAATTGGAGTATTACCACAGACTCATATGCCCTCTCCTTTACAACCTTACTACTACCCAAAATAATCTGATAACCACATGAAGAGGTCTGCAACCTTTCTTTACAAACTTGTTTATGACAAATCTCCAAAGAATACCTTTTCTAATGTTAACAGCTAAGCACTTACAGCGATCGCCGCGAGGCGCATTGATGGGATCAACAACTGAAAGCACATGTCCTCTTGGTGAAAATTACAACGTGACTTTTCACCACGTTTACCATTGTCTGTTGTCCGTCTCACAACTTAGACAAGACTGTAAATCTTTGGATGAGCCGGGAATGAATATGAGAAATCCTAATATTAAAGAAATCGATTATTGAGATTTGTCGTACAAAACGTGAAATACGGTGTCTGATCATTGCCCGAAGAATACGGATTCTTTGTTTCCTGCTACTTCCGTGAAATAACAGATATTATAATTTGTAACCTCCCAATGAAATAAAACGGCGTATGGCTTTTAGTGTCGGGAGTGTCGGGGGACATGGTCGGCTCGCCAAGTGTAGATCTCTTGTTTTGATGCCCGTAGGCGACTTGCGCGTCCTGATGAGGATGAAATGATGATGAATACGACACGTAAACGCAGACCCCGTGCCAGCGGAATTAACCAATGATGGTTACATTTCCCCACCCTGCCGAGAATCGAACAGGAAGCCCCTGTGACCAAAGGCCAACACCCTAACCATTTAGCCATGAAGCCGGTTTGTAACCTCCCAAGTATCTTGTTTATTCTCATCTAGTGATCGGGAACGTCAGCCTAGGAGTTATAAGTGCAATGCAGATTATCTACTATTTTTATGGGGCATACTTTCACTGCATTACAACTAAACTTGTGGTATAACAGTTCATGAAAAACGGGCTTTTAGAAAATAATAATAATTCTAATACTACTACTAATAATAAAAAAACAATACGCAGCCGTCAGCTTGCATTCGGGAGAATATGAGTTCGAATCCCACTGTCGACATCCCTGAAGATGGTTTACCTATTTTCACACCAAGCAAATGCTGGGGCTGTACCTTAATCAGAGCCACGGCCGCTTTATTCCCAGTTCTAGTCGTTGCATATCTCATTGCCGCCATAAAAAACTATCTGTGTCGTTACAACGTAAAGCATAATAATAATAATAATAATAATAATAATAATAATAATAATAATAATAATAATAATAATAATAATAATAATAATAATAATAATACGACATGAGATCCCTTTCGTGGGGGTCCAAGAATCAAACATTATTTTGCTAGTTTGCTTTACGTCGCACCGACACAGATAGGTCTTATGGCGACGATAGGACAGGGGAGGGCTGGGAGTGGGAAGGAAGCGGCCGTGGCCTTAATTAAGGTACAGCCCCAGCATTTGCCTGGTGTGAAAATGGGAAACCACGGAAAACCATCTTCAGGGCTGCCGACAGTGGGGTTCGGACCTACTATCTCCCGAATACTGGATACTGGCCGCACTTAAGCGACTCAAACATTATAAAACAGTGATTAATCCAGAAGCACTACACGCAGCAGAAAATCTAAACATTAATTTCGAAGACCAGTTGGAGAAACTTGAGCTGAAGGAAAGGAAAATTTTAAGAAAGAAAAATCACAGGACCAAAATTGCAGGATAATAAGATAATGTACATCAAGAATGAAACACTCTACAAGAAAATTGAAAAGCTCTCAGATACTATGTGAAAAAGAAAGATACATTTTTACGGTCATTCTCTCAGAATGAAATCTAATAGTTTAACCAAACAAATCTTTGACTTCTTCCGTAACAGCAAAACAAAACCCAACTGGTATAAAGTAATTGAAAAAGACCTAGTAGAGTTAAAAATGAGAGAAATTTCACTATTCGATCGAACAGCTAAACTAATACCTAAAGACAAAAATATAAGGTTCCAAGACAAATCTACGTTAAAAGCCAAACGAGAGGAAACGAAGATCAGAGAGAATAAAGAAATACTGGGGACTACGGCAAGAACAACATAACAGAAAGATGATTGATTCCACGAACCCCAAAGACAGTGAAACGAAAGACGAAGAGAAGAAAGAAAATAATAATAATAATAATAATAATAATAATAATAATAATAATAATAATAATAATAATAATAATAATAATAATAATAATAATTGCAGCCTATGGAATATCGCGTTACAGAAGAATGAAAATGTGTAGATTAGAACACAAATAAATACTTACTGAAACAAAGAGAAGGATAATTGGGGGACGTTTGATCTCATGCACGAACACATACAGAAAGTGCTAAATGTACATCAGAAGTATCCGAATACCCCGGTACACAAGTTAACATAACGCATCGTACTAGTAGAAAAGGAGGCAGGAAAGATTGTGTTGATAACTGCAACTACGGAACAGCGATATATATTTTTTATTTACAATTTGTTTACGTCACACCGGATCAGATAAGTATTGTGGAAACAATGGGATAGGAGAGGGCTAGGACTGGAAAGGAAGCGGCCATGGCCTTAATTAAGGAACAGAACCAGCATTACACTGGTGAGAAAATCGGTAACCACTTAAAACCACCTTCAAGTTGCGACAATGGGTTTCAAACCCACCATCCCACAACAAAACAACTGTGCAACGAGTTACAACGGTGACTTCGTTCCAGATCGCACCGTCCAGCAACAACACGTTCTCTAACCACGGTTCTTCGGGAGGAATGGATGCCATTTACATGGAAAAGGTTCAACACCTGGTGAAAAGTCACCCCAACAGATTCAGGGCTGTGATAAAAGCAAACGACTGACCAACATCATTATAATGTCGAAATGTAGAGAGTATGTACGACCTCCAAGGCTTTTGCGGAGACATACGCGATTAGCAGCCACTGCACGTGGGACATTCAAGGCCTGTACGGAGATATACGCCCTTAGCTGACACTGCACGCGGGATATCCAAGGCCTGTACAGAGATATACGACTTTAGCAGCCACCGTTCATGGACCTTAAAAACGTGTACAGAGATATACGCTTTTAAAAGACACGGTTCACGGACCTATGTGGCCTGCACCGAGGTATGCGCCTTTAGCAGCCACTGTTCACGGACCTTCAACGCTTTTATTGAGATATACGCCTTTAGCATCCCCTGTTCCCGGACCTTTAAGGCTTGTACCGAGATATACGCCTTATGCGCCATGGTTCACGGATTTCCATGGCCTGTACGGAGATATACGCCTTTAGCAGCCACTGTTCATGGACCTCCATGGCCTGTACGGAGATATAAGCCTTTAGCAGCCACTGTTCATGGACCTCCATGTCCTGTACGGATATATACGCCTTTAGCAGCCACTTTTCACGCAAATCCATAGCATGTACAGCGATATACGGCTTTAGCAGACACTGTTCACGGACCTTAAAGGCCTGTACCGAGATATACGCTTTAGCAGCCACTGTTCACAGACCTCCATGGCCTGTATTGATATATGCGCTTTTAGCAGCCACTGTCACGGAAGTCCATGTCCTGTGTGGAGATATACGCCTTTAGCAGCCACTGCACATGGGACTTCAAATGCCTATACGGGAATATTTGCATTAGCTGCCACTGTTCAAGGAACTCCATGGCCTGTACGGAGAGATACGCCATTAGCAGCCACTGTTCACGAACCTATATGGCCTTTACCGAGATATACGCCTTCAGCGGCCACTGTTCACGGACATCTAAGGTCTGTATGGAGATATACGCTTCATCAGCCACTGTTCACGGACCTTCAAGGCCTGTTCGGAGATATACGCATTTGGCTGCCACTGTTCACGGACATCTAAGGCCTGTATGGAGATGTACGCCTTTAGCAGCCAATGCTCTTCGGGCCTGCATGGCCTGTACAGTGATATAGGCTTTTAGCAGCCACTGCACGTGGGACATCCAAGGCCCGTACGGAGATTTACGCCTTTAGCAGCCACCGTTCACGGACATGTATGGCCTGTACAGAGATATAGGCCTTTAGCAGCCACTCACGCGGGACATCCAAGGCCCGTACGGAGATTTAGGAGCCACTATTCACGGACATGCATGGCTTGTACAGAGATATGCGCCTTTTTCATCCTTTGTTCACGGACGTGCATGGTCTGTATGGTATATTCTCCTTTATTAACCATTGTTTACGGACTTTCAAGGCCTGTACGGAGATATACGCCTTAAGCAGCCAATTTTCATGTACCTTCAAGGCCTGTTTGGAGATATACGCCTTTAGCAGCCACTGTTCACGGACATCCCAGGCCTGTATGAAGATATACGCCTTTAGCTGCCACTGTTCACGGACATGCAAGGCCTATATGGATATATACGCCTTTAAAATCCACTGTTCATGGACCTTCAAGGCCTGTATCTATCTATATAAATAAAATTGTTCGTGTCTGTTTGTTTGTCTGTCTGTTTGTCTGTTCCACCATCACGTCGAAACGGCTGGATAGATCTAAACCAAACTTCATATTTAGAGTATACTCATCCCGGGGAAGGTTTCGATATGCATATCATTTTTAAATCTTTGAATACACGGGGGGTTTATAGGAAAACCAGAATGGTTTTTCCACCATCACGTCGAAACGGCTGGATAGATCTCAACCAAACTTCATATTTAGAGTATACTCCTCCCGGGGAAAGTTTCGATATGCATATCATTTTAAAATCTTTGAATACACGGGGGTTTATAGGAAAACCAGAATGGTTTTTCCACCATCACGTCGAAACGGCTGGATAGATCTCAACCAAACATCATATTTAGAGTATACTCCTCCCAGGGAAGGTTTCGATATGCATATCATTTTAAAATCTTTGAATACACGGGGGGTTTATAGGAAAACCAGAATGGTTTTTCCACCATCACGTCGAAACGGCTGGATAGATCTCAACCAAATTTCATATTTAGAGTATACTCATCCCGAGGAAGGTTTCGATATGCATATCATTTTAAAATCTTTGAATACACGGGGGTTTATAGGAAAACCAGAATGGTTTTTCCACCATCACGTCGAAACGGCTGGATAGATCTCAACCAAACTTCATATTTAGAGTATATTCCTCCCGGGGAAGGTTTCGATATGCATATCATTTTAAAATCTTTGAATACACGGGGGGTTTATAGGAAAACCAGAATGGTTTTTCCACCATCACGTCGAAACGGCTGGATAGATCTCAACCAAATTTCATATTTAGAGTATACTCATCCCGGGGAAGGTTTCGATATGCATATCATATTAAAATATTTGAATAGATGGGGATTTATAGGAAAACCAGAATGGTTTTTCCACCATCACGTCGAAACGGCTCGATAGATCTCAACTAAACTTCATATTTAGAGTATACTCCTCCCGGGGAAGGTTTCGATATGCATATCATTTTAAAATCTTTGAATACACGGGGGTTTATAGGAAAACCAGAATGGTTTTTCCACCATCACGTCGAAACGGCTGGATAGATCTCAACCAAACTTCATATTTAGAGTATATTCCTCCCGGGGAAGGTTTCGATATGCATATCATTTTAAAATCTTTGAATACACGGGGGGGTTTATAGGAAAACCAGAATGGTTTTTCCACCATCACGTCGAAACGGCTGGATATATCTCAACCAAATTTCATATTTAGAGTATACTCATCCCGGGGAAGGTTTCGATATGCATATCATTTTAAAATCTTTGAATAGACGGGGGTTTATAGGAAAACCAGAATGGTTTTTCCACCATCACGTCGAAACGGCTCGATAGATCTCAACTAAACTTCATATTTAGAGTATACTCATCCCGGGGAAGGTTTCAGTATGCATATCATTTTAAAATCTTTGAATACACGGGGGTTTATAGGAACACCAGAATGGTTTTCCTCCATTTTCTCTTATACTATTGATTTTCTGTAAACTTCGTTTACCGTACGTGAAACGTCTCTTCATTATAAACAACTTTCGTTATGTTCATAATTTACCTTACTCTTTACATGACGGAGAAATTTACAATTTTCTGCTGGTACCATGCTCTGCATTGAGTGACCGACAGACCGACAACGAACCTACAGGTTACCATGGCAACGTCTCTGACTGCATGCCAGCAGGGAAGTAAAGTATTGCCACTTTCCGCATCATGCTTTTAAATTCGTGGTTGTTCCTTGGGTAGAAGGCAAGAGAGGCGTCAATCGGCCTATCTGCGGGATATTGGCGGAATATCGTTGGATGTTATAACCGCCTTCGAATAGATTAAGTAATAAAACCATTAGTCATCTTATTATTTGTTTACCTAGGAATCAATGGACCTAAATTTCTCCTCTGTTACCGCTTTATTATATCCATAACTCACACTAGCATAATTTATTGAGGGGCATTTGATTTTCCAATACATTAACTTGGCATTTACATATTTGTCGTTATCCGGCTGTCCTCAGTTATAATCCATTTTCTATTACTTTCAACTTTCTTAACTGTATTATTTTCTTCCTTAATTACGCCCTATGTACGCGAGTGCTACAAACTACTGGATGTATTTCCACCAATACTCATATTTAGAATACACCTGTCCTTGATAGGTTTTAGGGCAAATATTTTTTCTAAATCCCTGAACTGACTGGGGGTTTATACGAAACCGAAACAGTGATTTTGCACTTCCACAAAATATACACAACCAACGTTAATTTAAATCTACCTGCCTTGGTAGAAATTAATTTCTAAACCTTTTTTCTCATGTGCATCATTTCGATACGAGGATTAATAAGGGAGATATCATTAACGGACCGTTTTTTTGTACAAGTCCCATCGGACTTAACTCACGAGCGGGTGCGTGTAAAGCGTATTCCTTACAACTTGAAAACTACTGAAGACATTCGAACCAAAATTCATATTTAGCATCCACCTGTCCAAAGGTAGGTTTTAAACGTAAATAACTTTTCATGTTCCGGAATGGAATGGCGGTTTATAGGGAACCGAAATGGTGATTTTACTCTTCCACAATATATACAGAACAAGACCAACCTGACTGGAAATCGACCAAATGTGATGGAATTCCACCTCTAAACCTTTTTTTCATGTGCATTTTTTCGTCAGGAGGATTAATAAGGGAGATATCATGAATGGTCAGTTTTGCAGGTTAAGTCCAGCGGACATAGCCAAAAAGGTGTTTTACATGGAGCAGATTCCTTATCTATATAAATCAAATCGTAACGACTGTGTGCCTCTACACTGACTATTTT
This sequence comes from Anabrus simplex, assembly GCF_040414725.1. Classification (NCBI taxonomy): domain Eukaryota; kingdom Metazoa; phylum Arthropoda; class Insecta; order Orthoptera; family Tettigoniidae; genus Anabrus; species Anabrus simplex. The sequence goes on from NC_090266.1 coordinate 37,967,320, forward strand.
GGCGAAATTTTCGTACAGCTTTGGGGTAATAATGACCATCTGCATAATTTTTGGTTTAGTTTCCTGAAAGTCCTAATTTTTACCCGCCTCGCCCAAAATCCAGATTGCGGCATAATCTGCCAGAAGAAAAAGAAGATAATTGAAATTTGACAAAATTATACGTTTTAGCCTGTAACGAACGGAAAACATCCAAGATCATTAAATTTTTCACTTTTTATCCCCGAAGAATATCGAAATATGCAGGCAATTTTAATGATGGTGCAGACCTTCGGAAATTCCTATCACATAACAGATTGCACAATCTCCGTTCAATTTGGAATGATCTACAACCTTGGTCTTATGACTTTTTGCCGTATCTGTATCCCTTTTACGTTTGATTTTTCTCTATTAATGGATGTTAAGTTAATTTGGAATTTTCACATGCATAATTCATACCTTCGATTACTTATATGAAATACAAAATCATCAAACTCTTCACGAAAATTGGCCCACCCAGTAGCCATATATGAGCCAAATGCTATGTATGTAGCTGTCACATAATTATCCGAAAAGTAATGTAATGTGAGATAATCTTACAAGAACGTACTCTGTTCCACGTTTCTAACTCATTCTGACCCAAGAATAGATGACATATCATAGGACCAGCCATTTAGGCCACTAAATCCGGCGTGTCTTATGGTATAATCCTTTGTCGATATGACGTACGTTTAGTAGCAGTTAATCTGTAAATGAAGGTCTTCAATATTGTAAACACGCATATACTTTCGTATGTCGATCTATATATATTCACTGATGTCGATTTTTAGCGATCGAGAAAGGGTGCGTCTGATATTGTAATCAGTACTCCCCACACCGACTTTGACTGGCAGTATGAAAAGGTTCCTTCTCCAACTTCTGTGTAACTGTCATTAGTAAGGAAGGTCTACAATTGTAATGAATAGTTCACTTCTCGATTTGACTTGCAGAAGGCAAGTGAGCATGCAGTTTTGTTTAAAACTCCCCTACTCGATTGTGTTTGGCAGTAGGCAAGGGTGCCCGCCATTATAAAGAAATGTCCTCATCTAAAATGTGACTGGCATTAGGCATAGTGGCCTGCTATTTTGATGGAAACTCACCAACTTGGTGTGACTGGCAGTAAGCTGGCTGGAAGTAGGAAAATGGGCCTGGCATTATAATGATAACTGCACAACTCAATTTCGAGTGATAGTAGGGTAATTGCCTGCCATTATAATAAAAACTGTAATCTGTCTGGAAGTAGGAAAGGGGGGCTGCCATTTTAACGAAAACTCCCCAAATCGATTCTGTCCGCACAGTAGGCAATGGGGCCTGCAATTATAATATAAACTTTCCAACTCGATTGTGAATGGCAGTAGGCAAGTGAGCCTGCCGTTATATCACAAATCCATAACAAACACTTTACATTGGAAACAACGTACGGGGACCTCCCCATGCTCTTTCTCGGATAACGCTAAGAGACATGCAATTTTAAAACAATCTTATTTACTGCATGCACACTATTTATTTCGATATTCGAATACAATGTAGAATACCGTAGCGAAGCACGGGTACATTCGCTAGTTGATATATACGCCTTTATCATCCAATGTTCACGGACCTTCAAGGCCTGTATATAGATATACGCCTTTAGCGGCCACTGTTCACGGACCTTCAAGGCCTGTATATAGATATACGCCTTTATCAGTCACAGTATTTTAAGGTTAGTATACAAACTAATTGCGTTAGTAGGAAGTATCTAGTCCACTCTTCTTTAATGTAGCGTGAGTAACATAAATTCTATGGGTTCTGATGGCCGTACCCCTAATGTTTATGCAAACTTCATAGCGTAACCGTTGTGCAGGATAGAGTTCACTTGTTGCTCCGTTCAATACGTTTGCATTCCGAACTCCTACTTCCATAATCCGGGCTGTATGCTTGATTACGGCACGTTAACAAAATATCAATGTTACGATGAACAGTATATTTACTTACCGGATGACTTTCTTCTACCGCGTGATTTAATAGTTACTATTTCTCATTTCCTACTTTTGAAAACACTAGAGCACAGTACTGAAGCAAGACAGAAATGACGGTAACTGTGTTGCACCTGATACCATAGGCTTATAAAAATTGACGCAACATACTTTTCGGAAAGAATGGTATGACCCAATATATCCCATGTGATATATCAATTCTGAAGAAGATACTTCTCCTTAGCCTTTTTCCAATTTCCTGGGATCGGGAATATGTGTTTGTGGGTTGGTTCGGCCCAGTTTTACGGCCAGATGCCCTTCTTGATGGAAATCCTATGTGACGGATATATAATAATAATAATAATAATAATAATAATAATAATAATAATAATAATAATAATAATAATAATAATAATAAGACGAAGAGAAGAAGAAGAAGAAGCCGGGCTGAGTGGCTCAGACAGTAGAGCGCTGGCCTTCTGACCCTAACTTCGCAGGTTCGATCCCGGCTCAGTCCGGTGGTATTTGAAGGTGCCGAAATACGTCGGCCTCCTGTACATTTACCGGCACTTAAAAGAACTACTGCGGGACAAAATCAGGCACCTTGGAGTTTCCGAAAACCTTCAAAGTCGTTCATGTGATATAAAACCAATGCCATTAAATTATTATGCAAATTTGTAAATGGTACTTTAGAGAACAAAATTTAGTTTACAATTGGTGTTAATCAGCTCTGGATTTAATTCTATATTAGGATGCTTACGGTGTCAGGAAGGTTGTTTCGATAGTGAAATGACGGTCGGTTAAGTAATTCTAACTGCCAATGGTCTTAGGAGATGCCGAATGACAGGCGTTGGCTGACATGGCAGTGTCCACTGGCTGTTTTAAGAATTTGATCCCGCAGTCACGAGTACAGTTTCGCCACATACCCAGCCACGGGTTATAAAGAAGTTAATGAGGACAAAAAAACAAGTATGCAACAGGATGTGGATAAAAAATGTCGTATGGCTTTTAGTGCCGGGATATCCCAGAACGGGTTCGGCTCGCCAGGTTCAGATCTTTCTATTTGATGCCCGTAGGCGACCTGCGCGACATGAGGATGATATGATGATGAAGACAACACATACACCCAGTCCCCGTGCCATTGGAATTAACCAATTAAGGTTAAAATCCCCGGCCCGGCCGGGAATCGAACCCGGGACCCTCTGAACCGAAGACCAGTACTCTGATCGTTCAGCCAACGAATCGGACGGGATGTGGATGAAGGTAAAAGAAGACGTGGGGCGTCAATAATTCCTCTGCACAGAAGGAACGTTCACGCATTAAAGCGGCATGTAGCAAGCAGTTTTTCTTATGCTGACGAATTTGTCTTAAGGATAGATTGTGCTGAAAGCCTGCAGTCTAATATCCTGAAACGTGAAAATAGGTGCAATGAGTATGATGTGAAAATTAGCCTTTCCAAGACTAAATTGATGCCAGTAGGTAAATCATAGGGAACAAAACTGGAATAGGTAGATCATTTCATGTATTGAGGATGTTTATTCTCCCAGGATGCTAGTATAGTAAGTGAGATTGAATCAAGGTGCAGTAAAGCTATTGCAGTGAGCTCGTAGTTACGATCAAAAGGTGTTCAGTAAGAAGGAAGTCAGCTCCCGGACGAAACTATCTTTACACCGGTCTGGTTTCACAAGAACTTTGCTTTACGGGAGTGCAAGCTGAGTGGACTCAGGATATCTTATTCATAAGTTAGAAGTAACAGACATGAATGTAGCGAGAATGATTGCTGGTACAAACTGGTTGGGACGGTGGCGGGAGGGTACTCGAAATTGGGAGATAAGGGCTAATTTAGGGATGAGCTCGACTGAAGAAGCCGGACTTCTAATAAACCGGCTTCGCTGGGGTCATGTGGGGCGAATGAAGGAGGATAGATTACATAGGAGAATAATGGACTCAGTTATGGAGGGTAAGAGAAGTAGAGGGAGACAAAGACGACGTTAGTCAGACTCAGTTACTAGCGATGAAAATATAATAGGTGTAAAACTAAACGAGGCCACAAAAATAGTTACAAATAGAGGATTGTGGCGGCGGTTTGTAAATTTGCAGACGCTTTCAGACTGAACGCTGCAATGAAGATGTGTGTATGATGTAAAGCAGAAGTAAAATCAAAAGTATCCAACTGTGCGGTCAAAATAACTAGTGACAAATAAAACTGATAACGTGCAGCTCCTCGTTAACTCGAAGGTCAGCGAGTTACTTGGCGGAAAATAACAGCCTCTAGGTTTGGGTTGCGACTCTGTGGAGCTTTCCGCGTAACTGCTCTTGTCTGTCGAACACAGTTTGAAATATTACTCCTGATGTTATTTTCTGACTGTTATATTTTTTCTTTCACCCATAGCAACGTTGATATGGCAAGGACCAGCACATAGGCCTGCGTTACTTCCATCCCGCCGGTTCTAAAGTAGTCTCAATGTTCCTGTGAGCGATAGAGACGTTTCATCGGAAAATATGTTGCTTTATCATTTCAAGTAATGTACATGTATTTCTAAATTAAATTTGGTATCATACAGGACAACAAGGAACAGCGCACGGGCTTTTTTGCATTCCGCATACTTCACTTATACCTAACAGCTAACATAATTTTAACATGTGAACTACTTTAAAAAGCGCTATTTCAGTTCATTACTTCGGATTGGGCAGTTAGAGGATTGTTGTTGCAAGAACGTACGGTCTACATCCTTGCGGCAAGTCTTCAGCGTGCTTACTAGTGCTATTTCCATTCTGCATACTAAACAATCCTCAGATTATCGATTGATCCCTCACCCCCTTCCCGCCCACCTTTCGCCGCCTACGAGGTAGTCAACGTGGGTGCGGGGTTACCTTAACACCCGTTTTGAAGCCTGGGCACTTGGCAGCTGGGTTATCACGGAGCGACACGAGAGAAAGGCTATCACTAGGAATCAATGAGCGACTCACCTGACACGAGGGGCTCAGTGCTGGCTCGTCCAGGAGCTGTGAAGTGCGAGCGATGTGCAGAGTCAAGTTCGCTGCGCCTCTGTCTTATCGACCTGTACCACGTACTTCCAGGGACTGCCACCTCGTAGCGCTGCTCTCGGCCATACTAAACACAAATCACGGCTGGCGGGCGAACAGTCACCGTTTGATCCTGATATTACCTCTCATACTTCCCCGGACTGGCACCAGTAGCGTTCCCTTCCATTTCTATCACACTCGCCTTTTCTGCACTTTATTTAATCAGTTCACCCTCCAGAGTTGGTTTTTACCCCGGACTCAGCGAGGATTCCACCCCTACCGCCTCCTGGAGCGAGAGACATTTGGTCGGGGATAGAACCGGGGAGGAAAACCAGTACCTCCCCCCAGGTGGCCTCACCTGTTATGCTCAACAGGAGCCTTGTGGAGGATGGGAAGATTGGAAAGGATAGACAAGGAAGAGGGAAGGAAGCGGCCATGGCCTTATGTCAGGTACCATCCCGGCATTTGCCTGGATGAGAAGTGGGAAACCACGGAGAAGCACTTCCAGGATGGCTGAGGTGGAAATCGAATCCACCTCTACTCAGTTGTCCTCCTGAGGCTGAGTGGATCCGGTTCAATGCTTGGTACCACTTTTCAAATTTCGTGGCAGAGCCGGGAATCGACCCCGACCTCAGGGGTTGGCAGTTAATCACACTAACCACTAAACCACAGAGGCGGACTGCAGTTTTTTGCTATTTGCTTTACGTCGCACCGACAGACATGTCTTATGGCAACGATGGGATAGAAAAGGGATAGGAATGGGAAGGAAGCGGCCGTGGCCTTAATTAAGGTACAGACCTAGCAATTGCCTTGTATGAAAACCATCTTCAGGGCTGCCGACAGTGGGGTTCGAACCCACTACCTCCCGGATACAAGCTCACGGCTGCGCGAACCTAACCGTACGGCCAACTCGCCCGGTAGTTTATTTTCTGGGTGCATTTACCCATACATGGTTTGAATAGAATACGACGTTTTTATTCTCCGGTTATCATCCAAAGACCGTCGGCCTCTGTAGCGAAACGGTTTGCGCTATTAGCTGCCGTCCTCGGGGGCCTGGGTTTGATTCACAGTACTGCCAGGGATTTAAGAATTGTAGGTGGACTGAGGATGCAGCTCACCTCCATTGGGAGTGTGGCTTAAAATAGCTGCACCACCTCGGGATGAGGACAAGAATTTTTTGTCCGGCTCCGTAGCATAAGTGCTCGCACTATTAGCCGCTGTCCGCGGGGGCCTGGGTTCGATTCCCATCTCGGGACGAGGACAGGGTATTGTTCGGCTTTTTGTCAGAATGGTTCAGACGACCCCGGGTTCGATTCCTGGCCGGGTCAGAGATTTTAACCTTAAAATGGTTACTTCCCCTGGCTCGGGGACTGGATGTTTGTTATGTCCCATACATCACACATGACGCTGTCCTCCATTACAAAAGCTCGGAGTTCCCTGATAGGCTCCCCCCGTCGGAGGGTCTGCCTTACAAAGTCTCCACCAGGCTAGGAACAGCCGTACGTAATTAGGTATATCATCCGAACACCGTATTTTATAGCAAAAAGGAGAAAGAAAACCTGTTGTCATTAAATGCATAACAATGTAGTAGTAACTAATACGTGCTTTACTGTGCTTTTAAACTGAAGATTTGGGCCGATGACCTAGATGTTAGGCCCCTTTAAACAACAAGTATCATCATCATCAAAACTGAAGATTCGTTTTGAAAGTTTTATATATTCGGAGACCCCTCTGTAGAACACATCCTCAGTATCCTAGGCTATTCTTAAGAGGTGGAACTTGGCTCCCACGAGCTTTCACGACAATAACCACGGGCTCCCGCAGGAATATTCCCGGGAGTGTGGGAGGGTCACAATAACACTTTTCCAATTATAGAGCACGTTTCATTATGTATCTGTCGCTAGATTATGATGAGATACAACACCACCTCACTTACCCGCTTCGTTGAATGCAGCATTTTCCTGCTTTGAAACCGTTGGCTATTTTATGACGAGACTGTGTGGATATTTTGTTTTCGACCATGGAAGTTTGCGTTTATTTTTCTGTGGTTCATTCAATTCTTAAAACAGATAAACATAGTAAAATGATCATGCAGATTGTAGATGGAACAACAACAACAAGAAACAACAACAACGACAAGAACAACATAGACAAACTGTTGTACGGAAACACATTGATTTTAGATTATTTAATCTCCCTTTAGTAAATGGTGCAAATTTTAATATGTTGCTAGAGGGGGGGGGGGGGGGGCGGGCGGAGGGAAGTTACAAGCTTCTTTCAAATGTTTACAATTACATAAAATAGAATCTGTTAATTCCTTGCAGAATTCATACAATAAAACTCTAGACTTACTTTTAACATGTTTTTTTGAGTGTCACAATGTAACCAGAGAAACTCGTCCTTTAATACCTGAAGACTCTCACCATCTTGCTCTGTCGATTAAATCGTCTATTAAACAAACAAATTCTTCCATTAAACCTCACGTGGTTGAAAGTAACAATTTTCATGAGGATAATGTTTATAAACTGTACGTTTAACTGCGAGGGGAATCGTGCAAAGAATTAGAGAAACTCAGGGATCCAAATGAGGCACTTACTGGTTTCTACAGAATAATTAATTCGGTGATGGAGAATGCTGCACCAAAGAAAAGGTTGCATAAGAGAAGAACTTATCCATGCTGGTATATCAAAGATATTATTTCTTGATTAAAACTAAAAGAATATCACAGAAAGCGATCTAAATTTTCAGAGCATCTTTTTAAGAAGTACAAGTGCATCAGCAGAGAATATAAATCTGTGATCAAATAAGCATATATATTGCCGAATCTGGGAAAAATATTGAAAGTAGTCCTGAAGTTATTTGGAATTTCAAAGTGCAAAAGGGAAGAGCAATATGCTTGCAAATTCAATGACATTTAATGGAACATCACTCAATAAGAGTAAGGAGATTGCAGGCTACTTTGCTGATATTTTAGGAAGTGTTTATTCAAACGAAGAATCTTCTTGCGTCATTACCGAGTCAGATAAATTGCAAGAATCTCACATCTTGCTCATATATAGTATTAGCGAGTGAAGTATCGGGAGACAATTTAAAGTCTTAAATTGAGTAAGACAAGTGGAACTGATGGTACACCTATGTATGTATTAAAAGGATGTTCTGAAATATTTATGAAGCCTTATGTAAAGTGTGCAATTTAATTGTAAGTACTAGAGTATGCCGTATCTTCGTGTCTGGTGATAGTGCAAAGTTGGAAAATTATAGACCTGTATCAATAGTGTGTGGTGCGGCGAAGTTTTTTAACAAATAATTTATTAGCGAACTTTTGCTCATATAAAATATTACATTAATCCCTTTCAACATGGCCCACCGTTAATAATCTTGTAACTTTTACTCAAGATATTTATAATGGAATGGATAATAAGAATCAAACATAGGTTATTTATACTGAATTTTTCAAAAGCCTTTGATAAACTGGATCACGATATACTGTGCAATATCATATATGCCCTAAGAGTACAGTGTGTAATATTGTGTAATACTGTGGACTCATTGCAAGAAGGAAGGCTCGTTATAGCAGGAATTGGCGCAACGCAAGCTCTCTGGAGCGCATGGCATTGGAAATCAGTCGTTATCTTGGATGTTAACAGCGAGCAGTTTCTATATTTCATATGAGTCAGTTGGGAATATTACGAGATCGCTTGAGAGCGGTGTATTCGAAAGAGACCAATTACGAGCTTGGAAGCGAAATTGCGGACTGCAGGGATCTACGGAACAAATGAACTCAGACCTACCAACTTCGATTTCTATAGTGCTGCACCATCATCGATTTAACTAGGCAATCTGATATTAAGCCATTCTCAACGTATTTGATATGTAAAGGAAGTAAATTATGTACTGTATTTAAAACTACCTGTAGACAGAAACAGTAATTAATTTCGATCTAATAATGTAATAAATATATTTTAATGAGTCAGCGCGTTCTACCTAGTAGGCGGCTGAATTATTGAGTCATCATATCACTGGAGTGTGGCTATGAGACGCGATTCTTGACTGTGCTGGTTGGTACTTATTACACCAAGCATATGTTGAACTGTGGTGACATTAACAGTGACGCTTTTCTTTAACCAGGTATACATTTTATGTCGTGAAATGTGAGATGTTATTTAACAAATAGTATGCACTAACAATGTGCAAGTGATATTATTTAATCATGGGAGTGTACAGTACGATTTATAAAGCAGTCACCTCTGCTACATATAGAGATGTGTTACGTTGCAGTATGCAGAGTGCGGTTTTGGAACGGGGATGTTAATGACTAAGACGGTATCTCAAACCCCGTTTACTCAGTTTGCATTCGCGTAGTGAAATAACTATAGTAGGTACGCGTTCCGTGATCGCAAAGACTGTGTGCGAATCCTTATATTCTGCTCGGTATAAATTAATGTTATGTGCGGGAGCACCATATTTCAAAGACGGCGATGGAAGAAGGAAGTACAAGCAATATATTTTGTATCGCCATGCAGTGTGTTGCAATGATGGCGTAATCTACGTAGTCGTAGCGGTCTGGGGACCGTGATGAAAGCTGAGACGACACCAGTTAAGTTTATCATAAATTATAAGAATGCTCAGATAGAAGAATTAGCCTACTTCGATCATTATGTAGTTTAATTGTAAAGGTCAGTCTTTTTGTGGCTGAGCTGTGTTTTTTATTAATGTACAGTAATGTTTGGTTTCAGGGGATGTGCATGTTCGAACCCTGAAGTTTCCTTATTCTTATTTTTCCTTTTTATTCGATGGAAAAGAGGGAAATTATTAGGTGTAGATAGGGGTATGTGTTTGTCATGATGTTACTGTGTATTCCATTTTATGTTATGAGATGTAGACTCTTTTATTAAGGAGGCTCTACAGCCTTAAGATTATATGGGAACATATTTCAGTAGAGAACAGATTGTTCGTTTTAGTGCACGAAGCATGATTTACAGGTAATTGCATGGCAGATGTATCCAGCATGAAAGTGCATCTTTCAGACAGGCAAAGAGGACCAGCTAATTGTGAATATGATGTGTTATAATTCGAGGGAAAGGCAAGATTAGCCTGATAAACTGAGATTTATATAGATGTGTGTTAAGACAGGAAGGAAGTGCCTGCAAAGTATTATAAGGGGGAAATATAACGGTGTTTACTGCGTAATTAGAGAAAAGCATGGTTTGCCTAGTCTGTTCATTGACACTACGAGAGTCAAACTCTTGTACTACGAGGTGTTAGGCCGGGTGTGTCGTGTGTCTTATAATGTAACTGTGTTGAACTGAAGTGTGTAATTAAGGCCGTACTAATGCGTATTGAAGAGCATTGGGTTGAGTTAGAAGCCTATTGATTGTATAATGAACAGAGCAGTGATTTGTGGCGTTATATGTGTCCCCCGATATATTAGAATCTCTCAGGCAAGAATTAAGAATTCAATTAGCTGATGTCATCTCTTACGAGGCAGGCCGCCTTACAGCTGTAGAATTAAAAGTGTTAGAAGATTTATGATACGACGTGCAAGATGATCTACCCTCAACGTGTATGTAACTGAGTCAGGATTTCCTTGTGGTTTCCAATAAGAACAAGTTTAGCATCTCATATAAATTGTATTTCAGATATGCGGGTACACAGTGATATTCTCTTTGTTTATTTTTCTTTGCATGATATTTACATGACTTATTTGTTGATATTGAATGGTGTCTTTTAATTTATTGATGTTTATGTGTCATTCTCATCGTTGTTAAGGACACATACGAGCCCGTAACTCACTTTGATGGGAAATCAGCAATTTAAGTTGTGTAACTTGTAACAGAACGGTCTGTTTGTAAATTCAGTGTACATGTAAGTTAGGAACACTTGGAACAATGTGATTTGTTTATCATTGTTGTAAATATAACTTGTAATATGGATCGGATCTAGTATAATTATATTCTGTCTCGGTAAGTCTTATAAAACCTTTATTCAAATGATATCCGACCAGGATTTATTATGATAAATTTAACTGCGTCGACTCCAAGCGAAGTGTATTTTCCCCCAGATTTCTTTTGTAAATATTTGATATTAATACGGGATATTCCCCGTCCTTTCATGTTATATATTAGTAATCTGCTAACAATGTGTACGGCACATACTTGTGATTTCGGCATTTGATTGAGCCATGTTCCAGTGTGACGTTAAATTATAGAATAAACACTTGGAATCTCACTGTATACGTATTCGTATATGTGAATTATATGACTGGACTACTCAGCTAAGCTATTTAACAAAATGCACGGCACACTTAGTATTTTGATGTTGGTAACGTGTGCATTCAACAGACTGGAAATTGTACCTTAACGCCATCTACCCGCACGCAGTGGAAGTAGTATTGCTCGCTAGACTTCACTGCTATCGCGGGATTCCTGGCTCTCTTCCATTTGAACTGACAGTAGACGGACGCTGATTAAGATGTCTGCAACGTCGTCTTGCAAGATGATACTGTTCATTACAAGAATTGGATGAAAAGATGTTGTGAATCATCACCTTTCAGGGATTTCATCACCATCATCATCTGTTTACCCTCCAGATTCGGCTTTTCCCTCGGACTCAGCGAGGGATCCCACCTCTACCGTCTCAAGGGCAGTGTCCTGGAGCTTCAGACTCTTGGTCGGGGGATACAACTGGGGAGAATGACCAGTACATCACCCAGGCGGCCTCACCTGCTATGCTGAACAGGGGCCTTGTGAAGGGATGGGTAGATTGGAAGGGATAGGCAAGGAAGAGGGAAGGAAGCGGCCGTGGCCTTAAGTTAGGTGCCATCCCGGCATTCGCCTGGAGGAGAAGTGGGAAACCATGGAAAACCACTTCTAGGATGGCTGAGGTGGGAATCAAACCCACCTCTACTCAGTTGACCTCCCGAGGCTGAGTGGACCCCGTTCCAGCCCTCGTACCACTTTTCAAATTTCGTGGCAGAGCCGGGAATCGAACCCGGGCCTCCGGGGGTGGCAGCTAATCACGCTAACCACTACACCACAGAGGCGGACACCTTTCAGGTATTTGCGGGTGTAAATAGTTGCATTTTAGTTTTACGAAAATGGTGTAGCATTAAAACAAATGTAGTGTTAATTTAGTTGTGTGGCGGTGGTTGCTTGGTGCATTGTTCATTATGGATTATTTGGCAGTGTAGTTCTCTTTATTTCTGTAAGTACTGTATTTTATTATTTGTTGATAAGTTAATACAATTATTTTTGTGTCTCGGTATTTTTTGTGCATTTTATTGAGAGGCGCTTTTGTGTTCTTTCATTTTCGTGAAGTGGTCTTCTGGTTGGAGCCGTTACATGGCATGGTCTTTGACGTCTGGTGACCTTTAGGTTTGTTTGAATCCTTTCTCATTTTATTTTTCCTCTTGTTTATTTTATTCTGCTCTTTTTGCGTGTGCTTCACGTATGTTTTCCTTCATGCTGGTGTTGTGACCATTCACTTTTTGCTGACCGTTTCTTGTAAATTTTACCTGGGTTTGTCGTAAAATTTATTTTGACATCTTGTCCTATTTATTTCATTATTTTCATACGGTAGTTTATATCCCTGGTGACGGCACATTTTGAATTATGCGCCGAGCAATCACTAGTTGTCACATACATTTTTACAAACATTATTATTATTATGAAAAGTAATTTGAATCTAGGTAGTTATTTTTAAGGTCCACAGGTGATATCAACCTATTTCATATTATCCATTTAACAAATAATGTTTAAGTAGAATTTAGGGGATTCTTGGTGGAGGCTTTGCTAACGTTCGTGTCGTTATCTTTGCATTGTTGTGTTATCTAATCTTACTTCGCGCCTTGCCGTATCCGCTATTGTTGCTTTTCTGTTCTTATCATTTCCTGGTCGTTACGTAACTGTTGTATTGTTATTATCTTATCTCGCGTGTTGAGTCTGATTCGGTATAACATCGTGAACGGATCATTATTGTTTCCTCCTTAAGAGAGTGTGCATTTGAGAAAATGTGTATATTGACGCATCGTGTTACCTGACCGGTTCTGTCTTGAAGAGTATGGCATATGAATAACGATTTTCTTGTTTCCGTTCGGTTGTGTTTAAATTTGGGTTGAGTTTAATTGTTATGGTAAGATTGTTCTATTTCGGGACTTGCTAACGTGATTTATATTTTTGCGTTGTGATATGCCTTTAGTAAATTGATTCTGGTGTGACCTGTTATGGTACTCATCTTCTGTCAGCGTTTGGGTGTAAATACCTCCATCAAGAATAATTCCTAGAAACTCGACTTATTTTTAATATAAATGGGTTGTAAGGATGCTACATTTTAAGTTAATTTAAGGAGCTCCTTAGTTTGTTAGGCCGCTAGATTAATAACATACATTTAAAATATAATATTTAATTAAACCTGTACTTAGTTACCTCAGGATTAACAATTTATTTATTTGATTTGAAATATATTATATTTTAAGACATCACCTTACAGTTTTTAAAACTGAGTATAACTTTTTTAATTGACAGGCACTATATTTACATAAATTTCACTACATTTTCGTTTGAATTTATTATGTGAATTAAGGTTTATTTATTTACTTATATTTCAAGCTTTTCTTCTATCTAGCTAAAATATTAGTTTTGATTTTACTATTTATTTATTAGCAAAATGTCAAAGATATGTAGAGTTCGTTAATTTAATTATAGTAGTTTTTTCGAAGAAAAGGGTGTTATATTTTCTTCTTGTAGATGCTTGTTCTGGATACCTTGTTGATCCCACATCCTTTGGTTCTTGGGGAATGGGTCCTTCCTGCTCAATATTCACCCTTCCACATTTATTTTCAGTAAGTCATTTCTGTGTTACTGTGGCATTTTATTTTGTTTGTTTCATTGTTGTGATACGTCACCCCAAGGCGTTACTAGCCGGACGCCATTTTGTTCTCACATGCGTTAGGGGGCGTGTCACAAGAATTTCATTTATTTTTGTTTATAAAGTGAATCATCTATGATGTTCTTAGATAATAAACCCATCTTACCCACTATTTTGCATTTTATTCACGGAAATATGTTGCTGTTTCCCGTTCACATACCTGTGGTATTTTTATCCTGAGATTTTTATTAATTTTTGCCGTGATTTTATTTTATGAACCGTACACGCAGCTCTTCGACGGCGTCGGTAGGCTTTTATAGGACGGGAACGGTACAATACTATTGCAAAAATTTTCAAATTATGGCTTGCCCCGTTGGTTTTTCAAACTAATGTCATCTTACCTCTCTGGTTGAAAACTATTTGTGATGTATCTCGAAACAAAATCATTTTTATTTTATGTTACACCTGGTGTACCTCTAGGCTCCAATTTAGGGCATATTTTTGACAATATTTATTAATGACTTACCAAAGGTCATCAGGTACTCAACATGCCTATGATGTCACCACTCATGAGGATGTTTCAAAATTACAGACTGATGTCAATAATATGTATATGTGGAGTAAGAACAACAAAATCCATTTTAATGTCAATAAGTTTCACACAGTAATATTTTCAAGGAGTAAATCTACAGTACTCTTTGAATACAAAATGAATAACTCTGGAAGGTCTAAAATTTGTAGAAGAATTGTCAGTTTTAATGGATAGTACATTGTCCTTTAAAGGGCATATTGAAAAGTTTACAAATTAAGCCTACAGATCCCTATGTTCTGTGGTTCGGAATTCGAGGGAATAAAACTATTGGTACATTAATTAACTCTGTATAGTACATTTGTGTGCAGTAAACTTGAATATGCATGTGTTGTGTCGACACCCCATTATCAGTCCTATATAAATAAGATCGAAGAAGTTAAGAGAATATTTCTTCGTATTCTGTATTACAAAAGGCACCATACTTCAGCACTGAAAGGAAAGGTTTCGTAAAATAACTTACTAAATGAAGTTAAACTTTCCTAAATTTGTTAACAGAAGGGATATTCTGCAGCAAATAGTTTTGTAGAAACTCATAAATAATGTGAGTGATGACAGTGACCTACTTGCTAGAGTGAACTTTAATATGAACGTTACTTATTTACGGTCGGGCTGTGTGGCTCAGACGGTTGAGGCGCTCGTCTTCTGACGCAAACTTGGCAGGTTCGATCGTGGATCAGTCCGGTTGTAATTGAAGGTGCTCAAATACGTCAGTCTCGTGCCGGTAGATTTACTGGCACGTAAAAGAACTCCTAAATTCAGGCACCTCAGCGTCTCAAAAAACCATAAAAGTAGTTAGTGGGACGTTAAGCAAATAAGATTATTATTATAATTAAAATTATTATTATTATTATTATTATTATTATTATTATTATTATTATTATTATTATTATTAATTTACGAACAAGCAAAACTTTTTATTGTGAACACTCCAAAACAGTGAGCCACAAAATATTCTCCAAGTATTCTTCAAATATTCTCATCTTTTCAACAAAATGGCTGCATTTAATCAGATAATTTATTTTACTATGACTTTTAGAGAGTTTATGCATCACGTAGAAACTGTAGTTTCACACAGATAACATATTCTGATAAAAAATCAAATACCGTATCATTATTTAGCAGTTAGTGCAAAGAAAACGGGTATAAGAGGTTTTATTACAATATTTTGTTAGAAAAAGTGTATTTCTGTGTAATAACATTAACATTTTTACTAAATATGTTGGTGCAAACCACAAGCGTGCTAAATTTCTTGTGTTATTTATCATGTATGTTTTTCTTTCTTTTACGTGTTCAAATATTTAAAATTACTACTTTCTCCTTATTTATTCATAAATTCTTTTCTTTATAATGCGCATTTAGTTTTATAAAAACGATCTCTAAATGGAGGATGTCTCTGTTCGTGGTATATGTTTAAATAAATAAATAAATAAATAAATAAATAAATAAATAAATAAATAAATAAATAAATAAATAAATAAATAAATAAATAAATAATTGAGTATTCATCACAACTAGTGCCCCATCCTCACAGACGCACAGGTCCCTTCGAGAGACCTGCACCAGGCCTCTTCGGAGGCCAAACGCCGTTGATAGCACGCTGCACTAGCTGTCACTCACATGGTCATCATACCTGAATAAGGTGACTGTTTACCATTCTCTTTCAAGAATTTCGTTTTCGGATAGAACTGCCGGCTGTAATTGATTTTAAATGTGCATCTGTAAAAAGTTCAAGAAGTAGCGAAAGTAAGCAGCTCTATGTTCATGAAGTACGAGGAAGTATTTAAAGTTTAGTTCTTTTAAGCATCTCCAGAGTTGTGTTAAAAGACACAAGTTTACCCATTTACAAGCTGTGCGAATTCAATAATACATATCATTCATCATCTTGAAGACATGAAGATCACCAAGTGGAAGGACGAGATTAAGTCAAGCTTCTGTCCCATTGTAACTCATCAAGAATCCAAAAGGTGTTGCAAGTCGCAGCGATACAGATAGATCTTATGGCGACGACGGGATAGGAAAGGGTTAGGAGTGGGAAGGAAGGCACCGTAGCTTTAACTAAGGTACAGTCCCAGCATTTTCTTGGTGCGAAAATGGGAAACCACGGAAAACCAACTTCAAGGCTGCCCATAGTGTGGTTCGAACTCACCGACCGCCCTAAATGCAGATCAATCACAATCAATCACTACTGATTTTCATTCAGGGCAGTCAGTGTACATCTCTCCTATGCAGCCTTAATACATCCCCTAAATATCTTCATAACCAAATGGAGAGATCTGCGACCTTTCTTTACAACCTTGTGATTGCTCCTAGCCGCACGGCTAACTCACTCGGTACAAGAAGACTATACAGCTTACTGTAAATATTTCGAGGCCGCCTCTCTGGTGTAGTTGTTATTGTGATAAATTGCCACTCCAGGAGGTCCGGGTTCGATTCCCGGCTCTGCCATTAAATTTGAAAAGTGGTACTAGGACTGGAACGGGGTCCACTCAGCCTCGGGAGGACAACTGAGTAAAGGTGGGGGTGGGTTCGATTCCCGGCTCAGCCGTCCTCGAAGTGGCTTTCCGTGGTTTCCCACTTCTCCTCCAGGCAATTGCCAGGATGGTACCTAACTTGAGGGCACGGGCGCTTCCTTCCCTCTTCCTTGTCTATCCCTTCCAATCTTTCCATCCCCCACAAGGCCCCTGTTCAGCACAGCAGGTGAGGCCGCCTGTGCGAGGTACTGGTCCTCCTTCCTCTAGTATTCCGCTCCAGGACACTGCCCTTGAGGCGTAGTGGTGGGATCCCTCGCCGAATCAACCGCGGATTAAATAAATAATAAATGCATATTTTCGAAATACTAGAGTTATCCTACCGGTACTAGTAGGTGAAGCATTTCCTGATCCTGTAGTGATTAAGACGAGTTTTCCTCAGGACAGTATTGAACGTTTATGTTTTGTTATGTTCATAAATGATATGATACGAGTAATCTCAGAAAAGGCTTTCTGCGGATGATGTAATACTGTATTGGTAATAAATAACCACAGGATAGTGAACGAATACGAAAAGTACTTGGACAACGTTGTCAGATGGAAAGCAGGCAATGGTACTAAACAGGGTAAAAAGTCACGCTGTATGTTTCAGCAAGAGGAAAAGTCTACTCAGTTGATGGAGTGAAAGCATCTCGTGGAGACCACTGTAACACCTAGGAAAGATCTTCACTGGGGCAATCACAAGGTTGTAAAGAAAGGTCGCAGATATCTTCATGTGGTTATGAAGATATTTAGGGGATGTATTAAGGCTGCATAGGTGAGGGTGTATAAGTCTCTAGGAAGGCACGAATTAGAATATGGCTCCAGTAGTATAATAAGCGGGTTCGGCCGCCTCCTCCTCCTCCCGCCGCCTCCTCCGCCTCCTCCTCCTCCGCCGCCGCCTCCGCCGCCGCCGCCCGCGGGAAATTTGAATTTTGGCGGGAAATTTGAATTTTGGCGGGAGATTTGAATTTGTAAACAAAGCCACGTGCTTTTTGACAGCTGTCATCGCCAACAACGCAACGCTAACCTCACTGCTGCCATCTTGACGGGCCTAAACCTCACTAGTGCCAACTTAACCTCACTAGCGCGAGGTAAACAAAGCCACGTGTTTTTTGACAGCAACGTGCTTTTTGACAGACAACAACGCATCGCTAACCTCAGTACAGCCATCTTGACGGGCAAAAACCTTAGTGGTACCAACTTAACCTAACTAGCATGAGGTAAACAAAGCCACGTGCTTTTCAACAGATTTGTAAACAAAGCCACGTGCTTTTTGACAGCTGTCATCGACAACAACGCATCGCTAACCTCAGTACTGCCATCTTGACGGGCCTAAACCTTAGTGGTACCAACTTAACCTAACTAGCATGAGGTAAACAAAGCCACGTGCTTTTTGACAGCCACGTGCTTTTTTGACAGCTGTCATCCGCCATCTTTAAACCACAGTGCACTGTGCTGCCCTCTATATCGCAGTAGCTGCAAAATTCGTCACCTGTCATCGGCAGTGCTGCCATCTTGACGGGTCTAAACCTTAGTGCTACCAACTTAACCTCACTAGCTCGAGATAAACAAATCCACGTGCTTTTTGACAGCCACGTGCTTTTTGATAGCTGTCATCCGCCATCTTTAATCTATAGAGCACAGTGCTGCCCTCTTTAGCTACTTACCTTTGAAATGTGGTGGCGGATAATTTGAAAAATGCTTTTCGACAAGCAGCCATCTTTAATCCAGAGAGAACAGTGCTGCCCTCTATGTGGTGGCGGCAAATTCCACGTGCTCTTGTTTGAAAACAAACTCACGTGCTTTTTTGACAGCTGTCATCTGCCATCTTGAATCTATAGAGCACAGTGCTGCCCTCTTTAGTTTGAAATGTGGTGGCGGTAAATTCTACGTGCTCTTGTTTGGAAACAAAGCCACGTGCAGCTGTCATCCGCCATCTTTAATCAACAGAGCACCGTGCTGCTATCATGCGGGCAATTTCATCACCTGTCATCCGCCATCTTTAATCCACAGAACACCGTGCTGCCCTCTTTACGGCTACTACCTTAAGCATGTAGTAGCGGGCAATTTGAAAAGTTCTGTTAGCTGTCAGCCGCCATCTTTAATCAAGAGTGCACCGTGCTGCCATCTTTAGTTGAAATGTGGTGGCGGCAAATTCCGCGTGCTCTTGTTTAGTAAACAAACTCACGTGCTTTTTTTGACAGCTACCATCCGCCATCTTTAATCAACAGAGCATAGTGCTGCCCTCTTTAGTTTGAAATGTGGTGGCGGCAAATTCCACGTGCTCTTGCTTGGTAAACATAGCCACGTGCAGCTGTCATCCGCCATCTTTAATCCAGAGAGCACCGTGCTGCCCTCTTTATCGTAGTAGATGTAAATTCGTCACCTGTCATCCGCAGTGCTGTCATCTTTAGCTAGATACCTTTGAAATGTGGTGGTGGATAATTTAAAAAGAAAAATTCTACAGCAGCCATCTCTCGGCGCTAATTGCATAAGATGGCGGCTATACATAACTCCTTAAGTGTGCTTACGCAAGATGGCTGCTATACACAGGTTCTTATGAGACGCCCTTGGGATGCTTGCGCAAGATGGCAGTTATACATGGCTCCTTATGAGATGCCCTAGGGATGCTTGCGCAAGATGGCGGTTGCTCTTAAGAGGCGGCTTAAGGGTCCTTGTACAAGATGGCTTGAGACGCCCTAAGGATGCTTGCGCAAGATGGCGGACACAAGATGGCGGCTATACACAACTCCTTATGAGACGCTTTAAGGGTGCTTGCGCAAGATGGTTGCTACTCTTAGCTTAGAGGCTAACGTGTCGTGCTAGTTCGATTCATTAAATTTAGGGCTTAAATGCAAAATGTTAAATATATCGAAAACGGTGCACCGTAGAGCAAAACGGACAAAATTTTTCTGCCTAATACCTAGGTTCGCAGTATGAGGAACAAGTAAAACATAGTCTAATGATGGGATCAACGGTTCGGTTCCTACTTAGGCCCTTTGGCATTTGCTCTGTTTTAGCTTGTATTGAAGCGAGTCTTCGTAACATGATCAGGTCTAGCTATGGTAGAGAGTATAACGTACCGTGCTGGTTCGATTCATTAAATTTGGAGGCTTAAATGCAAAATGTTAAATATCTCGAAAACGGACAAAATTTTTCCGCCTAATACGTAGGTTCGTAGTATCAGGAACAAGAAAAAACATAGTCTAATGATGAGATCAACGGTTCGATTCCTACTTAAGCCCTTTGGCATTGGCAGCTATCTATTTCTACAAGATGGTGGCTGCTCTTATGAGACACAAGATGGCTTGAGACGTCCTAGGGATGCTTACGCAAGATGGCGGACACAAAATGGTGACTATACATAGCTCCTTATGAGACGGCCTAGGGGTGCTCGCACAAGATGGCGGCTACTCTGATGAAGAAAGCTAGCTTAGAGGCTACTGCGCAAGATAACAGCTGCTGTTATGCATGCGGTGGAGGGCAATTTGAAATTCTATGTGCTTAATCAACAGAGCACCCTGCTGCCCTCTTTAGCTGAAATGTGGTGGTGGATAATTTGAAAAATTCTTTTGACAGCTATCATCTTTAAAAACAATGGCGACTATACATAGGCTGTTAAGGCCTTATCATTCTCCTCCTCCTCCTCCTCCTCCTCCTCCTCCTTCTCTACCTCCTCCTCCGCCTCTTATGTCAAGGCATAGCTTTATATCGAACAAGTTTAAACCTGCATCGCGAAGGCAAGCGTGTGCAGCGGTAACATTATTGTACATGTTTAGACTTTCGAAACATAAGAAGAGTAGAATCAAACGCTGTACTCGATACGACATGTGATCAGAACATTGATTGATGCGTTCAGAAAACAAAATAAGTGATCAAGACTAGAATCGAACACTGTACTCAATACATCATGTGTTTAGAATATGTCATTGGATACCCTTGTTCTAAGAAGATCAGATTGAAACATAACAAGACTAGAATAGAACAGTGTAATCGATGTTGTTAACTTCAACATGTGATCAGAACATTGATTGATGTGTTCAGAACACAAAATAAGTGATCATGACTAGAATCGAACACTGTACTCGATACAACATGTGATCAGAACATTGATCGATGTGTTCAGAACACAAAATAAGTGATCAAGACTAGAATCGAACACTGTACTCAATACAACATGTGTTTAGAACATGTTAGGGAGTACCCTTGTTCTAAGAAGATCAGAATGAAACATAACAAGACTAGAATCGAACACTGTAATCGATGTTGTTAACCTCAACATATGATCAGAACATTGTTTGATGTGTTCAGAGCAAAAGTACAATTTTGATGATTTGCTTAGTGTAAAATCAAAAACTATGGAAACACACTGTGCACATATCGCGTAGCTAACTCGCTCAGTAAGCAATATTGCAAAACTACAACTTCAATGATTTGCATAGTGTAAAAATCAAAAACACACTGTACCCATACTGCGCAGCTAACTCGCTCGGTAAACGATATAGCCAAAGTATAACTTCAAATTATTTACCTTCCATCATTCGTCTTGTGTGTGAAAATCAGTCGAACAAGTTATCGCATAAACATGGCTGAAAAAAAAAATCGTGATAGGGTATGGAACCCAGGGGTTACATCTTATCAGAAGGGGCAAAAAGGATGAAAGGACTCTTCCTCCTCCTTACCGCACATTCCTTGTAGGGCTAATTGGCTGAAGGGCTAATGGGCAAAAGGGCTAATGGGCTAAAGGGCTAAAGGGCTGAAGGAGCAACAACCTCATCGATCGCTATCAGCAAGAACGCTTGTACTTTGTTAAGCGTAGAAAATTAATCTTTATTTGTAAATGGTTTCATGTTCATAACAAGGAATGGAAAATCCCCGAGGTGCGACGAGTTTCGTTTTTTTAACTAGTGTTTGGAACACTGAACTTTTCAAGATGGCAAGAGTGAGGTTAGCAATGTTCTGTTGTTGGATTATAAATTCCGCGCTACAACATGCATAAGGTGGCAGCCTTGAGGTTTACTGCCGTAAAGATGACAAGAGTGAGGTTAACAATGTTCTGTTGTTGGATTTTAAATTCCGCGCTCTAACATGCGTAAGGTGGCAGCCTTGAGGTTTACCGCCGTAAAGATGGCAGCAGTGAGGTTAGCGACGCTCTATTGTCCTTCAAGTGAGGTTAGGGTTCGTCAAGAAGACAGCTGTCAAAAAAGCACGTGGCTATGTTTACCAAACAAGAGCACGTGGTCGTGACGTCACGGTCACGTAGTATGTTGCCTCAGCATGCAAAGTTCAATGTCTACAACTACGTAGTAAACATTCTGCTATGTTCATAAGATTTTTTACACATAACTATTCTTTATGCTTTAAGTTCATGCACATAGGCTTTGCTAAGATAGCAGCACAAACACATGCGAACTTCGTACATTCTAATAGAATAAGTTTAGTACTGTGTGCATCATAGATACATGATGTGTGCACGCATTTAAACTTGACTATACGTAATGCTGCTGCTTTGTTTACAAGATTTTTATACATTGCTATTCTTTATGCTTTAAGTTCGTGCTCACACAAGCGATACTCGTACGCTCTGACAGGAGAAGTTTAGTACGATAGTCGATACATACATTATCGATAGGTGATGTGTAAGTAGTATAATACAGGGATTCTGCGGCCACCGCCACCTCCGGCTCCCAGTGGCCACCTCCACCTCAGCCAGTGGCCTCTTCCAGTACTGCCAACTTAACCTAACTAGCGCGACAGTACTGCCAACTTAACCTAACTAGCGCGAAATTTGAATTTGTAAACAAAGCCACGTGCTTTTTGACAGCTGTCATCGACAACAACGCATCGCTAACCTCAGTACTGCCATCTTGACGGGCCTAAACCTCAGTAGTGCCAACTTAACCTAACTAGCTCGAGATAAACAAAGCCACGTGCTTTTTGACAACCACGTGCTTTTTGACAGATTTGTAAACAAAGCCACGTGCTTTTTGACAGACAACAACGCATCGCAAACCTCAGTACTGCCATCATGACGGGCCTAAACCTCAGTAGTGCCAACTTAACCTAACTAGCTCGAGATAAACAAAGCCACGTGTTTTTTGACAGCCACGTGCTTTTTGACAGACAACAACGCATCGCAAACCTCAGTACTGCCATCATGACGGGCCTAAACCTCAGTAGTGCCAACTTAACCTAACTAGCATGAGGTAAACAAAGCCACGTGTTTTTTGACAGCCACGTGCTTTTTGACAGATTTGTAAACAAAGCCACGTGCTTTTTGACAGACAACAACGCATCGCTAACCTCAGTACTGCCATCTTGACGGGAATAAACCTCGGTGGTACCAACTTAACCTAACTAGCGAGAGGTAAACAAAGCCACGTGCTTTTTGACAGCCACATGCTTTTTGACAGCTGCCATCCGCCATCTTTGAGCACCGTGCTGCCCTCTTTCGTCACCTGTCATCGGCAGTGCTGCCATCTTGACGGGTCTAAACCTTAGTGCTACCAACTTAACCTAACTAGCGCGAGGTAAACAAAGCCACGTGTTTTTTGACAGCCGTCATCCGCCATCTTTAATCCATAGAGCACAGTGCTGCCCTCTTTAGCTACTTACCTTTGAAATGTGGTGGCGGATAATTTGAAAAATGCTTTTTGACAGCAGCCATATTGCATCGCAAACCTCAGTGCTGCCCTCTTTAGCTAGATACCTGTGGTAGCAGACAATTCCACGTGACAGCAGCCATCTTTAATCAAGAGAGCACCGTGCTGCCCTCTATGTGGTGGCGGCAAATTGAAAAATTCCACGTGCTCTTGTTTGGAAATAAACTCACGTGCTTTTTTGACAGCTACCATCCACCATCTTTAATCAACAGAGCACAGTGCTGTACTCTTTAGTTAGATACCTTTGAAATGTGGTGGCGGCAATTTGAAAAATTCTATGTGCTCTTGTTGGGAAACAAAGCTACGTGCTTTTTTTTGACAGCTGTCATCCGCCATCTTTAATCAATAGAGCACTGTGCTGCTATCATGCGGGCAATTTCGTTAGCTGTCATCCGCCATCTTTAATCCAGAGAGAACAGTGCTGCCCTCTATGTGGTGGCGGCAAATTGAAAAATTCCACGTGCTCTTGTTTGAAAACATACTCACGTGCTTTTTTGACAGCTGTCATCCGCCATCTTTAATCCAGAGAGAACAGTGCTGCCCTCTATGTGGTGGCGGCAAATTGAAAAATTCCACGTGCTCTTGTTTGAAAACATACTCACGTGCTTTTTTGACAGCTGTCATCCGCCATCTTTAATCCGGAGAGAACAGTGCTGCCCTCTATGTGGTGGTGGCAAATTGAAAAATTCTACGTGCTCTTGTTTGAAAACATACTCACGTGCTTTTTTGATAGCTACCATCCACCAACTTTGCTGTCATCCGCCATCTTTAATCCAGAGAGAACAGTGCTGCCCTCTATGTGGTGGCGGCAAATTCTATGTGCTTTACAAACCTATGTGCTTTTCTGACAGCTGTCATCCGCCATCTTTAATCCAGAGAGAACAGTGCTGCACTCTATGTGGTGGCGGTAAATTCTATGTGCTTTACAAACCTATGTGCTTTTCTGACAGCTGTCATCCGCCATCTTTAATCCAGAGAGAACAGTGCTGCCCTCTATATGGTGACGGCAAATTCCACGTGCTCTACAAAGCCATGTGCAGCTGTCATCCGCCATCTTTAATCACCGTGCTGCCGGGTGACGGCAAATTCCACGTGCTCTTGTTTTTAGAAACAAAGCCATGTGCTTTTTTGACAGCTGTCATCCGCCATCTTGCATCACAAACCTCGGTGCTACACTCTATGTGGTGGCGGCAAATTCTACGTGCTCTTGTTTGGAAACAAAGCTTTTAATCCAGAGAGAACAGTGCTGCCTCGGTGGCGAGAACAGTGCTGCAATCTTTAGTTTGAAATGTAGTGACAGCAAATTCTACGTGCTCTTGTTTGGAAACAAAGCCATATGCTTTTTTTGACAGCTGTCATCCGCCATCTTTAATCAACAGAGCACCATGCTGCTATCATGCGGGTAATTTCGTCATCTTTAATCCGCAGAACACCGTGCTGCCCTCTTTATGTTTACTACCTTAAGCACGTAGTAGCGGGCAATTTGAAAAGTTCTGTTAGCTATCATCCGCCATCTTTGAGCACCGTGCTACCCTCTTTAGCTAGATACCTTTGAAATGTGGTGGTGAAAAATTTTACGCGCTCTTGTTTGGAAACAAACTCACGTGCTTTTTTGACAGCCATCATCCGCCATCTTTAAGCAACAGAGTACAGTGCTGCCCTCTTTGTTGTGGCGGTAAATTCCACGTGCTCTTGTTTGGAGGCGAAGCCATGTGCTTTTTGACAGGTGTCATCTGCCATCTTTAACCAACAGAGCACTATGCTGCTATCATGCAGGCAATTTCGTTAGCTGTCATCTGCTATCTTTTAATGAACAGAGCACCGTGCTGCCCTATGCGGGGCAATTTCGTCAGCTGTTATCCGCTCGCATACCCGCAGTGACACATGTTTAGACTTGAACACACACATACTACTGTTCAAAACTTATTACAACTTGAACTGCATACTAGTGTTCGATGTTGCAGAACACAGCATTGCGAGACTAGAATCAAGCACTGTTTAGAAAAACAAAAATTCTCTTCTCAACATACTTACTGAGCTGCTCTTCCTGTCAGGTTCAAACATAGCAGGACTAGAATCGAACTCTTCCTACTCTTTCAAGGTACACCTCTATCGAACATGCATTGCAAAAAACAAGATTGTAAAATATAACAAGACTAGAATCAAACACTGCACTCTTTGTTGTTAACTTCAACATGTGATTAGAATATGAAATGAGATTAAAACATAGCAAGACTAGAATCGAATATTGCACTCGATGTTGTTAACCTTAACATGTAATCAGAACATTAATTGATGTGCTCAAAACACTAGATAAGTGATCAAGACTAGAATAGAACACTGCACTCGATGTCGTTAACCTTAACATGTGATCAGAACATTAATTGATGTGTATAACTTCCTTTACCTTTACTTCCTCTGTCAAGGTACATCTTTATCGAACATGCATCGCAAAGCGAGAGTGTGCAAGTTTAGACTTGAATACATACCACTGTTCAAAAAACATATATACACATACTATAGTGCGATGTTGTAGTACACTATATTACAAGACTAGAATCAAGCACAGTTTAGGAAAAAATCTCTTCTCAACATACTTACAGTGCTAGACGATAACATACTTACGAATTTAATCAACATCTTCTTTCTTGCTCTTATTCTTCTTCGAGAGGAAGGAGTAGGAGGAGAAGGTAATACCTAATCTAAAATAAAAGAATATGCCAATTCTACAGTATTTATTCACATCTTGTATGTACTAGTTTTATCATGAATGATTTTACTTGTAGTGATGTTTGCATACTTTTGCTTTCTCGATGTAATTCTTGTATGTACATGCTTTTACGCATCAGTAAAACTAATAACACAAGATTTGTTCTCTATGCCGTGATATATAATGAAAATAGGACGTTGATTTAGTTCTTCTATTTCTAAATCAGTTAGCACGCTAAATCTATTAGGTAAAAAAACTTGAAAGTCTTCGCAGACACATAAAATCCTTTCTCCAAATTTCGTTTTTAATCTTCGTAGTGAAATTACTTTAAATTGCTCATTTAGCGGTAGACTTGTTAACGGCTGGGTAGTTGGAGTTGAAATATGACCTAGCTGGTTAATCTTCTCCATGGTTTTTCTAAAAAGAATAAATGTAGCGTTAGCACTTACATCACACATAGTAATAATAGGATATAAAAGGGTAAGTGTGCTAGCCTAGAGTTACGATGTTCGGAAGAAAGCAAGTTTCAACCTATAGAGGTCAGACATGGCTGTGAGTTTGACATTATAAGATTAACCTCTTCTACAGCATGAAAGATTGAAGAGAATAACTATTTATCTATAGACTAAAGTTGCTATGTTCGGAAGAAAGCAAGTTTCAACCTATAGAGGTCAGACATGGCTGTGAGTTTGAAATTATAAGATTAACCTCTTCTACAGCATGAAAGATTGAAGAGAATAACTATTTATCTATAGACTAAAGTTGCTATGTTCGGAAGAAACCAAGTTTGAACCTGTACAGGTCAGACATTGCTGTGAGTTTGAAATTATAAGATTAACCTCATCTATAGCATGAAAGATTGAAAGAGAACAACTATTTATCAATAGACTAAAGTTGCTATGTTCGGAAGAAACCAAGTTTGAACCTGTACAGGTTAGACATTGCTGTGAGTTTGAAACTATAAGATTAACCTCTTCTACAGCATGAAAGATTGAAGAGAACAACTATTTATCATTAGACTAATGTTACGACGTTCAGGAGAAACCAAGTTTCAACCTATAGAGATTAGACATTGCTGTAAGATTGAAATTATAAGATTAACCTCTTCTATGGCATGCAGATTAAAGAAAATAACTATTTATCAATAGACTAAAGTTACGGTGTTCGGAAGAAACCAAGTTCCAACCTATAGAGGTTAGACATTGCTGTAAGTTTGAAATTATAAGATTAACCTCTTCTATGGCGTGAGGATTGAAGAGAATAACTATTTACCAATAGACTAAAGTTACGATGTTCAGAAGAAACCAAGTTTGAACCTGTACAGGTCAGACATTGCTGTGAGTTTGAAATTATAAGATTAACCTCATCTACAGCATGAAAGATTGAAAGAGAACAACTATTTATCAATAGACTAAAGTTGCTATGTTCGGAAGAAACCAAGTTTGAACCTGTACAGGTTAGACATTGCTGTGAGTTTGAAACTATAAGATTAACCTCTTCTACAGCATGAAAGATTGAAGAGAACAACTATTTATCATTAGACTAATGTTACGACGTTCAGGAGAAACCAAGTTTCAACCTATAGAGATTAGACATTGCTGTAAGATTGAAATTATAAGATTAACCTCTTCTATGGCATGAGGATTGAAGAGAATAACTATTTACCAATAGACTAAAGTTACGATGTTCGGAAGAAACCAAGTTTCAACCTGTACAGGTCAGACATTGCTGTAAGTTTGAAATTATAAGATTAACCTCTTCTATGGCATGAGGATTGAAGAGAATAACTATTTGCCAATAGACTAAAGTTACGATGTTCAGAAGAAACCAAGTTTGAACCTGTACAGGTCAGACATTGCTGTGAGTTTGAAATTATAAGATTATCCTCTTCTATGGCATGCAGATTAAAGAAAATAACTATTTATCAATAGACTAAAGTTACGGTGTTCGGAAGAAACCAAGTTCCAACCTATAGAGGTTAGACATTGCTGTAAGTTTGAAATTATAAGATTAACCTCTTCTATGGCATGAGGATTGAAGAGAATAACTATTTACCAATAGACTAAAGTTACGATGTTCAGAAGAAACCAAGTTTGAACCTGTACAGGTTAGACATTGCTGTGAGTTTGAAATTATAAGATTATCCCCTTCTATAGCATGCAGATTAAAGAAAATAACTATTCTATCAATAGACTAAAGTTACGGTGTTCGGAAGGAACCAAGTTCTAACCTATAGAGGTTAGACATTGCTGTAAGTTTGAAATTATAAGATTAACCTCTTCTATAGCATGAGGATTGAAGAGAATAACTATTTACCAATAGACTAAACTTACGATGTTCAGAAGAAACCAAGTTTGAATCTGTACAGGTCAGAAATTACTGTGAGTTTGAAATTATAAGATTATCCCCTTCTATGGCATGCAGATTAAAGAAAATAACTATTCTATCAATAGACTAAAGGTACGGTGTTCGGAAGAAACCAAGTTCTAACCTATAGAGGTTAGACATTGCTGTAAGTTTGAAATTATAAGATTAACCTCTTCTATGGCATGAGGATTGAAGAGAATAACTATTTACAAATAGACTAAACTTACGATGTTCAGAAGAAACCAAGTTTGAATCTGTACAGGTCAGACATTGCTGTGAGTTTGAAATTATAAGATTATCCTCTTCTATGGCATGCAGATTAAAGAAAATCCACGTCTATAGTATGAGGATTGAAGAGAACAACTATTTATCAATAGACTAAAGTTACGATGTTCGGAAGAAACCAAGTTTCAACCCGTTGAGGTCAGACATAGCTATGTGTGCGTGTTTGAAATTATACCACGTCTATAGCGTGAGGATTAAAGAGAACAACTATTTATCAATACTCTAAAGTTACGGAAGAAACCAAGTTTCAGCCCGTTGAGGGCAGACATAGCTATACCTCGTCTATAGTATGCAAGAACAACTATTTATCAATAGACTAAAGTTACGATGTTCGGAAGAAACCAAGTTTCAGCCCGTTGAGGGTAGACATAGCTATGTACACGTGTTTGAAATTATACCACGTCTATAGCGTGAGGATTAAAGAGAACAACTATTTATCAATACTCTAAAGTTACAGAAGAAACCAAGTTTCAGCCTGTTGAGGGCAGACATAGCTATGTGTGCGCGTGTTTGAAATTATACCACGTCTATAGCACGAGGATTAAAGAGAACAACTATTTATCAATAGACTAAAGTTATGATGTTTTAGAAGAAACCAAGTATCAACCCGTTGAGGTCAGACATAGCTATGTGTACGTGTTTGAAATTATACCACGTCTATAGCATGATGATTGAAGAGAACAACTATTTATCAATAGACTAAAGTTACGATGTTCAGAAGAAACCAGCTTTCAACCCGTTGAGGTCAGACATAGCTATACCTCGTCTATAGTATGCAAGAACAACTATTTATCAATAGACTAAAGTTACAATGTTTTAGAAGAAACCAATTTTCAGCCTGTTGAGGGCAGACATAGCTATGTGCGCGTGTTTGAAATTATACCACGTCTATAGTATGTAGATTAAAGAGAACAACTATTTATCAATACTCTAAAGTTACGATGTTTTAGAAGAAACCAAGTTTCAGCCTGTTGAGGGCAGACATAGCTATGTGTGCGCGTGTTTGAAATTATACCACGTCTATAGTATGTAGATTAAAGAGAACAACTATTTATCAATAGACTAAAGTTACGATGTTCGGAAGAAACTAAGTTTAAGCCTGTTGAGGACGGACATAGCTATGTACGCACCTCGTCTATAGTATGTAGGTTGAAGAGAACAATTATTTATGAATAGCTTAAAGTTACGGAAGAAACCAAGTTTAAGCCTGTTGAGGACGGATATAGCTATCTGTGCGTGTTTGAAATTATACCACGTCTATAGTATGTAGATTAAAGAGAACAACTATTTATGATTAGCTTAAAGTTACAGAAGAAACCAAGTTTAAGCCTGCTGAGGACAGACATAGCTATGCACGCACCTCGCGTGAGGATTAAAGAGAACAACTATTTATCAATAGACTAAAGTTACGATGTTTTAGAAGAAACCAAGTTTCAACGAATAGAGGTCAGACATACCTTAAAATCTTCGCGCTGCAAACTGTTACTCTGATGTATAAAATGCGTGCGTTCAAGCCTGAAACTCGAATGATAATATTCTAGCCGTACCTAAAAGAAAAAGAAGAAACATATATGAATGTAGTGTAGGGTGCATCATCTAACCTAGTTATCTTTACAACTCAAAGTTCGAAAACATACCTTTAAAAAAAAATGCACGTGCTGCAGACTGTTACTCGGATGAATAAAATTGTTGCGTACTTTCGAACGGTACCTAAAAAAGAATAAACATATATGAATGTAGATGTCTAGCGTAGAAGTTGCTTTGCAAATAAAAAAAAGGTAATTAACAGTTCTACCTTACCTTAAGATAAAGGCTGAAGAATAATATTCACTGCAGACGGGAGATGTGTGTGTGTACGTAATAAACGCATACAGAGAACTGTAAGCACTTCGCGCAGACTGCAGCGGCTAAATATTCTGCTTGTTACCAAGCGGATATGATAATCGCTGAGCTGACAACTGCGGTACAGTCGGAACGAATGCAAACAAGAGCTCCTACCTGCAGGCTGACGTATTCAAACCTCCTGTTGATACCGAGGTGTCAGAATTTAAGAGTTCGATCCTTGGAAAGTTAGCGTGTGATCCTCGACTTCTCGAGGGTACATACGCGGTATTCCTTACCTGTAGGTATTGAGCTAAAGCTAGATCATGTAATGACGATCGCGCAGGCCCCTCGCCTAGCATTTACGGCTTCCAGTTCGAACCCTGTATCTTCCGAAGTAGCGAGAATGATTAAGGAGTGTTTGAGTGTGATTCATTTGTTGGATGGAGGCGTTAAGCTGCCTTCTTCGGTAGGAGTAGGCTATGTCGGGATATCGATTTAAAATCCTAGTCGGGAATGGCAGCCGGTCGTATAAAACTATGGTGTGAGGCGGGGTGTGCAAAAAAAGCTAGCAATAAGTAAGGGCTGTTGATGGGGACGTTAAACCTTGTGCAGACTCCTTCGAAAATGATTTTTTTGAGTACAAGAGTGTTGATGCTGATTCATTTGTCGGATGGAGGCAATAAGCCTTGTGCAGGCTTCTTCAGTCGAGTAGGCTATGTATCGGTACCGGGATATCTAGTTATAAAACCCGCTACAACAAATTTATCACGTATACTGCGATTTAAAATCCTAGTCAGGAAGGGCAGCCGGTCGTATAAAACTATGGTGTGAGGCGGGGTGTGCAAAAAAGCTAGCAATAAGTAAGGGCTGTTGATGGGGACGTTAAACCTTGTGCAGACTCCTTCGAAAATGATTTTTTGAGTACAAGAGTGTTGATGCTGATTCATTTGTCGGATGGAGGCAATAAGCCTTGTGCAGGCTTCTTCAGTGGAGTAGGCTATGTATCGGTACCGGGATATCTAGTTATAAAACCCGCTACAACAAATTTATCACGTATACTGCGATTTAAAATCCTAGTCAGGAAGGGCAGCCGGTCGTATAAAACTATGGTGTGAGGCGGGGTGTGCAAAAAACAGCATTAAGTAAGGGCTGTTGATAGGAGGCGTTAAACCATGTGCAAGCTCCTTCACCAGGAGAAGCCTACATGCCGGTACCGTGCAGGTTCTTTCGATAGGAGTAGGCACTGTGTGTGTTTTAACCTCTCCGTACAATCATGATAGTTTACGTTAGGAACTTACATAGGCTAAATGCTACACATTCCGTGGCAGAGCCAGGAATCGAACTCGGACCTCCGAGGGTAGCAGCTGACTACTGCACTACAGAGGAGGACTATTTCAGAATATTTTACAACCTTAATTAGTACTGTGTTTTAAGAGCTTGAATGGTACTCAGCTAAGAAGACGTTCGCGAGTTACAAGCCGCTTATCAGTGTCCTCGCTCAAGGTCGAGCCGGAAGATACGTATACAATTTCAGCTAACACACACATTCCACACAACTCGCTCAGAATGACTGTGCCGATACTTCGAGGACTGTAGAACAAATCTATAGCCTACAGTATGCATGCCTCTCACCCGGTAGTCTCGGGTTCGATTCTCTTGGGGATAAAAATGTGTTTAAATCACATGAATGTGTTGAGTTGTCCTTCCTGATGCAAAACTAGCAGTATCTAACCTCATACACCATAGTTCTACGACCGGTTGCCCTTCCTGACAACTCGGATTAAGAATCTGTTTTACAACGTCTAACACGGGGAATCGGGGATATACAGCTAGATGCACTTCTTAGATTTTAAATCACGAACTATTGTTTTGCGGCCGGATGTCCTTCCTGACGCAAAACTAAGATTTTAAATCGCAAGAATTTGTTCTAAGACTAGTCGCCCTCCCTGATGCAAAACTAGTAGTATCTAAGCTCTTGGTTGCCCTTCCTGACAACTCGGATTAAGAATCTGTCGAGAATCGGGGATTTACAGCTAGCTTAGATTTTAAATCACGAACTAACAAGAGCACGTGGAATTTACCGCCACCAGGGTAGCACTGTTCTCTCTGGATTAAAAGCTTTGTTTCCAAACAAGAGCACGTGGAATTTACCGCCACCAGGGTAGCACTGTTCTCTCTGGATTAAAAGCTTTGTTTCCAAACAAGAGCACGTGGAATTTGCCGTCACCGGGGCAGCACGGTGATTAAAGATGGTGGATGACAGCTCTGTCAGAAAAGCACATGGGTTTGTAAAGCATTTAGAATTTGTCGCCACCACATAGAGTGTAGCACGGTGATTAAAGATGGCGGATGACAGCTGTCAAAAAAGCACATGGCTTTGTTTCCAAATAAGAGCACGTGGAATTTGCCGTCACCGGGCAGCACGGTGATTAAAGATGACGGATGACAGCTGCACATGGCTTTGTTTCCACGTGGAATTTGCCGTCACCATATAGAGGGCAGCACTGTTCTCTCTGGATTAAAGATGGCGGATGACAGCTGTCAGAAAAGCACATAGGTTTGTAAAGCATTTAGAATTTGTCGCCACCACATAGAGTGTAGCACGGTGATTAAAGATGGCGGATGACAGCTGTCAAAAAAGCACATGGCTTTGTTTCCAAATAAGAGCACGTGGAATTTGCCGTCACCGGGCAGCACGGTGATTAAAGATGGCGGATGACAGCTGTCAAAAAAGCACATGGCTTTGTTTCTAAAAACAAGAGCACGTGGAATTTGCCGTCACCCGGCAGCACGGTGATTAAAGATGGCGGATGACAGCTGCACATGGCTTTGTAGAGCACGTGGAATTTGCCGTCACCATATAGAGGGCAGCACTGTTCTCTCTGGATTAAAGATGGCGGATGACAGCTGTCAGAAAAGCACATAGGTTTGTAAAGCACATAGAATTTACCGCCACCACATAGAGTGCAGCACTGTTCTCTCTGGATTAAAGATGGCGGATGACAGCTGTCAGAAAAGCACATAGGTTTGTAAAGCACATAGAATTTGCCGCCACCACATAGAGGGCAGCACTGTTCTCTCTGGATTAAAGATGGCGGATGACAGCAAAGATGGTGGATGGTAGCTGTCAAAAAAGCACGTGAGTATGTTTTCAAACAAGGGCACGTAGAATTTTTCAATTTGCCACCACCACATAGAGGGCAGCACTGTTCTCTCTGGATTAAAGATGGCGGATGACAGCTGTCAAAAAAGCACGTGAGTATGTTTTCAAACAAGAGCACGTGGAATTTTTCAATTTGCCGCCACCACATAGAGGGCAGCACTGTTCTCTCTGGATTAAAGATGGCGGATGACAGCTGTCAAAAAAGCACGTGAGTATGTTTTCAAACAAGAGCACGTGGAATTTTTCAATTTGCCGCCACCACATAGAGGGCAGCACTGTTCTCTCTGGATTAAAGATGGCGGATGACAGCTAACGAAATTGCCCGCATGATAGCAGCACAGTGCTCTATTGATTAAAGATGGCGGATGACAGCTGTCAAAAAAAGCACGTAGCTTTGTTTCCCAACAAGAGCACATAGAATTTTTCAAATTGCCGCCACCACATTTCAAAGGTATCTAGCTAAATAGTACAGCACTGTGCTCTGTTGATTAAAGATGGTGGATGGTAGCTGTCAAAAAAGCACGTGAGTTTATTTCCAAACAAGAGCACGTGGAATTTTTCAATTTGTCGTCACCACATAGAGGGCAGCACGGTGCTCTCTTGATTAAAGATGGCTGCTGTCACGTGGAATTGTCTGCTACCACAGGTATCTAGCTAAAGAGGGCAGCACTGAGGTTTGCGATGCAATATGGCTGCTGTCAAAAAGCATTTTTCAAATTATCCGCCACCACATTTCAAATGTAAGTAGCTAAAGAGGGCAGCACTGTGCTCTATGGATTAAAGATGGCGGATGACGGCTGTCAAAAAACACGTGGCTTTGTTTACCTCGCGCTAGTTAGGTTAAGTTGGTAGCACTAAGGTTTAGACCCGTCAAGATGGCAGCACTGCCGATGACAGGTGACGAAAGAGGGCAGCACGGTGCTCAAAGACTGTCAAAAAGCACGTGGCTTTGTTTACCTCTCGCTAGTTAGGTTAAGTTGGTACCACCGAGGTTTATTCCCGTCAAGATGGCAGTACTGAGGTTAGCGATGCGTTGTTGTCTGTCAAAAAGCACGTGGCTTTGTTTACAAATCTGTCAAAAAGCACGTGGCTGTCAAAAAACACGTGGCTTTGTTTACCTCATGCTAGTTAGGTTAAGTTGGCACTACTGAGGTTTAGGCCCGTCATGATGGCAGTACTGAGGTTTGCGATGCGTTGTTGTCTGTCAAAAAGCACGTGGCTTTGTTTACAAATCTGTCAAAAAGCACGTGGCTGTCAAAAAACACGTGGCTTTGTTTATCTCGAGCTAGTTAGGTTAAGTTGGCACTACTGAGGTTTAGGCCCGTCATGATGGCAGTACTGAGGTTTGCGATGCGTTGTTGTCTGTCAAAAAGCACGTGGCTTTGTTTACAAATCTGTCAAAAAGCACGTGGTTGTCAAAAAGCACGTGGCTTTGTTTATCTCGAGCTAGTTAGGTTAAGTTGGCACTACTGAGGTTTAGGCCCGTCAAGATGGCAGTACTGAGGTTAGCGATGCGTTGTTGTCGATGACAGCTGTCAAAAAGCACGTGGCTTTGTTTACAAATTCAAATTTCGCGCTAGTTAGGTTAAGTTGGCAGTACTGTCGCGCTAGTTAGGTTAAGTTGGCAGTACTGGAAGAGGCCACTGGCTGAGGTGGAGGTGGCCACTGGGAGCCGGAGGTGGCGGTGGCCGCAGAATCCCTGTATTATACTACTTGTGTACACGCTTTAGAACATAACTCTTCTTTGTGCTTTAAGTTCGTGCACATGGATTAGGGATACACAAAAGCGATAGCTACATGCTCTAGCGGAAGAAGTCTAGTACGATAGTCGTTTCATGCAAAATCATTAAGTAATGTGTACACGCTTTGAAACAAGGCTATTCTTTGTACTCTAAGTTCATGCGTACATGTTATGCTAAGATAGCAGCACAATCTAGCGCAAGAAGTTTAGTACGATATTTGATGCATGCAAAATCGATAGGTGACGTGTACACGCTTTGAAGCATGGCTATTCTTTGTACTTTAAGTTCATGGGTATAGGTTATGCTAAGATACCAGCACAATCTAGCGGAAGAAGTTTAGTACGAGATTCGATGCATGCAAAATCGATAGGTGATGTGTACACACTTTGAAACATAGCTATTCTTTGTACTTTAAGTTCATGTGTATGAGTTATGCTAAGATAGCAGCACAACCTAGCGGAAGAAGTTTTGTACGAGAGTCGATACATGCAAAGTCGATAGGTAATGTGTACACGCTTTGAAACATGGCTATTCCTTGTACCTTAAAGTCATGCGTATAGGTTATGCTTAGATAGCAGCACAATCTAGCGGAAGAAGTTTAGTACGATATTCGATACATACATTATCGATAGGTAATGTGTGCACGCTTTGAAAACAAGGCTATTCTTTGTTCTTTAAGTTCATGCGTCTTAGTTATGCTTGCGATAGTCGATGCATGTAAAATCGATAGGTTATGCTAAGATAGCAGAACACTTACACGATTTTAGCACAATCTAGTGGAAGAAGCTTAGTACGAGAGTCGATGCTTGCAAAATCATTAGGTAATGTGTACACGCTTTGAAACAAGGCTATTCTTTGTACTTTAAGTTCATGCGTCTTAGTTATGCTAAGATAGCAGCACAATCTACCTGAAGAAGTTTTGCACGAGAGTCGATACATGCAAAATCGATAGTTGATGTGTACACGCTTTGAAACATGACTATTCATTGTACTTTAAGTTCATGGGTATAGGTTATGCTAAGATAGCAGCACAATCTAGCGGAAGAAATTTAGTACGAGATTCGATGAATGCAAAATCAATAAGTAATGTGTACACGCTTTGAAACATGGCTATTCTTCATACTTTAAGTTCATGTGTATAAGTTATGCTAAGATAGCAGCACAACCTAGCGGAAGAAGTTTAGTACGATATTTGTTGCATGCAAAGTCGATAGGTAATGTGTACACGCTTTGAAACATGGCTATTCTTTGTACCATAAGGTCATGCGTATAGGTTACGCTAAGATAGCAGCACAATCTAGCGGAAGAAGTTTAGTATGAGAGTCGATGCTTGCAAAATCGATAGGTAATGTGTACACGTTTTGACACATAGCTTTTCTTTGTTCTTTAAGTTCATGCGTCTTAGTTATGCTGAGATAAAGCACAATCTACCTGCAGAAGTTTAGTACGAGAGTCGATACATGCAAATTCGATAGTTGATGTGTACACGCTTTGAAACATGACTATTCATTGTACTTTAAGTTCATGGGTATAGGTTATGCTAAGATAGCAGCACAATCTAGCGGAAGAAATTTAGTACGATATTTGATGCATGCCAAATCCATAAGTAATGTGTACACGCTTTGAAACATGGCTATTCTTTGTACTTTAAGTTCATGTGTATAAGTTATGCTAAGATAGCAGCACAACCTAGCGGAAGAAGTTTAGTACGATATTTGTTGCATGCAAAGTCGATAGGTAATGTGTACACGCTTTGAAACATGGCTATTCTTTGTACTTTAAGGTTATGCTAAGATAGCAGCACAATCTAGCGGAAGAAGTTTAGTACGAGAGTCGATGTGTGCAAAATCGATAGGTGATGTGTACACGCTTTGAAACATGGCTGTTCATTGTACTATAAAGTCATGCTAAGATAGCAGCACGATCTAGCGGATGAAGTTTAGTTCGATGGTCGATGCATGTAAAATCGATAGGTCATGTGTACACGCTTTGAAACATAGCAATTCATACTGCTGCTCTGTTCCCAAGACTTTTAAGCATAGCTAACCCTAATACTGCTCTTAACGACGTCGAGCTAAGGATTGATTACGTGACCGTGACGTCACGGCCACGTGCTCTTGTTTGGTAAACATAGCCACGTGCTTTTTTGACAGCTGTCTTCTTGACGAACCCTAACCTCACTTGAAGGACAATAGAGCGTCGCTAACCTCACTGCTGCCATCTTTACGGCGGTAAACCTCAAGGCTGCCACCTTACGCATGTTAGAGCGCGG
Source organism: Anabrus simplex (assembly GCF_040414725.1). Lineage (NCBI taxonomy): Eukaryota > Metazoa > Arthropoda > Insecta > Orthoptera > Tettigoniidae > Anabrus > Anabrus simplex. The sequence goes on from NC_090266.1 coordinate 38,005,309, forward strand.
AATTTAAAATCCAACAACAGAACATTGTTAACCTCACTCTTGTCATCTTTACGGCAGTAAACCTCAAGGCTGCCACCTTATGCATGTTGTAGCGCGGAATTTATAATCCAACAACAGAACATTGCTAACCTCACTCTTGCCATCTTGAAAAGTTCAGTGTTCCAAACACTAGTTAAAAAAACGAAACTCGTCGCACCTCGGGGATTTTCCATTCCTTGTTATGAACATGAAACCATTTACAAATAAAGATTAATTTTCTACGCTTAACAAAGTACAAGCGTTCTTGCTGATAGCGATCGATGAGGTTGTTGCTCCTTCAGCCCTTTATCCCTTTAGCCCATTAGCCCTTTTGCCCATTAGCCCATTAGCCCTTTAGCCCATTAGCCCTTTTGCCCATTAGCCCTTCAGCCAATTAGCCCTACAAGGAATGTGCGGTAAGGAGGAGGAAGAGTCCTTTCATCCTTTTTGCCCCTTCTGATAAGATGTAACCCCTGGGTTCCATACCCTATCACGATTTTTTTTCAGCCATGTTTATGCGATAACTTGTTCGACTGATTTTCACACACAAGACGAATGATGGAAGGTAAATAATTTGAAGTTATACTTTGGCTATATCGTTTACCGAGCGAGTTAGCTGCGCAGTATGGGTACAGTGTGTTTTTGATTTTTACACTATGCAAATCATTGAAGTTGTAGTTTTGCAATATTGCTTACTGAGCGAGTTAGCTACGCGATATGTGCACAGTGTGTTTCCATAGTTTTTGATTTTACACTAAGCAAATCATCAAAATTGTACTTTTGCTCTGAACACATCAAACAATGTTCTGATCATATGTTGAGGTTAACAACATCGATTACAGTGTTCGATTCTAGTCTTGTTATGTTTCATTCTGATCTTCTTAGAACAAGGGTACCCCCTAACATGTTCTAAACACATGTTGTATTGAGTACAGTGTTCGATTCTAGTCTTGATCACTTATTTTGTGTTCTGAACACATCGATCAATGTTCTGATCACATGTTGTATCGAGTACAGTGTTCGATTCTAGTCATGATCACTTATTTTGTGTTCTGAACACATCAATCAATGTTCTGATCACATGTTGAAGTTAACAACATCGATTACACTGTTCTATTCTAGTCTTGTTATGTTTCAATCTGATCTTCTTAGAACAAGGGTATCCCATGACATATTCTAAGCACATGATGTATTGAGTACAGTGTTCGATTCTAGTCTTGATCACTTATTTTGTTTTCTGAACGCATCAATCAATGTTCTGATCACATGTCGTATCGAGTACAGCGTTTGATTCTACTCTTCTTATGTTTCGAAAGTCTAAACATGTACATTAATGTTATCGCTGCACACGCTTGCCTTCGCGATGCAGGTTTAAACTTGTTCGATATAAAGCTATGCCTTGACATAAGAGGCGGAGGAGGAGGTAGAGAAGGAGGAGGAGGAGGAGGAGGAGGAGAATGATAAGGCCTTAACAGCCTATGTATAGTCGCCATTGTTTTTAAAGATGATAGCTGTCAAAAGAATTTTTCAAATTATCCACCACCACATTTCAGCTAAAGAGGGCAGCAGGGTGCTCTGTTGATTAAGCACATAGAATTTCAAATTGCCCTCCACCGCATGCATAACAGCAGCTGTTATCTTGCGCAGTAGCCTCTAAGCTAGCTTTCTTCATCAGAGTAGCCGCCATCTTGTGCGAGCACCCCTAGGCCGTCTCATAAGGAGCTATGTATAGTCACCATTTTGTGTCCGCCATCTTGCGTAAGCATCCCTAGGACGTCTCAAGCCATCTTGTGTCTCATAAGAGCAGCCACCATCTTGTAGAAATAGATAGCTGCCAATGCCAAAGGGCTTAAGTAGGAATCGAACCGTTGATCTCATCATTAGACTATGTTTTTTCTTGTTCCTGATACTACGAACCTACGTATTAGGCGGAAAAATTTTGTCCGTTTTCGAGATATTTAACATTTTGCATTTAAGCCTCCAAATTTAATGAATCGAACCAGCACGGTACGTTATACTCTCTACCATAGCTAGACCTGATCATGTTACGAAGACTCGCTTCAATACAAGCTAAAACAGAGCAAATGCCAAAGGGCCTAAGTAGGAACCGAACCGTTGATCCCATCATTAGACTATGTTTTACTTGTTCCTCATACTGCGAACCTAGGTATTAGGCAGAAAAATTTTGTCCGTTTTGCTCTACGGTGCACCGTTTTCGATATATTTAACATTTTGCATTTAAGCCCTAAATTTAATGAATCGAACTAGCACGACACGTTAGCCTCTAAGCTAAGAGTAGCAACCATCTTGCGCAAGCACCCTTAAAGCGTCTCATAAGGAGTTGTGTATAGCCGCCATCTTGTGTCCGCCATCTTGCGCAAGCATCCTTAGGGCGTCTCAAGCCATCTTGTACAAGGACCCTTAAGCCGCCTCATAAGAGCAACCGCCATCTTGCGCAAGCATCCCTAGGGCATCTCATAAGGAGCCATGTATAACTGCCATCTTGCGCAAGCATCCCAAGGGCGTCTCATAAGAACCTGTGTATAGCAGCCATCTTGCGTAAGCACACTTAAGGAGTTATGTATAGCCGCCATCTTATGCAATTAGCGCCGAGAGATGGCTGCTGTAGAATTTTTCTTTTTAAATTATCCACCACCACATTTCAAAGGTATCTAGCTAAAGATGGCAGCACTGCGGATGACAGGTGACGAATTTACATCTACTACGATAAAGAGGGCAGCACGGTGCTCTCTGGATTAAAGATGGCGGATGACAGCTGCACGTGGCTATGTTTACCAAGCAAGAGCACGTGGAATTTGCCGCCACCACATTTCAAACTAAAGAGGGCAGCACTATGCTCTGTTGATTAAAGATGGCGGATGGTAGCTGTCAAAAAAGCACGTGAGTTTGTTTACTAAACAAGAGCACGCGGAATTTGCCGCCACCACATTTCAACTAAAGATGGCAGCACGGTGCACTCTTGATTAAAGATGGCGGCTGACAGCTAACAGAACTTTTCAAATTGCCCGCTACTACATGCTTAAGGTAGTAGCCGTAAAGAGGGCAGCACGGTGTTCTGTGGATTAAAGATGGCGGATGACAGGTGATGAAATTGCCCGCATGATAGCAGCACGGTGCTCTGTTGATTAAAGATGGCGGATGACAGCTGCACGTGGCTTTGTTTCCAAACAAGAGCACGTAGAATTTACCGCCACCACATTTCAAACTAAAGAGGGCAGCACTGTGCTCTATAGATTCAAGATGGCAGATGACAGCTGTCAAAAAAGCACGTGAGTTTGTTTTCAAACAAGAGCACGTGGAATTTGCTGCCACCACATAGAGGGCAGCACTGTTCTCTCTGGATTAAAGATGGCTGCTTGTCGAAAAGCATTTTTCAAATTATCCGCCACCACATTTCAAAGGTAAGTAGCTATAGAGGGCAGCACTGTGCTCTATAGATTAAAGATGGCGGATGACAGCTATCAAAAAGCACGTGGCTGTCAAAAAGCACGTGGATTTGTTTATCTCGAGCTAGTGAGGTTAAGTTGGTAGCACTAAGGTTTAGACCCGTCAAGATGGCAGCACTGCCGATGACAGGTGACGAATTTTGCAGCTACTGCGATATAGAGGGCAGCACAGTGCACTGTGGTTTAAAGATGGCGGATGACAGCTGTCAAAAAAGCACGTGGCTGTCAAAAAGCACGTGGCTTTGTTTACCTCATGCTAGTTAGGTTAAGTTGGTACCACTTAGGTTTAGGCCCGTCAAGATGGCAGTACTGAGGTTAGCGATGCGTTGTTGTCTGTCAAAAAGCACGTGGCTGTCAAAAAGCACGTGGCTTTGTTTACCTCATGCTAGTTAGGTTAAGTTGGTACCACTAAGGTTTAGGCCCGTCAAGATGGCTGTACTGAGGTTAGCGATGCGTTGTTGTCTGTCAAAAAGCACGTGGCTGTCAAAAAACACGTGGCTTTGTTTACCTCGCGCTAGTGAGGTTAAGTTGGCACTAGTGAGGTTTAGGCCCGTCAAGATGGCAGCAGTGAGGTTAGCGTTGCGTTGTTGGCGATGACAGCTGTCAAAAAGCACGTGGCTTTGTTTACAAATTCAAATCTCCCGCCAAAATTCAAATTTCCCGCCAAAATTCAAATTTCCCGCGGGCAGCGGCGGAGGCGGCGGCGGCGGCGGAGGAGGAGGCGGAGGAGGCGGCGGGAGGAGGAGGAGGCGGCCGAACCCGCTTATTATACTACTGGCTCCAGTGTATGAGTCCCACACCAGTACTACTTGATACGAGAAGCGGAAAATATCCAAACCAGACCAGCACAATTCGTTCAGGGTTTTTCTGACGAAGTACTCTTACAAATATGTACCTGGGAGTAAGGAGACGAGCTGCTCGACCGAGTGGCATGTTCCGAACTGTCAGTGGAGAGATGGCGTAGAATAAGTTTGATCAGAGTTCTTAAAGGTAAGAAATACCAACATATGAAAATAAAGTTACAATTAAAGATGCCAAATTAGGGCAAATATTCACTTATATGAAGAGAAATTAGAGACTGGTATAATTTACCGAGGGAGATGTTTGATAAATTTTAAACTTCTTTGAAGTGCTTTAATAAAAGACCAGGTAAATAATCAATAGGGAATTATGGTACTTGAAGCTTTATATGACCCTCTAGTAATTAAGAGGAAATTTCCTCAAAGCTGTATTGTTGTTTTACGTTTTTTATATATATAAAAATGATATGTGTAACGAAGTGGAATCAGAGATAAGGCTTTTTGCAATAATGTTATTCCGTACAGAGTAATAAATAAGTTACAGGATTGTGAGCAACTGTAAGAAGACCTCGTCATTGTTGTGAGATGGACAGCAGGCTATGATGATAAACGAGGTTACGAGTCAGGTAGTGAGTTTCACTAACGGAGAAAGTCTCTCTGTTTTAATTACTGTGTTGGAGGGGTGAAAGTTCCTTATGGAGATCACTGTAAGTACCTACATGTTAATATAATGAAAGATTTTCATTGGAGTAATCACATGAATGGGATTGTAAATAAAGGGTACAGATCTCTGCACATGATTATGAGGGCATTGAGGAGTTGCAGTAGGGATGTAAAGCAGAGGGCGTATAAGTCTCTGGTAAGACCCCAACTAGAGTATGGTTCCAGTGTATGGGACCTTCACCGGGATTACTTGATTCGAGAACTGGAAATAATCCAAAGAAAAGCAGCTCGATTTGTTCTGGGTGATTTCCGACAAAAGAGTAGCGTTACGAAAATGTTGCAAAGGTTGGACTCAGAAGACTTGGGAGAAAGGAGACGAGCTGCTCGACTAAGTGGTATGTTCGGAGCTATCGGTGGAGAGATTGCGTGGTTGACGAATAAGTTTGAGTAGTGTTTTTAAACGTAGGAAAGATAACAACGTGGAGATAAGTTGGAATTCAAGAGAACAAATTTGGGAAAATATTCGTTTATAGTCAGCGAATGGAATAATTTACTAAGGGAGATGTTCAATAAATTTCCAATTTCTTTGAAATCATTTAATACAAGGCTAAGAAAACAACAGATGGGGAATTTTGACTGCCCTAAATGCAGATCAACCACGATCAGTCACTACTGATCTGCATCTAGGACAGTCGCCCAGGTGGCAGATCTCCTATCTGTTGTTTTCCTAAGCTTTTCTGAAATGATTGCTAAGAAAATGGAAATTTGTTGAACATCTCCCTTGGTATATTATTCCAATCCCTAACTCCCCTTCCTATAAACGAATATTTACCCCAATTTGTCCTCTTGAATTCCAACTTTATCTTCATATTGTGATCTTTCCTACTTTTAGAGACACCACCCAAACTTATTCGTCTACAGATATCATTCCACGCCATCTCTCCACTGACAGCTCGGAACATACCATTTAGTCGAGCAGCTCGTCTCCTTTCTCCTAAGTCTTCCCAGCCCAAACTTTGCAACATTTTTGTAACGCTACTCCTTTGTCGGAAATCACCCAGAACAAATCGAGCTGCTTTTCTTTGGATTTTTTCCAGTTCTTAAATTAAGTAATCCTGGTGAGGGCCCTATACAATGGAACCATTCTCTAGTTGGGGTCTTACCAGAGACTTATATGCCCTCTCCTTTACATCCTTACTACAACCCCTAAATACCCTTCTACCCATGTGTAGAGATCTCTACCCTTTATTTACAATCATATTTATGTGATTACCCCAATGAAGATCTTTCCTTATATTAAGACCTAGGTACTTGCAATGATCCCCAAAGCTAACTTTCACCCAATCAACGCGGTCATTAAAACTGACAGGACTTTTCTTATTTGTGAAACTCACAACCTGACTTTTAACCCCGTTATCATCATACCATTGTCTATTGTCCATCTCACAACATTATCGAGGTCGTTTTGCAGTTGCTCACAATCTTGTAACTTATTTATTACTCTGTACAGAATAACATCATCTGCAAAAAGCCTTATCTGTTTTTCCACTTCTTTACAGATATCATTGTTATATATGAGAACACATAAAGTTAACATAACATAACAGATCAATGTTGATTGATTGATTGATTGATTGATTGATTGATTGATTGATTGATTGATTGATTGATTGATTGATTGATTGATTGATTGATTGGTCTGGCACCTTGTGGACAATCCTTAATGCTAATCAACGATGATTGATTGACTGATTGATTGATTTATTGATTGATTGATTGATTGATTGATTGATTGATTGATTGATTGATTGATTGACTTAAGATTACTTCTTTCAATTGATGATGTACATTTTACTTCCTGTCTATTTTTTATGTGCTGTGGATTAGATATATCTGTTGTTTTATTTGATAAGCAACCAGTTTATCCCTTTCTTCGAAAGGCCTTCATAGATGAGGGTGTGTTAAAGCTTAGCATTGGAAGTGGATTACCGAATCATCGGACATGCCCTGAGATATATTAATTCAATTAACCATGCATATTTTTTAAATCTGAATTTATATTAATGTGGAACTTTGTCTTCCTTGCTCGGAACTTTTATTTTATACGATCACAGTGTAGTTTGGAATTGGAGCAATGACAGACACGGCGGTATGATAATACCAGTAATATCTATGGGTGATAAGCTCTTCTTGTCTGCAGGGTCCACAGGGAAATCTCCTGCCAGCGAGCCGACGATCTACCTAATATTAGAGCAATAACTAGAAAAACAGCCAACGTTGCGAAGGATGATTTGAAGATTCTTCTTCTTCTGTAAGAAGCCTTTTGGCCAAATATCGACTCCTCCATGAATTACGGACATGCAACCAAAATGATCAAATAATAAATTCTGCTGCGCCGAATTCTGGTCTGCTTGAAAAAATGTCGATACTTAATGAGCTTCATGCCGTCGGATTTTATAATACATTTAAGGTGTTTTGTGAGGTTTATTATAGATGCACTGATGATTTTCATATGTGGCATGAGGACAACTTTGTATATCCCCAAGCTTTTAGCCATTTCCAGTTTAGTGATCCACAGTTATCTATATTTATTAAACATGCTTTCTTTATGTCTTGATATCTATAACGTAATTCAGGACAATTTAAAACTCCTATGGAAAACTGTCGATTCTGAACTCTCCGCGGTCTATCGAAAGAACAGTATTAATTCCAGCTTTTATCGAGGCGGTCATTGTGTACAAAGTTTCTTGTTCAATCTTTGTTTGATCAAAAATTACCTTAATTTTGTTTCGTAAATTTACGTCTCGTATATAATTTGTGTTTTCAAGTACAAATAAAATATATGAGGTGTCGCTTTTCCCGAACTAAATCGGTCCAATATTTGCGTTCTCCAGCTACTAACAACCGTCACCGGTTTCTTTACAACAATCAGAAGCTTCTATCGGACGTAATTAGTCCTTTCTGTCAATCGACTTCTTAGATCAAGCGGCTCCTTTGTTAGTGCAGCAGTTGCCTTCTAGGTCTCCCTCTGCTTCAAATACGTTTCACATTGAAATGCTTTAATTTTTGTAAGTAACGTCCTTCACTCGCCTCACATGACCCCACCACGAAATGGTGTCCATGCCCACAGCTACATCCGTCGTGCTCAGTGAATTTTACAATTGTATCTGTTAGTTTGTATTCTCATGCTTTTTACCTCCCGCGTATGAGTTCACCCCAGCAGCGGCGTATGCTGGGATCATGACGTGGGCTACCACTAGACATAGGTTACCCCTTTTCGATCGTTGATTTAGTGAACCTCAAGTCTTAAGTGTTTTGAGCTGCTGTGTTTTCAAGGCTGCTTCACAAGCTACTGCTCTGGACTCTGCTACTGTCAATACTCAACACCTCATCAGTGGAAATGGCAGCCTAAGCTTTAACAAATTGAAGTCCGTAGCAAATTAAAGTCCTTAGCTTTCTTCTAACTGGATAGAATGCTTGCCTTTCGTCCGATAGCCCCGGTTCAATTATCAGAATTAACCCCTCGTACTGTTAATTCCCATGGCTTAGGGACTGGGTTTTCATGACGTCCTCGTCATTCTTGTCATCCTCATTACGTCACCACCAATCCTATACAGATGCCATGCATTATTATTATTATTATTATTATTATTATTATTGTTACGGAGTTTTCCGTGGTAGTTAGAGGTGAAAGAAGGTGCTGGGATGAACAGGTCTCAATATATGAAATTACAGTTAATTTAAAAATTTAGCAAGGTTATATTTCTTTTCAAGATCAAGAAATAACAAATATAACAGGTACTTTGTAGCCTAGCAACAAAGCGATAATGTACGATTACAGTGGTTACAGGATTTGGGCTCCGAGAGCCAGACACACAATTCTTGATATACAAGATTCAACAAAGGGGCAGAAGACCCCAATCATGCCCAGGAGCTCTTGCCCCCAATTACACAGTAAAGCCTCCTCGAGGCACGCAGAAACACATTTTTTGGGAAGAGCAATCCGCTCTCAAAGTTCCAGCCTATCAAAGGCCACACCAAACTCCACCTTCAAGTTGACCTCCCGGCACATGAAAACAGGGGTAAAAATACCCAACCTACTGAGGCCTACTCAATAAAGGAACAGGACAATTACACGGCCTCCAAAATACCAACTTGAGAGGAGGCGAAACTGCACTCCTAATACATTTCTTTAAAACCTATTTGGCACTAGGCCGCTAATGCAAGGGCTAATCCCATACTAAAGAGGTGACTTATATAAGAAAACGATTTACATTACATTAGAAGGGAAGAAACGGTTGTGAAAATAAGTTCACCTCAAAGCAATATGAGTGGGAGCTCGAGAGGGTTAAGCACTCTCTATCCCAATATGTAGTTACAGAGGCAGAATTTAAACCAAAAGTCTTTTACATTTTAGGGGAAAGTTACATGGTAAAAGATTTAGAACCCGCCCCGAGGGTTAAACTGCTGAGCTATCAAGAAAATAAGTTATAAAACGGCCCTTACCTGGTGGCTGAACTGCTGCCCGAAGAAAGAGGCGCTTCCCGCCCCCTGCTACATAATTTACACAATGATAGATGTTACTGAAGTGGCCCGGAGACCCGAAAATCAGCAGTTTATATACCCTCGCGGAACATTCGAGACCTTTCATGAATGAGAACACCCGCCCAGAAGCCTTTTCTTGGACGACCAAAAGATTACATGTCAGAACTGAAGAAGAAACCCAGGATTGGTGGAAAATTAATTATAGAAAATTATGATTGGCCAGTTTCAAAACTGGCAGAAAGAAAGGGTTAACATTGCCAACATAAACAAAAGCTGAAAGAAATTTAATAAAGAACAAACTTATAAATACTAAATTTCTTCAAAAAAGGGTTCCCTCACTTCGCACTAGGGTGCACAATTGTAGTTCGTAAGTAGTGTCATCTAGAAGAGAATGTTCACACTTCTTGCTACAGAGAAAACAACATTGAATCGAAATTGACATAGTTCAGAACACTTCAAAATTTACAAGCAGTGACATCTTCTGATAAACTTGAGAATTAACCAGGTAGTTAAAGTTCAGGTTTCCTCCAGTAGAGGAGTTTCAACTGGCGCAAGGTTTGAATTAGCGGCGTGGAGGTGTACCACCCGGTACAATTATTATTATTATTATTATTATTATTATTATTATTATTATTATTATTATTATTATTATTATTATTATTATTATTATTATTATTATTATTATTATTATTAATATTGTTACGGAGATATCCGTGGTAGTTGGAGGTGAAAGAAGGTGCGGGCTGGAATAGGTATCAGCTACAAAATTAAAGTTAATTTAAAACTTTAACAAAGGTTATATTTCCTTTTCAAAATCAACAAATAACAGAGTATAACAGGTACCAAGTAGCAGATCAACAAATTAACAAATTACAGTTCGTTACAAGATTTGGGCTTCGAGCCCCAAGTTTAATTTCTGAGCTCTCAGCTCACAACCACAATTGCTAAAGGGCAGAAAACCCCTAAATACAAAGAGCACTTGCTCCCAGCTATTAACCTCAAGCCTCTCTAAGGCACCTTTACCACGACACCATAAAGAGCTGACCCGCTCTCGATCTTTCAGGCCTATCAAGGCAATAACAGACTCTTATCCAAACTGCCATCAAGGCATACAAAGAAACACGGGTATTTAATACCCAACCTACAGGGCCATCGCATGAAGAAAACAAAACATCAGGTTAAGTTAATGGCCCAATGTACAGAAAGGACTGGAGGCGTGAACTTGCACTCCTAAATATACAATATTAAAACCTAAGTGGCTCGAGGCCGATATACAGGGGCTAATCCCAAGCTAGGGAGGTGGCTCGTATAAAAAAAACTTTAATACATTAAGGAAAAGATGAAACGGTTATGAAAACGTAGTCACCTCGATTTCAAAAAGAAAGGGAGCTCGAGAGGGTGAAGCACTCTCTATCCCGGCTTTATGGAAAAGGGATTTGAAGTTTTTACATATACTGAAAGTAATTTACATTTTAAAGGAATTGGTTACATATTAAAGGTTTTGAACCCTCCCCGAGAGTTAAACTGCTGAGCTAGCGAGAAATAAAGATGTTAACAGGCCATTACCTTGTTGAAGATCTGTTGCCCGAAGAAAGAGGCGCTTCCCGCCCCCTGCTACATATCCACACACTAAGAAAGATGTTATTGAAGTGGCCAGGAGACCAGAAAATCAGAAGTTTTATACCCTTGTGGAAAATTCGAGACCTTTTAAGAATGAGTAGACACACCCCCTTAACTTTATTGGATAGCTTAGAGCTACATATCCATATCGAAGAAGACATACATTATTTGTCAAAAATTAATTAAAGAAATTCGGGATTGGCTGAGTTCAAAACTGGCGGACAGAAAGACTAATATTGCCAACCCAAAAAATAAAAGAACAAAATGTAGTGAAGACAACAACTTTTGAATACAAAATTTCTTCAAGAAAGTTCATTCCTTCGCACCAGAGTGCGTAATCATAGTTTTTAGTAGAGACATCTGGTAGAGAACGTCCACACTTCTTGATCAAATACAAACAAAAACACATCCAAATTCACACAGAACCATCTTCGGAGAAACTGTTGAGTTAATGCAGTTTGTTAAAGTTCAGGCTTTCTCCTGTAGAGGAGTTTCAACTGGCGCAATATCTGAACTAGCGGCGTGGAGGTGTACCGCCCGGTACAAGTATTATTATTATTACATTATTATTATTATTATTATTATTATTATTATTATTATTATTATTATTATTAACATTGCTGCTTTCACGGCCCGTACTTGTAGACATGATGTGGGCTTCTGCCGTGTCAACAAAACTAACTGAAACTCTTTACGTTTCGCAGAGAACTTTGCTCCGCGTCTTCAGAAGTGAATCTCGACTGTTCCTGAGGAAGACTTCCACAATAATGGTTTGAATTTAGTCGTTAGTAGTAGAAGTGGAAGTGGTACGTTCGTTCGTCACCAGTTGGCTCACCGTACGTGGTACAGCGGTAGCATTCGACGCAGAAACTGACGGCACCATCAGAATCCGTCTGGGAGGAGGGGTATAACTGGTGTATACACTTCTGAAAGGATGACCCTGACACGAGCCTGGAATGAAAGATCTGGTGGTAACGAACATACGATTAAAAAAAAATACTAATTATTCGGGCCGTCGACCTAGAAATATCTTTTGCCCCTACTTGGGACCATATGTTATGGACCTGCGTGTATTTGGAAATTGCAGAAGTGTAAAGTGTTGAATGTGAGGAAAGGAACGTTTAAGGACAACGTACGAATTTAGAAAACAGCGAAACGAAATAACGATAGTGAAGGAACAGGGAAGAGAACTACCTACGTAAATCCTTAATGGCTGGTAACCACGTTTTACTTAATTGATAGCCAGTGTCCCTGTTGCAATTGTTAGGATTTCTACGTATTTCCACAGGTTCCCGTATAATCCTGGGCCTGTAGTGTCTAGAGTGGTTAAGAGCTCGAACATCTTGGAACTCGACATCATGCCCCGACGATAGGGCGTGCTCATCTATTGCTAATTTGTCTGGCTGGTTGAGATGGATATTTCTGTGCTGTTTCTTGATGCGAGTCTCAAAGGACTGACATGTTTGCCCAATGTACACCTTACCGCAAAATACAGGGAATTTCGCATACCCCAGGGTGTAATAGTGGGAACAAATTTTCCTTACTTTTACCTAAACTGTGAGAAAATTTGGTGAAGGTGCCAAACACGGTTTTCATACTGTGTCTGCAGAGGACGTTGGCAATTCCATCTGTGGTCTTGTGGATGTAAGGCAGGTAGGCAGTTCTTTTCCCTTCTTCTTTCTGTGAGCTTTGCTTAGTTGTCCCTCTGGGATGAAGGGCTCTATGAATTTGTACATCGTTGTAACATTACCTTGAACGTGACTTTGAGTGTGTCCATCTCTTTCTGGATATTTGATGGCTCACAAATTCGCGTCACTCTCATGGCGAGTATCGTGAGAACGCCTTGTTTTTGTGCTGGATGGCGGTGAGAATCTGCATGGAGATAGCGATTTGTATAGGTAGGCTTGTAATAGACGATATGTCCTACGGAGCCGTCCGGTTTCTTTCTTACTAGCACATCCAAAAAAGGAAGGCATCCGTCCGACTCCTTCCCCATAGTGTGTTTAATTGAAGGATGTTGGTGATTTAAGTGGTTTAAAAACACATGAAGTTTACCAGGAACTTATGTCCATACCACAGATGTGTCATCAATATATCACCCACCAAATCATAGGTTTGACGGGAGCCGAAACAATAGCCTCCCACTCAAAATGCTCCAAGTATTGGAAATACTTAAGTTGTGTGCGAATGACGCTGGATTTAGAAAGTTAACCTTTTCACTCCCAAGTTTCTTTCAGCCTTATGCATGCCCCATACCAGATTTTTCTGGACGTTTCGACACTGGTTGTAATAGGCCATAAATACTTTGTATTTACACAGCCACTGGAAAGTCATGGAACGACAATATTAGCAATAGCTTTCTCCTAACACTTTTCCCAAAACTTGAAAGAACTTGGCGTGATAAGTGTCGACAGCTAGTTTCACTGAAACTTATCTCCACTATATTCATAAAACATCAGACTCATCATCATTGCCTAAAATTTCTAAAATTTCGTTATGCTTTCCTTACACTCCCGTGCACCCATCTCAGAAGACAGCTGTGAAGGCACATAATTGTCGTCAAAAACGGTAAGGCGATTTATGCATCGTCCGTCGTCTGAACAAAGCATGTCAACAGCGTTGGACTGAACTCGGAAGTGAACAAGAGCGCATTGCTTTAAATCGGAATTAACTCGTGTTTGGGACAGCGGGAGAAATGTTGACATCCGAGTTAACTTGGGCATGGGATGGAAAAGGTTAAACTAGTAGTATTGCTTGCATATTGTACTCTTGTTGTTGTTATAGGGTAAATGCGGTTTAACTTCACTTTATTATCACTTATAATGTTAAGCTGTTAGTAAAATATTGTAAGTCGTAGTGTTAACCACTGGAAATACTTTAGTTGTGTCCGTATTTGTATATGATGATGCTGGATTTAGAATGTTAAACTAGTAGTAATTATTGCAATATTTCCTTTCCAGACTTTTGCTTGATGTACTCGTACTTTCGTTTTTGTTCGTTCGTTTGTTTGTTTGTTTGTTTGTTTGTTTGTTTGTTGTTGTTGTTGTTGGGTAATTATGCTCACTTTATTTTTATTATTACATTACTCTAAGTGACCTTTGCCACCGCGATATTTCCCATTTGCAATGTATTTGTTAATGTTAATAATAATAATAATAATAATAATAATAATAATAATAATAATAATAATAATAATAATAATAATAATAATAATAATAAATAAGTTAGCCACTACCGGCAAGTGTGGGCTTCCCATAGCCACTCCATCTGTCGGTTCGTAATATTGCCCACCCCAAAGAAATAGCTTGAAGTCATGCAGTGGTGAAATAGCTAAGTAATGTCCTCAAGGAACAGATACTCAATGAGAGACATGACCGAGTAAATCGGCACTTTAGTGAACAAGGACTCCACATCGAAAGTCACCAGAAGTGCATTAGGTTAATGGGTTATGGTTGAGAAGTTATTGGCGAAGTACAAAGAATCCCAAACGTATGATTCGGTACGTCCTATATGTGGGTGAAGCAACATGCTTAGGTACGTAGGGATTTTAGGAAGTCCGTATAATCTACGTGCCACTGCGTCATCCGGAGTCAGATATTAAGCCTCCTCTTTCGAAATTATAGATTGCTTTAAGAGCTTCACAGTGGCGTTGAACACACGAGTGGTAGGGTCACTTGAGCTCAGTCTGTAAACATTCTCTGACAACATAGTCGAGATATTGTACTTATACTCGTCAGTGTCCATTACTACCGTCGCATTACCTTTATCCGCTGAGAGAATGATCAGTTCGGGGTCATCTTTCAGTTCCTTCAGAGCTCTCCTCTCGCTTCTAGTTAAATTAGGCGTGGGTACAGCAGCAGACTTTAAAGTCTCACACATTTCTGTCGTACTTCCCCAGCCTCATGGGTAGGTAGTTTGTGGATGGCTCCCTTAACGGAAGTAATTCATTCTTCAGTGGTCATTTTAGAGGGAGCGACAGCGAAATTATGACACCTAGCTAGAACTGACGTTTGGTTCTTGCCCAAGGATTTCTTGGAAAGATTGACGACAATTTTGCTAGCATCCGGGTTCGTGCGATTGACTGACTGACTGACTGACTGACTGACTGACTGACTGACTGACTGACTGACTGACTGACTGACTGACTGACTTTTGTTGAACCAATCGGAGGAACTTAGATTTCTGTCTTAATGACACCTGGTTGAAATTTCGTTCATCCTGTATAGCAGTAATGCAATTGAAGGACAACCGCAGTTCCTGTGAGGGAGTGTTGCTTAAAGCAATTGTAAGTGAAACAACTCTCGGGAGACTGAGTCCAGTTTCGTACGATTGTGACGCACTCTCTCGATAACAAGAGCATTGCCAAGGCGCTGATATATTCTCCTGGCCTTAGGAGTATGTAACGTGTGCTTCAGCTTCACCCAGTTCGGAATGATGTTATGGTCCTGGAATCTAAGTAGAAAACATAAGGAAGACAGAAGAATGGATTTCTTTCTCCTTAATTTGCTGAGTTTAGAAGCTTTCCTAAAACCATCCTCCCCTTAGAGGTTTCTAATGTTAACATTGATGCTTTCATGGCCCGTACTCGACTCGAAATGCTCGATATTTTCTTCTGAAGACGCGGAGCAAAGTTCTCTGCGAAACGTAAAGAGTTTCACTTTGTTTCCTTGACACGGCATAAGCCCACATCATGTCTATTTTACCATTATTAAATTAAAATTTTGTATATTACAGGATTACCAGCGATCGTACCCATGTATCACTGATTTATTAGCTTCCTAGGGAGATCAGTGATGGCTTATGACTCGTGATCACGGGTTCGATTCCAACCAACAAAAGAGAGCACTTAACCTCAAAGATTGCTTTTCATTTTGGCACATCTACCTATAACTCCCATAACAGCAGCCCTTCAGTGTCTTCCTACAAGGATGTAGAAGTAAGCGGGAGTGAAATACCAGCACTCTGTTATCTGTATAGTTAAATCAAATATATGAGATGAGGAAATATATACGATAAGGAACGCATGGTTGTTAGCAGTGGCGATCTGATGGAGCGAAGCCTAGCACACCTATGCCTCCGGTCCGCGCACTCATCGGACATACAGCAGCAAACCAGGACAAGGTGAGTCGAGTGGAGAAGGACACAGTGCCTGGACTGCGATATCAGTCTCCAATGCCTCTCTTTCAGAAATGCATACTACGTTTTTTCTCATTGCTTTCCAGTTTTGTAAATGGAACAATGTGTCAGATTCTTTCATTGTAACGTGCTTTAGATTTCCATTGTTCTCATTTGACGCTTGGGCTTCTCCGATAGCTTTGGTAGCCCTCAATATACGCCACTGGATCACCCAGCTTCCACTCCACTCTCTGCGAAATGTTTACTTCACAGCTACGATTGCGTTTCCATGCTGAGAGAACACATCTCCTTATTACCTGAAACTGTTCCAGTTTATTATTCCGTACATGTCATTCAATCACTTTAGTCTTGATAATGCTGATAAACTTATTCAGTCAAGTTCGAAGATATGACAATTTCTTACAGACTTTCTGAGTCTGTTATGAAACACTCATGGATCAGCTACTCCTAGCCTCCAAAGTGTAGCGCGAAACACCTATTTTTTGAAGACTGAATTAAGAACTGTTCGCCACTGTGGTGTGTGGTTAGTGTGATTAGCTGCCACCCCTGGAGACCCGGGTTCGATTTCCGGCTATGCCACGAAATTTGGAAAGTGGTTCGAGGACTGGAATTGGGTCCACTCAGCCTCGGGAAGTCAACTGAGTAGAGGAGAGTTCTTCCAATCTCAGCGATCCTCGAAGTGGTTTTCCGTAGTTTCCCAATTCTCCTCCAGGCAAATGCCGGGATCGTACCTAACGTAAGGCCACGGCCGCTTCCTTCCCTCTTCCTTGTCTGTCCCTTCCAATCTTACCATCCCCCTCAAGGCCCCTGCTCAGCATAGCAGGTGAGGCCACCTGGGCGGGGTACCGGTCCCCTCATCATTTGTATTCCCGACCCAATATCTCACGCTCCAGGAGACTGCCCTTGAGGCGGTAGGGGCGGGATACCTCGCTGACTCCGGAGGAAGAACCAACCCTAGGCGGTAAACAGTTTAAGAAATAATTAAGAAATGAAAATATGCTACTAACACGGAGATCTAGCAAACATTTCCCATTCATCACACTTCCTCAAACTGATCGTCAAATGTCCTTCTCCGTAGCGTAACGGTTAGCGTTATTAGCTGCTGTCCTTGGAGGCCTAGCAGGAAGGCTGGTATGTGATTAAAATGGTACACGAAGCTCACCCACATTTGGGGTGTAATAAATTAATTGTGTATTTGCCTGGGAATACACGAATTTGTCCGGCTCCATTGCTTTTGATCCAAGTGATTCCGGGTTCGATACCAGGCCGAGGTGGGAATTTTATCCTCATTGGTTAATTCCGATGGCTACAGGGCTGGGTGTGTGTGCCGTCTTCAGCATATGAATTCATCAAAAATTGGGCTCCATCCTCACATACGCGCAGGTCAGCCTGGAAGACCTCCACTGGGCCTCTCCGGAGGTCACATGCTATTATTATTATTATTGGCTGTTAAATTTGTGAACGAAGAAATAAGAACAAATTAACCCAAGACAGTTTCACAAAGTTCATAGCAGAGGTGAACTAAATCGCACAGTGGCTCGCATCCAAATAACAATAACGAGTACCACGAACTCATCTTTTTAATGTAACGCCAATGAGCTTGGAGGTAAGGCAGGCACTACAGGTACAGCTGCGGATATTGTTAGATGGAACTATTGTTGGAGCCTCATATCACAGAAGAAGGAACGATATACTTTTTTCAAAGAATTTTTTTAACAATTGGCTTTACGTCACACCGACATCGTTATGTCTTACGGCAGGCTCATTGAAAAGTACAATGAAATGTGCTCAAAGTGGAACTTGAAAGGAAATTGTTCATTACGGAATATTTCCTCGGTCCCGGTAACGTTTGATGTGTTAGAATGTTCTTACCTTCGTATAATGCGGAAACGGAAACGAAAAATGAACGGATTACTTAAAATATACTTGTACAATGCAGAAAATACTACGAATTGGTGTTGCCCTACGTACAATATTTGTGCATTTCTGGTGTTGGTATAATCAATGCCATTGTTTGAACAAACTGATGCACGTGTTCGGAGATTGTGATGATATAGATGGTGGAACGAATGAAGTGGTTCAAAACACGTCGGCAGCATCCTACTTGTGTCAAGCAAGAAACGTTCCCTGCGAGATAAAGAACATCATTCGAATTGCTAGCAGTCCGAGAAAGAGGAGGAGGTGAAGGAGGAAGGAAACGAGCAAGAAGATTAAGATTAAAACAAGATTAGAATCCACGAAAAGGCTCAAGTAGAAGGGTAAAGTATGTTCTACAAGAATGGGTGCTGCGTCAACATAGTCCCACGCTATTTTTAGTAGTGAAGCTATATTCATTCTGAGTCACTGACCTAGTAGTGTACCTATATGGGTTCTTAGCCGGGATCAATAACCTCTTGGTGAGTTAAAGGCGCGGAAAAGTGCCATAACCCTACGTACGAGAGCAATACTAACCTCACAGGCTCAATTGGAGGGGTCCATTTGGTCAGGGAATGATCTGGGGAGCTTTTGACCCCTAGATCAGGGTATTACGTCATACCCATACGTACGAGGGAAATGCTAAGCTAACTGGCCAAGCTGGCGTGTTTTTGAACCCTAAGGGAGGTTATACCCTTACGTACGAGGGCAAAGCTAACCTTACGGTCCGCTTTGGAGGAGTCGAATCGGACTGGCCCCCTTGGAGGAGCCGAGTCGGATAGTTCACAGACCATTTTGGAGAAGCCGAATCGGACGGGCGCCCTTGGAGGAGCCAAATCCTTTGGGTGACCTGCAGATGAGGTTAAGACGTCATTATTACGTGTTAACCTATCCTTGCGCACGAACGCTAACCTAACCCCACACAGGCTCTTTATCGGCTCCCCTTGGAGATGTCCAATCGGTTAGGTGACTTATAGTTGAGATTTTGACGCCATGATGACGTGTTAACCTAACGTCGCTACGAGGAACGCTAACCTAACCTCAACACAGGCACATTACGGGCTCCCATTGGAGGACCTGAACTGGTAATGTGACTTGTAGGTGTGGTCAACACGTGTGTTAACCTAACCTTGGCAACTAAGGGTTAACCTCACACAAGCTCTTTTCCGTCTTCCGTTGGAGGAGTGACGGAGCTGCGACGTCACAGCGCGGCGATTGAAAATGGCTAAAAGTGCATGATCATCTTCACATAATGTCACAACCTAACGCGCAGCCCTTCTGCTGACAGAGCTGTTAGGTCGCACGTTAATTTCAGAGCTCATAGATTTGAATTCTGGAGGTTTATAGCGGCCTACAGTGTGTCTTACATCACTCAGAGACCAAACCCTTGTGTTTAGAACACACCAGAAACTTTAATTTCGGTCCAGAGCTCTCCTTCTCCAGCGCTGGATCCCTGTCAACTCCAAATCTCTCAAGACGTTGTCTAGCCATCTTGTCCTTGGTCTCCCCCGTCTTCGTTGTCCGCCAGGATGTTGGTTAAGGATCATCTTCATTGCCCGGTCCTGGTCCATCCTTACGATGAGTCCGAGATACCGATGTCTCCTCTTTTTGGCCTCTGCGACTATCTCGAGGTCACCATACAGGGCATAGATATCTTCATTGGTCCTGATGCGCCACTCTTCTTGATCGTGAACCGCGCCGAAATCCTTCCTCAAAATATTTCTCTCCCACACCCGTAGAAAGTTCTTGTCGCGCTCATTTAATGTCCACGTCTCACACGCATACAGTACAACAGGAAGGATTATAACCCGGTAAACGGTAAGTTTTAATTTTCTGGACAGCGTTGCAGTCTTCACTAACTTCTGAAAGGCGAAGTAACACCTGTTGCCAGCTGCCATCCTAGTCTGGTTGTCCTCAGTCATGAGTGGTCCCAGGTACTTAAACTGCGTTGCTCTCTCGTAGGTGTTTCCTGCAAATCCCAGTCCCCTCACGCCGTGAAATCTTATTTTGTCTCGGGTGTTCACCATTTACGTGGTTTTGTGCCTGTTGATCTGTAAGCCCAGATGTTGTGATCCCTCGCTCGTGTGCTACAGAGCTTCCGTCAGGTAGTTCGCACTTCTCCCAAGTAGGACATCATCCACGAAGGCCGGGTACTGAAGGGATCTGTTGCAAATGTTACTCCGTGGATTCAGAGGTATTCGACGAATAACATGCACTAGACAGAGGTTAAGCAGAGTGGTTGACAATCCGTCACCTTGCCTCAACCCTCTCCCCACTTCGAACTCCCTGGAGAGATGGCCCTGGATCTTCACTTTTGCTCTGGTTATTTTCACAGTCATCAGGACAAGGTTGGTGATCTTCTTCGGCACATGCATATCTTCCAAAACCTGTCGCATCCTTGACCAGTCCACACTGTCGTAAGCCTCCTTATAATCATCGTAGAGCTGGTGAATGTTGACGTTGTACTCATAATACTTTTCAAGGATGAACCGCAGGATTAGTATGTGGTCTGTTGTTGATCTGTTGCGCTGGAACCTGCACTGGTAGTCTCCCAGCTGTCTCTGCAAAGGGCTCGAGTTTCCTAGCCAGTACATTCGAAAATATCTTGTAGGCCAGACTAAGAAGAAAGATTCCTCAGTAGTTGCTGCACATTGTCTTGTCATCCTTCTTGTAGATTGAACAGATGAGGACCGAGTTCCAGTCCCTTGGAATCTCCTCAATTTTTCATATAGATCGGATCAGGGAGTGCATGTTATCTACAAGCTCTTTTCCTCCATACTCGAACAACTTTGCCGTCTTCTCCTGGTGCTCTGTTATTGCGCATGAGGTCAATCGTCTCCTTCACCTCATTCCTCGTCACTTCGGGGTCTGGTTCGTGCTCATTGTCAGTAGGTGAGTGGTCAGCTGTCACCTGATGAGGAATCCTTGCTTCTGCCTCCTGGGTGTTTAGTAGCTCTTCGAAGTGCTCCGCCCATCGTGACAAGATCTTTTCCTCCTCTCTAACCAAAAGACCCTTCTTGTTCTTGGAGTACGAGGTTGAAGTTCTGGGCTCAAACCCATTCTTGATTTCCCTTGTTCCCTGGAACATGGCGCGAAACTCCTTCTTATTATACAGCTCCTCGATTGCTTACAGCTGCCCTTTCTCTCGCTGGCTTTTCTTCCTCCGGAGCACCCTCCTTGTTTCTACTTTCGCCATATGACAATCTTCTTCTGTTGACTTTGTCGGTCTTTGTAAGGTCTTGTCCCTTGCTTTGGTCTTCCTTTGGATGACCTCTTCGCATACCGCGTCGAACCACTCGGGTCTTACGCTTGGTTCTTGGAACCCTACAGATTTTGTCGCTGCGTACGTGATGGCGTCCTGTATTGTTCCCCATAGATTTTCTACAGTGGTGCCTTCTTGTTTCTGCCTATGGTCTGCAAGTTTGGCTCGGACCATCTCGCTGTACTCATACTTGATGGCGGCGTTCTTCTTCAAGGCTCCGACATCGAACCTCCTCGTTTCTGTACGTGAACTTTCCTGAAATTGGCTGTATTTCATGACAACCAGATAGTGATCCGAGTCGATGTCCGCACCTCTCCTCGTCCTCACATCCATAACAACGGATCCATGCCTCCGGTCGATGAGGAAGTGGTCGATTTGATTCTGTGTCTTGCCATCAGGGGACTTCCATGTTATCGTATGGATCCTCTTCAGCGGAAAGTAAGTGATGCTAATGCTCATCTGATGGTCGATGGTAGAGTCCACTAGTCTGAGGCCGCTGTCATTACTCTCTGGGTGAGCGCTCTCTTGTCCAATTGCTTGTCTCAACAACTCCTCCGTCCCCACCTTAGCATTCATATCACCAAGGATGATCTTGACGTCACGACGCGGTGCAGAAGAGTACTCTCGGTCAAGGAGAGCATAGAAGGCGTCCTTTTCATCCTCAGAGACATCTTCAGTCGGTGCACGTGCGCTGAACACCGTCAAAATGAACAGGGAGAACTTCAGTCTCAATAAGCACAATTTCTCATTCGTGGGCTGGAACTCCAGTACTGCCGGCTTGAATCTCCAGGTAAACACGAATCCCGTACCAAGCTGGCTCCTCACTCCTCCACTGTAGAAGATGGTATAATATCGTGAGTCCATGATGTCACCGCCCTTCCATCGGACTTCCTGCAAGGCGGCCACAGAGATATTGTAACTTTTGAGGACTTCCTTCAGATTGGTGAAAGCTCCTGCTCTGAGGAGACTCCGGTCATTCCATGTGGCAAACACAACATCTCGTTTTCTTTTTCTATGCTTGGTCGTCATCATTAAATCCATCCAGCTTTGGCTGTTATTTTGTCTCGTAACAAGGGATTTTTACATGACTCGGTCGTTGGCCCAGCGCATAACCTTCAGGGCGGGCTGCCCAATTTCAGCACTCAGGATGGCTCTCTCTCTGTCTGGGTGGCCTCATAGTCTTTGGGAACCCCTCCCCTTACCCACAAGGCAGTGGTTGCTAATACTATTTACCCCGGAAAAGCAAGGTTGCCTCTGGTGCCAGTTCCGCCGTTCCCGGAACTATTCCTCCCGTCTTCACTGCCATTGAAGACTTCAACAAAGTCCACCAGAGCCTCGTTAGCCGCCACCTTTCAGGGTTCCGGCAGGCCCTTCACAGCCATCGTAGCCGTTCCTGGGCACACGAGGTCCCCGCTGTACTTCACCCCTGTAGACCATCCCCTACTTCATGTCGTTGCCCGCCTCCCACCACGGGGAGGTGGGGTTGGACTTTTGGAAGACAACATTATTATCAGTATTATTTATTAATTCGAATATTGTTTTATTCTTTATCAAAACTTTCTATAGATATTAAATTTATAATTTTATTGTAAATATCATTATTTTTTAAACATTATCGTCTACAGTTTTATTAAACTTGTTATTTTTTGAGAAGTGAATATATTTCTTCACTATCACCGTCCTTAATTTTACTTCCGAATATATCCATTTATTTCATTTGAAATTTCATTAAAGTTATAATTTTCTGAAAACAGTTTTAGAACAAAAATACACAAATGACGGCGTATATATTCATCAACATTTTGAATTCTTTGTGTATTATAAAACAAATTATTTAATCCTAGGTAATTAACTAAATGCTTAGGTATAATACCTCTAAATAAATAAAAACGTTTGATTATTTACTTTAAAATAAGAGATCAAGTGAGAACCAACATGATCAGGAGTACCTAAATTAACAATTCCTGACCACTTTTATGAAACGTTTGAGGTAATTCATCAATCATAAAACATTTCTAAAATATTTTATTTCTATTTCCTTAAATAATTTTTCTAAATCAAAATTACTCAGTGGTTTATTATATCTTCTAATTAATTTTTCAACTTTTTTACAAGTTTGTCTTTTACCCCCACTACGTTTCTTTTCCATTTTCAAATTATGTCTCTTTTGTTAAGCTGGTTCAACGTTATCTTTTTTATTAACGGAAGTTGCAATTCCAGCAACTCCACCAGCTAATGCTCCATGAACATCTAGTGCAGCAAAGAAAATAGGTAAATATCCTGCTTCATGTTTACTTAATCCAGAATTTTTTTCCTTTCTAAATAATCCTATATTTGTTTCACAATTGGAATGGCTAATTTTAATAATAAACTTCCTCCTTTTAAAATTTTTGTTGATCTAATTCTTTCGTGTATCAGTTAAGTAGTTATTTATAAATTTATTAGCTTTCAAATCTTCATTTGATAATTTAAATTTAGTTGCTTTAGGTTTTGCATTCCCTTTTGGGGAAATATGGTAATCAATACTAAATCTTTTCATTTATTTAAGGAAAATATATTAATATATATATTTTAAAGTCACCAACTGTTTTCATCTCTTTCAGTACCCATCCCTAATTTTCTTTCTCCAAACAGAATTCCCTTAACAACTGTCACTGCTAATATTTCTTTAAAATCTTCATCTATGCTAAATATTCTTTTTGCAGTTTTTGTAATTCTTTGCCAGCTTCATATCTATGTTCGAAATATTTGTAATCTATATAAACAATATCATGTTATTTACAAGCTTCATCTAATTGATTTATTCCATTATCTCCTCTAGCTAATATTTCATCAATTTTAGTAAATGGTCCACAATAATTATGTACAGACAAATGCATTTCAGCATTGGTAAATTAATTATAGCTAAATTAACTAATCCTTTTCCATATTTTTCTGATTTTCAGAATGTGTGAGGAATGCCATTTAAATTCTAATTCGGTGCGGAATTCCTTTCGGATTATTAATTATAAAATCATTAAATTTACTGGTCATCATCTTTCTTATTCAAACTTTTTCATCATAATAAGTATTATTTTCAGCATTTTCTTCACCATGAATTACCATTAATGTATCTATTAAATCTCTAACATCATTCATCCAAACAAATTCAATTGGTGCTTCTGAATATTTTTTAACAAAAACAAATCCATATATAGGAGGAGTGGATAGAGATTCAGATCTTTGTATTCTATTTAGTTTTTCAGAAGGTCATATTTCCTTTATTAAAAGTTGTATTGTTTCCTAACGTACTTTATGTTTTGGATTATTTGGATCATTAGCTGGATGAATTGTATTTGTTTTTTTTAATTGTTTCATAAGTAGTTTTGTCTTCGTCAGTATAATCTTCATCGTTTGGTATATCATTTTGTGTTAAAAATAACATTAAGCCTTCTGTAGCTCCGAAATTAATACCTTCAATTATAATATCCTCATTATCAAATCCAACTTTTAAATCACCTACAAAATAATTATGGAAATCCACATTATATCTTAAACCAAATTTAGGATCATTCATTCTAGGTAAATATTTTGAAACTATTGGTGCTAAGTGTGTAGTAGATTAATTAGTTATTTCTTGTTGAAGTTCTGATTTTTTTTTCTGACTTTTCTTGCTGATTTTAAAGCTTCTTTTTTCTCATTACTAACAGATTAATCTATACCAACAGAATTTTCAGAACTAGAAGGAAGATCGTCTTTGTACTCATTATTATGAAGAATTAATTGTTTCTCAACCTCTCTATTTTTTTCTATAGGTTTAATAACCTTTTCACCACTAGTTTCCAACTTATGTCCTAAAACACTAACAGCATCTACACCGGATTGATCTTATTTTTATATTCCTTATATTCTGTTACAAGCTACTTCTTCCATTTTTAATTTCTTCTTTCATTTCTACAAATTTTCTCCTATATTGTTTCGCTTTGTTAACAGCCTCAGCATCATAATGAACAAACATTATTTATTAACGAAAGAATTATGGTAACGTTTATGTTTATGTTAATGTTCACGTTTGTAGACATTTTTAAATTTTATTTCTAGATTTTCCATCATTAGTTTTGCGATTTATATCAATAGTAATAAAACCAAATTCTTCATTCCAAAATTTGCTACAAATAGTTCTAAAATCATCAAACTTCATATATCCACCCACTAATTCTTTATAAGTATGATTTAAATTGGTTTCATCTTGTGTGAATATGTTTAAAAAGTTCAAGTTATCTCTAACCAACTGTTTTGGTAATTTCGGATGCGTTTGAGCTAAATAAAAACAATTATTACATTTATGTCTTCTTCGAGTAAAATATTTACGAACGATACTTTGGTTTTAGATAAAAAATCATCAAAAATTACAACTGAATTTTATTCACATTCATCTAAAGGAGCTACCCTTTCTTCAACACTAATGAAGTGAACAATTGATTTTCTTAACTTTTCCTCAGTTTTTCACATTCTTTCATAAACTGCAGATACTTTGGTTGATCCAAACTTTCAGAGTAAATATAAAGTTTATTTATGTTACTCCAGTTCAACCACCCAGGTTTTAAAATATAATTATAATTCATTAAAGTTGTTATTCCGTAGCCATTAGGTCCAATGATTTTGCAACGAATAGAATTTTGGTAAAAGTTCTCCATGTTTATGTTTTCTCAGGAAGTGTTACTGTTGGATCCCAATCTACTTTTTATTTTTATTCATTTTATTATTTATTATATAATAAATGAATAGAATTTTTTAATTAAGTGGCACATCATCTGTTTTAGAAAAGGAATAAATGTTCCATTGCGAGATTAATTTAGAAAATTTGGATTAATAGGATTTTATTCGACGTTCCTAACTACAAATATTACAACAAAAAAGTATTAAACTACACTATGAAAAATAATCCGGTACGATAACTGAAATGCTTATTCCACCAGGGCAATATAATGTAGAAAATTTACGAAAAACTATTCAAATTCAAGAACCTAAGATAATTATTGAACAAAATAAAATTGTAAACAGATTGGAAATAATTAGTGATTACAAAATATATTTTGACGAAGAAAGTACTGGTTCAGTTTTGGGTTTTAATAATCAAATTGTAGAAGAAAAAACCAAAACACTTACTCAGAACTTACCAAAAGGAATTCCTTTCGAAATGATTAAAATCCATTTTAACTACGCTGATGGTATGTTTATGAAAGATTATGAACATTTTAACCGTGAAACGAATGTTATTGCTTCTTTAAAACCTGATTTAATATTTGGCACTCCAATAATTTATGAACCAAAATATACAATATTTTGTTCAGTTTTCGATGTAATTCAAAACTTAAAAGTAACTATAACCAATGAACATGATGAATTAATGGATTTTAATAGTGCAAAATTGACAGTAATTTTAGATATGAAGCAATGATATTCTAAAACATTTAAATTTTTAAAATTATATTTTTCTAATAAATGGATAAAATAGAACGTTGTCACTGGCAGTCATTTCCTATCAATAAAAAATTAAGAATTTAAATTTGCCTAACAAGGTCGTATAAACAGGTATTAAAGTTGGGCATGGTTGGATTTATAACAATGCCTATTTGTATCTCACTTTCGATGCAATCATGCTGATGGAACTGATTATTCTGAATATGAAGGAAAATGAAATGTGAGACTAATTGATAATTTTCCCACTCAATTATGGCAAAAAATAACTATAACATATCAAGATGACAGTGACTTACATGATGTTCATGTGTAATATTGTCGCTTGGAACTATTGAATAATCCGTAATTCTTCGCTAAAGTTTTCCGTCTGAAGCACCAGAGTGAAGCTGCTAAGTACTTTTGTAGTGAGTGTGGTTTTAAATCTGCATTGTGGAGATTAGGGTTCATTAAAGCATCAATTTCATAACTATAACCTCATCCTGTTAGCTAACCGATAATGGCCGCCTCTGTTGATGGAGGTCGGCAAGATTTTTCTAACCACTGAATCTAAATAATTAAACTCAGCAAGTCTCAAGAAACCTCATGAATCGACAGGATTAAGAAACCATAATTCCCACCCGTACCGGTGAACCAGGTAACCTCATGACAACCTATATTACTGTTCCTAACACACTTAATCAATCTCCTAACAATCCAAGGTTGAGTTACTCTGCAGCAATGCAATCCTATCCTACCAAAGATTAAGCTATTGTTATTGAATCTTGTGATGGTATTAGTATCCGAGATTATACAGGGTTATTCACCTAACATGTTACACGGAAATAACTTGTAAACCGTTAAATATATCGGCATTCTGTTTTCATATTCGTAAATGGTAATCAGAGTCTTGTAAAATAACGTGCTACTTAGTCTCATGGGGTGATTAATAATCGAGATATTGATACTAACTCCATATTTTTAAATAGAACGTCACAAATTTATACAGCTGGCCTAAAAGTTCAACTGCGTACAAGTTCAAATATGTAAGTATTTTCTAAATCGGACAAGTACTTTTTTATATATAAACAAGAACAGCATGCGCGGTTTTGCATGCCGCATCAGACGGCGTGAAGTCGGGCAAGGACATACTGACGCGCAAGCAGTTTCCTGGGAGCGAGTTCAGCCTCAGAACGGATACCAGGCATGTATTGTAAACATAATGTGATGTACCGAGGATAGGAAAACAACACATAGGGAATCTGCCACCTGGGCGACTGCCCTAAATGCATATCAGTATTGATTGATTGATTGATTGATTGATTGATTGATTGATTGATTGATTGATTGATTGATTGATTGATTGATACCGTAACATACCCTGGGTGTGCAAAGTTATTGTATGACTGGCAAATACACAACGGGGAAGGGAGAATAAATTTTTCTTGTTTCGTTTTGATTAGTTTCGTTTTGATTAGTTTCGTTTTGATATCCATGTGTAATAGGCTGCGCTCAGTTTAGCGTCTTTTCCCACAGATGGGAATGGGAAGGATTTGGAACGGACGTCGGCCGTGGCATATCCCAAAGCTACCTATCCGATATTTGCCTGGTGTTGAACATGGTACTCCATGCAAATCACTTTCATCTTGGGCGAGGCAGGACTCGAACCGGCGCTCTCCCGAATGCAGAGCAGTCTGTCGACCATTTTAATCACATGTAGCGGCTAGCATTCTTAGCTGTCGCCGTTGTGGTCCGGGTTCAATTCCCGGCTCTGATAAGCCATTTAATTCTGGTTGGAGGGCAGGAACGGGGTACACACAGCCTCGTGAGGCAAAACGGAGAAGAGGTGGGTTCGGTTCCCATCTCAGCTATCCTGGAAGTATTTTCGTGGTTTCCCACCGCTACTCCAGGCAAATGTCAGGATGGTTCCCTACTTACTACAACGGCCACCTCCGTCCCAATTCCTCACCTGAATTACAAATACAGTACACTACTACAGACACCACAATAGCACAGGTTATCAGACACATTCTAACACACATACAGTACACACACACACACACACACACACACACACACACCCAAGCACATAGGGCTACACGACCACGATGTCCAAGCCCCGGAAATGAAATAACAACTATTCTCTGTACCCCTTCGAGTGTCTTAATCACGTACGTCTGGAGAGGAACCCGAACAATAAGATGCATTACTGAAAGTGCGGGATAATCGGCGTCCATGTAGTAGGGCAATATTTTCTTGAAAGTACCTTAACGGGGAAGAGGTATGCCGAATTTCTATCAGAAGTGTTACCGGTTCTTCTGGAAAACGTACCCCTTAACATACGACAGGATATGTGGTTCTAACACGACGAGTCTTCTGCCCACTCTTCGCTTATGGCCCGGCAAGTCTTAAACGAGATATTCCCCGGTCGATGGATCGGACATGGAGGCGCCATCGGGTGTCCAGCACGGTCACCTGATTTGACACCGCTGGACTTTTTCCTCAGGGGTAAATGCACGGACATAGTCTACGCGTAAGCTCCAACAACACCACAGGATCTGAAGCGACAAATCATCGCAACATGTGCTGCAATATCGAGGGAAACTCTTCGGTCTGTGACATCATCCCTCGCGACACGACTGCAAATGTGCATTGCCGTTGATGGTCAACATTTCGGGCACATAATTAAATAAACACATTGTGTATGCGGATCACTGAGACGCAGTCCAGCTCCATGGCTGAATGGTTAGCGTGCTGGCCTTTGGTCACATGGGTCTCGGGTTCGATTCCCGGCAAGCTCGGGAATTTAACTATAATTGGTTAATTTCGCTGGCACGGGGGCTGGGTGTATGTATCGTCTTCATCTTTATTTCATCCTCATCACGACGCGCAGGTCACCTACGGCAGTCAAATCAAATCAAAAGACCTGCTCCTGGCGAGCCGAACTACCCCTCGGACACTCCCGGCACTAAAAGCCCTATGCCATTTCATTTTTTACTGAGACGCGCGTATTCAAATATCACCTACCTCGTATCTTTATTGTTGTGATAATTCAGCCTCCAGCCAATCAACGCTGTACTGTACACTAAAACCAGTGGCAGTTATAGCTTTCGTTATGTTCCTTTCAAGGCAAAGTATTATTTTATTCCTTTTAAACACATCAACCCTCCCTGTCCTGTCATGATTTCGCCTGTCATACACATTTTGCAAACCCATCACATGTGTACGAGGTTCTTACATGCCTGGTATCCATTCTGTGGCTGAACTCACTTCCAGGAAACTGCTTGCCCGTCAGTATGTTCTTGCCCGACTTCACGCCTTCTGATGCGGCATGCAAAACCACGCATGCTGTTCTTATTTATATCTCCAAATGTACTTGTCCGATTTTTAAATACTTACATATTTGAACTTGTGAGCAGGTGAACTTTTAGTCCAGCTGTATGAATTTGTGCCGTTCCATTTAAAAATATGGAGTTAGTATCAATATCTCGGTTATTAATCACCCCATGAGACTAAGTGGCACGTTATTTTGCAAGACCCTTGGTACCGTTTACGAATATGAAAACATAATTCCGATATTTTTAATCGTTTATAAGTTATTTGCGTATAACATGTTAGGCGAATAATCCTGTATACTAGCAATTGAAAAAGTGACTAGCCCTAGTAACATCCGATTTGTCTCACGGATATCTAATGGAAGAATATGTATCTTCCTTGCAAGTCAAAAGTGTGTTGAAGAGTTAATTTCAAAACATCCCAAGATTCTCATAAATAATGTTTCCTTGGAAATAAGACCTCTCCTAACTAAAAACAAACAACTTATTCTATCTAATGTTCGCCCTGTGATTCCTAATATTGTTATTGAAGAAGAATTTCTCAAACTCGGCATTAAACCAATGTCAAAGGTATCATCTATTAGAGTAGGTTTAACAATCCCTGTATTTTCTCACATTCTCAGTTTTCGGAGACATTTTTATGTTCAAAATGAAGACTTTAACAAACTTCCAGACTCACTCCAAATCGAATATGAGGGTACCAGTTACTGGATTTATTTATCCTCTAACTCACCCACCTGCTTTCTTTGTAAAACTGAGGGGCACTTGGCTAGAAACTGTCCTCATAATGATGAAATAATGAATGAAGGCTCCTCATTAGATCAAAACAGTCATTCTCGTGGCAAGATCAATCTAACGGAATTTCCCCAACTAATAGAAGATACACAAAAATTGAAAACAAACTGTCAAGAAAATGTTACCTGTACTCCCTCACAAACTTCTCTTCAGACAACTGCTACATCTACATCTCTCCAGTGTTCTCAAAATCAAAACTGTGGGCCTTTACCCTCAGTCTAAACGACTCTAACCTCTCTTTTGGAATGTCCTCAAAACCCCTCATGTGTTCATCTTGCTGGATCAAAGACGCCAATATCACAATCTAGCAGTGAAACTACCGGCAGAAAAGACCTTGATTTTAAGAAACCTCCCCTAACAACTGAACCTATGACAAGTGAACAGGCAGGGAAACACAAGACAAAACAAACTTACAAGGAACCCAAGACAGAAAAAGAAAGCACAACTATTAGTGATATGCTTAAGCCAATTAAGCAAGCTCTAGAAGCCAACCCTCAGTCCTTTCCCCTCTGTTACTTACAACTCCAATCCTTTTCTGAAAACAGTATTGGAGTTAATGACATAACAATAATAGCTTCCAATTACACCCAAGATCTAGAGGGTTTAGTCCAAGCCCTTCAAAAACTATATCCATACTACACTGAAAAATCCGTTAAGAACAGGAGTACTCGAATAGTCAAAAAACTGCTTAAGGCTAGCAGGGAAAATCAAGGTGAAGCAATTAACAGTTTAGTTCTAGATTACTCCAGCGATGACTCTACTCCCCTCACATAATGATGTTAAAATTCGCTCTACACCTGCTTGTCATTCTTATGCCTATAACATTACTTCAGTGGAACCTCAACAGTTTTTGATCATAGCGAGAGTATGTGTAACTTCTACTAAATAAACATCAGCCTTCAGTTGTCTGTCTACAAGAAACTAACTTTAGAGACAACTTTGTTTACCATTTAAGACAGTTGAACGTACATTATAAAAACCGAATTAATCCAAATCATGCAAGTTGGGGCGTAGATACCTATGCTAAAAATAATTTACAGCATCAAGTGCTTCCTTTAACTACTGATTTGAATGGATGCTCGCAAAAACGGGCTAACCAACAAATTTGAAAAAATGAGTTACGTGCTGCCATCAATTGCGGAAGGTTCAAAGTATCTTCTGTGAGTTGGACTAACATGAGGCAATCCTGTGTGATGAGATACAACGCTTTGAATTTTAGCTATTTTATTTAGGCCAATTTTGCTATTGCAAAATCGGGCTAGCAGACGTTTACGGAGGAGGTCGTAAAGATGGCGTTGCTGTATATGTATGTTAGCAAACCTTATCCCCATGTATCCTAGAGGCTGTGGGTGTTTATTGTGTTTTTGTGCCAGATGAATGGAAGGATTTAGTAAAAAGAGCTAGAGTAAGAAATCCATTTCAAGTAGTAAAAATGACACATGATAAGTTTGTGAGCCTCAACCTTTGCTAGAAAAAATAACCAAGAGAATGGTATATGTAAATAAGAGTACTAATTAGTAAAGTTTCAGGCATACTATTAATGAAAGATGTGCCATTTAAGTATTTTTAAAATACTTTAAAAGTGGTAATATTTTATTAGAAAGAAAATGATTTATTTCATCAGTGTGTTGGGACATTATTTTAATCGGCAAGAGGGTGAGATTCCGTATTTCGTGCCAGTACGAGCTAGTCACTTCGCGAACCGGTTTTCCCGACCTACAGAGAGCACGAGGGAGCAGGCTTGAATTCCTGTTATGTGGCCTTCAGACACATGTGTGCGTACCACGTGACACGGCGAGCAGGCAGATCTCAATCGATCAATAAATGGAAAGTCAAGTGACGTAAAACTGGAGCAGCCAATAAAAGTGACAACCTTCACTGGAATTCAACAAATCCACCAATTAGATGTAATTAAGAGACACACCTATGTCTTACGACAGGAAATTAATGGTAATTCCAGAGGAAAATTTGGTAGAGGGTTTTATACTTCTGAACGCTAAATTTGAGCATTACTCTGACTGCAGCAACCGAAGAGACTGGACGTCGTTTGCTTCATCGGAAGACTTTACATTGGAGAAGGCATCGAGGACTATATAAACAGCAATTCAGACACTCGAAAAATTTCACTACGATTAATTTAGGGTTGTTCTAAGATAAGTGTCTTCAGCCAGATTATAAAGCATCGAGAGTGAATCCTGGGCTATCTCTAAGACTTTTTGTTAGTTTCAGCTTTCTACAAGAACTTGGAAGAAGAAAGGTCCTGAGTTCGAGTTTACGGCAAGATGGTTATCCAGCTCCACGAAGAATACTGCAAGTTCCTGTACATCGTCAACGCCTCCATGAGTCACTAAACATGTAAGGCATCGGACATGGGCGAGACTTCGTTCGATGGAAGGTGATGTGACCACGTGCTAGGTCATCAGCCACAATCCAGTTCACACCAGTCACATGAGTATTCTTTAAGAATTCAATTGCTTTCTATCTTTGTAAATATCTGTAAACGTAGCCTTACTTATTCCTTTGGATTTCTATTAGTTTTGCAGTAGTTTGATTTTTCATTCTTCTTTCTTTGGTGAGAGGTAGTTAGAACCCTTGGCATGAGTGTGTGTTTGCTCTATTAGTTAGAAATGAATGTGAGTCATCGAGAGAGACCTTAACTGTCCTAAGAATTTAGAAGACAGGTGAGATAAAAAATTAAATGAACCCCGCGTTAATTTTGATTAGTTTTGAAATAATTTGAAAGTTATTTAAAACAAATTAGGACAGTGTTCTAGTGTTTTTCTTCGTGTAGAATTTCATTCTATGATTGTACGACATGTTTATGGGTTCGAATTTATTTAGAGTCATCCGAATAACTTCACACGACAACTTTACGAATGAGATTACGCACGGTCAGGAATATAATAATAACAATAATGAGTAAAAATAATTAAAGCTAATTACGGGCTAAAATGATTTAATAAGGTCATGAGTTTAATGTTAGTTATTTTTGGAAAGTATTATCGTGTGCTCACTTTATGTAAAGTAAGCCTGGAACATGGCAAATTCTCCGGACGGAGTATCGACGAATTATAGGTATATTTTTGCGCTATGAATTTGAGTATGACTTGCAGATGGGCATTATATTTTGAGTAATAATTTATGCACCCATTAGAGTCAATTTTGGGAAGAGATGTGTCACTGGACATGATTTCTTCGAGCTTCAGTGCAGAATAATTGAGAGCCACGACATTATGATGAATAAAAATAAATGCCGCAACTCATGCACCGTTAGCGCGTATTCTATTATTTTGACCTGTGTTACAATTATTCTATTCGCTAAATTAGGATGATTTCTGTTTAAAATACTCCTTGAACATCGTTGTATAGTTAATTTCTTTGTATAAGTGATAACCTTAATTCTATCACACTCTGAATTGATACCTGGGATGTGTGTGATAGTGTCATCTGGAGAATGATTTCCCTAATTCGCAGTAAAATCCTAAAATTAATAATAATGGGTTAGTTTTCGTGTAAATAATGTTATAATAACGCCGTGTACCCCTGTGTGAATGTGTGATGTGAGATTTGATCCTATTCTGTGTTTTTTGGAATATTTCATGTACGATTTTGTGAAGGTAATTTTCATTATGTGCGTCAAAGTTTTGACCGACTTGTATTATTTCGCGTGTCCGTAATTGGATCAATTTTGAATCTTTAGAAGATTTTATCGTAATTTAAGGTTGATTAGGGCCTAATTTACTAACTCAAAATGAATAAGAGAAGGCAACGTCCGTGGACTGATGTCACGAGATTTAATTGTTAGATGTTGTACAGTCACTTTCTGCATAAAATTGAGCAAAAGTTAAGGTGATATAAGTTCAAGTAAAAGTTATTAGAAGAAGTTTATTCAATCAATAATTATATAAACGAAGTAATTGTTGAAAGGAAAGTCTAGGGAAGACTTGCTAATCATAAATTAATGAATTAAATAATTTTCAATAATTTAAATAAGGAGGAGAAAATAGTCATTTTCTTGGAAAATAATTGAAACCCAGGAGGGAAGATTTTAATTTTAATAATTGGATTATCATCATAAGAGAAGGATATTAGATATTATTTTGTTTTCCAATCAATTTTTCAGTAAGTTAATGGTTTCTATATTTATTATTGCAGAAAAGAACAATCATTGAAAATTTATTTGAGCGAGATCCCTCACGAATGAAAGCACGAGGAGAAGATGTTTTTCAAGAATCCAACCCAGATTTTGTTAATTTAATTGTTTTCTTTAAAAGAGTGTTAGTTTAATAAATGTGTAAACCTAATTTAGTCTCCTTTCATTTGTCGCTAGTCCTTCATCTATCCCTGCCTTTAAAATTTTCTGCGCAGCCGATAGCGAACGGTCCACCACTGAGACCCTCGCTCTCCGGCGAGCTGAGCCCGGCATAAAGGGGGCAGGTATAGATTTGGCGGCCAACGTGGTTAGGCCCGATTTATTGGCTGTACCAATAAAAGGACTCGATCTTGTAGTCCAGAATTTGGACAAAAACAAGATGCGGCGACAAATAAAATTTTTCCAGGTTATTTTTGAAACATTTATTAGCCCAAAATTTTGTGGCGAACTACACTCAGGTTAAGTTTAGGAAGGGCCTTGTTGTTTAATTATAAACAAAATCTGGATGATAGTTGTCAAAATTCTTGTAGCGGCTATTTTCCGCATAATTTGGACTTAGGCTGTAGGATTGTATTTTGCGATGTTAATCTTCTCTGAAGGCTGTGACATCAATCCACTTGTGACTGATGAATTGGATTCTGGTATGTGGCCATCGAACTTAGTCCTCCCATGTCTGAATTGCCGTTTATTTCAAAAGAAAGATGAGTACTGTAACAATGGAGGATTTACGTAGACTCTTAGACGGAGTAGTGACTGACTTACAAAATAACTTAAAGCGGGAAATGAATGAGAATCAAACTAAACTAGAGCAAAAACTCAGTGAAAATAATGTGTCATTAGAACAAAAACTCAGTGAAAATAACCAATCATTAGAACAAAAACTTAGTGAAAATTTAGAGCAAAAACTTAGCGAGAATAGTGTAAATTTAGAACAAAAACTTAGCGAAAATAGTGTAAATCTAGAGAAAAAACTTAGCGAGAATAGTGAGTTAATAAAGAGGGAACTCAAAGACACTATTGAGGAAATCCAAAGCAAGACAGAGGAAAATATCGAAAAGCTACACAGGGACGTTAAATTATTTAACGGGAAGTTAGCTTCAGTTCAAAGTGAATTGGTATCTGTGAAACAAAATTTTTCAAATTTAAAGGGAGAAATCCAGGTCGGAATAGACAATGCCATGTCAGCTATGTCTAATGAATTTAGTGAAAGACTGGCTAAAGTACAAACTGGGATATTGCAAGGATTAGGCAAATATAAGGACGAGGTGCAAGATAAATTTCAAGCGATTGAGGAGAAAATCGATGAGAATGCACAGGACTTAACAGCAACCAAAACAGTATGGTCTAGGAAATTCACTCAAATTTTCGAAACTGTGAAACAGGTAGAAAAGGGCGTTATTGCTGAAATAAAAGTAGCTCAAGTCACCAACTCAGAGCGACTTGAATATTTTTACGAAACGATTGAGGAGACACAACAGAGTTTGCAAACTATGAAAACCTCAATAGATAAAGAAATAGGAGAGGTAAAAGCTAGTTCGGAATCCTATAAACAAGAACTACAGAACGGAATTCAGGAACTCACTAAAGAATTACAATTGCTTAAATTGCAAGGCGAAAGTCATAATATTGTAACCAAAACATTGTTAGAGAGGCAAAGTAATTTAGAAAAGAAGGTATCCGGAGAAATTTTATCTTCAACTCCGAAGCAGGACGACCAAATGAATGCCCATAACAACGTAAATGTCACCAATCCAGCTCAAGGATATAATAGCGGAGGAGTAAGTCAACTCAATACGTCAGGTCAAACGCAGATAGTAAACATAATTCGAATGCAGGAAGACCATCCAAAAAAATTTAATAACGTAAAAGGGGTAACTCCCAGGAGTTTTATTAATGAATTACAAGAATATTTTCGGGACAACAAAATACCAGAAGAGCGCCAACTGCGAGTAACGGAAAGATATTTGGAGAATTCTGTATTGACATGGTTCACAGCGTTCCGATATTCATTCGACAATTTCGAAGGATTTAAGAGGGCTTTCCTAGAAAAATATTGGAACACGGACATTCAACATAATCTCAAAACAGAGTTGTACGCTAAGAGGTATGCCTTATCCACGCCAACACGATTTTCAGAATTTTTCTCCAGTCAGCTACGTAAGCTACGAGAGCTAGACACACCGCCATCGGAAGCTGAATTAATAAAGGTTATTACCAGGCAACTTCCAGCAGAAACGCAAAGAATTATGATTGCCTCAAATGTACAAACCGCAATTCAAGCTGAAGCCATATTGAGACAGCTCGACATGACATCTAGAGAACCACGGAGGCGAAATTCCGGCCAAGAACAGCAAGTTTTCCAAACCAATGTTACCAGATCTGAAGAAAGGAACATTGTTAACCAAGGGAGAAATTGGGGTAGAAATATCGAAGGAAGACAACCTAGAGACCGATCTCCGAGACCAGGACGCCGAGATGATGAAGAATGGAATTATTCCAGACGTAATGTCCGAAGAAGACCATATGAAAACAATAGGGACAGATGGAGAAGAGAACCAGAGAATAGAAGACCTGAGAGACGGAAAAGAAACTGGAGAGAGGAAGAGAGAGAGAAGTATTTGCGGGAACTCCAGCAGTCCAGTCAAGAACGTAAGAAATGGCATCGGGCTATACATGAGCAGGACGTCAACCCTGACATTGTTGGAGCGGAGAGTTTGGAGTACCAAAGAGCAAAACAAAGGGAAGAGAAAGGACATTCGGAAGATGAGGGGTACAATCAAGGTGCCATCAAAAAAAAAAAACAACCCCTGAATTAGTAGGAGATAGTCTCGACACTAACCCTTATAGTAATAGTGAAACGCAAGAGTGGATTATTGTTCAAATTGATTCCTGGATGACAAGATCAGATGACCTACTCGAGGAAAATCTAGAGTCGAACACGAACTACTTAAAAACACTACCTATAATTTCGGCTAGAATATGTGGCGTAAAAGTAAAATGTTTAGTGGATACTGGATCTACAATTAGTGTCATTTCAACTTCTTTCCTAAATGATTTAAAGGACAGACATGATATCCCGATTATACCAGTATCTCACATTAAAATAAAAGGAATTATCCCGGATAAGACTGTGGCTTGCAAACTACAGACACTGTTGGATGTTGAAATTGGAAATACAAAATTTCAGAACGTATTCTTGGCTATGTCAAATATAAAATTTAACATCATTCTAGGAGTTGACTTTTTGACATCTTACCATGCCAATATTGATTTAAATTCCAACCAGATTCTTTTTCGATTGGATGAGACATGGGAAACGGCTATAGTTAATCCAGCCGATATCAATGATCAGAGTGTGTTTCTCATTAATAACGCCTCGACACCGTGGGAATCCGAAGACCAGGAAGCCACAGAAGAGGTAAATCAGGCTCTGGATAATATTATAGAAGAGGACGACGATGCAACACACCCGTATGACCTCATAAACTCAAAGGTTAACCAAGCTATAGGAACGGAAGAAGAAAGAGGCCGACTCCGAGAGTTATTGTTAAAATATAAATCAGTGTTTGATGATAAACAAGGCCAGATCCCTGACTTTAAATATTCTCTAGTAGTCACAGACTGGACTCCGTTTAAAAAGAAGCCTTATCCAATCCCTGAGAAATTTCATTCTCGCGTAGGGAAAATTATTGCAGAAATGGAGAGAGACGGGATTATCATGAAGTCCAGTACACCATTTATAAGTGCTTTAGTGGTGGTACATAAACCAGATGGATCTCTGAGAATATGTTTAGACGCGCGAAATATTAACTCCAAACTGATACCAGAAAGAGACCAGGCGCCAGCAATTAAGGATGTCCTTAGAAAATTCCGTGGCATGAACTTATTTACATCAGTGGATTTTACCTCCTCGTATTACCACATTCTTTTGGAAGAAAAGTCAAGATTATTGACTGGATTTATGTTTGACCAGCAAACATACGTTTTTAGAAAATTGCCCTTTGGCATTTCTAACGCCTCGGCCGCTCTTATCCGTGCCTTAGATAGATGCCTTACGGATTAAGTCAAGAGTTTTATTACTAAATATGTTGATGATCTGCTTATGGCGAGTGAAACATTCGAAGAACATCTGGTTAAGCTAGAAAAACTGTTGAGCAATCTTTCAAAATTTGGGTTCCACATCAACCTAAAGAAATCACGCTTCTGCCAGTCTGAAATATTATTTTTAGGCCATATTATTGATGGAAAAGGTATAAGGCCGAACCCTATAAAAATTGAAGCTATTAGCAAATTTCCGAGGCCGATACGTGTCAAACAAGTACGGCAGTTCCTAGGCATGGCCAACTTCTTTGCGAGCCATTGTCCCAACTACACACAAACGGTAGCTCCACTTCAAGATCTATTAAAAAAAGGTAACAGGTGGAAATGGAACGAAGAGTGTGACCTGGCATTTACCAAGACTAAAGAGATGCTGTTGAATTACATTAAGCTAGGATATCCTGATTTTGGAAAACCCTTTATAGTACAAACGGATGCATCTGGAATCGGAATTGGGGCTGTGTTATTCCAGGAAGACGGAGAAAAGCCGGAAAATAAAACTTACCTAGCCTTCGTTAGTCGGAAATTACGTAATCACGAAAAGCATTATTCAGTAACCGAAATAGAAATTTTATCCATAGTATTTGCATTGAAATATTGGCAGAAAATCATCTACGGATTTCCGATCATCATTAGAACAGATCATAAAGCTTTAACCTTCATGCTAAAGGCTACTATGGCATCAGAACGAGTATTTCGATGGACAATGTTTGTGCAACAATTCAACATTCAATTGGAACATTGTTCGGGGAAGAGTAATTTACTGGCCGACTGTCTGAGCCGTAATCCTAATGAGGAAGTACTGGAAATCAACCAACTTGAACTAGTTCATGAGGATCATGAATTCTTAAGAAAACTCAGATATATACGGCAAGCTCAAAAAAGAGACAATGACTTAAGACCTATCATTGATTTCCTAGAGGGTAAAATTAAACCTAGAGATCCTGGATACCGTAGAATAAGAAGAAGAGCATCCCGATACCAGTATTCAGATAACATTCTATTTAAATTTGTGGATCCGGAAAAATCGAAATTGAAAATTGTTGTACCTTCGAAATTATTTGAATCTTTAATTTGGCATGCACATCGAATTACTGGACATGGCGGTATCGATAAAACATTGGCTACCATCCAAGAGAAATTTATATGGGACAAACAAAGATCAATAGTGAGGAACATAGTTCGAACCTGTGACACATGCCAGAGGGTAAAGCCAAGCTCACATTTATTGCAACATAATCCTATTCCAATCATACCTTCCGAGCCTAAACAGCTGTACGCAATGGATTTGTTCGGTCCCGTTCCTACATCAAAGAGAGGTAACCGGCATGTTGTCGTCACCATTGACGTATTCTCAAAATATGTGACTTTATATCCAATTCAAAAGGCCAACTCAAAATCTGTCATTAGACGAATCACCCGTAATTTAATTCCGCATATGGGCAAGCCTAAAGCACTTCTCACTGACCACGGATCGCAGTTCACATCTGCCGAATTTCGTGAAGCCATGGAACAACTTGGAATTAAACACATATTAAACTCGATCCGACATCCATCTAGTAACCCGGCAGAGAGAGTGATGCAAGAATTATCTAAATTCTGCAGGATATTTTGTGGAAATGCACACTGGCTTTGGATTGATGTTCTACCCATTATGATGGAATGTTTGAACAATACAGTACACGAAGCTACGTCACAGATTCCTGTTACTCTTCACTTCGACCGACAACCGCATCGACCTTGGGACGATATTGTCCAATGCCCCGGTAATCTGAAGCCTACGCTGGAAGAAAACATTCGGAAAGCCGCCACTTCATTGCGCGAACAAGCTGAGCGTCGACAACGCCGAGTGAAGGATAAAAAGTTTTGCCGACCCCTCAAACTCAATGAGTATGTTCTTTTGAAAAAGCCAGCTACGTCAGAAACAACCAGCAAACATTACGCCAAATTTGCACCACTTTTTATAGGTCCTTATAAAATTATAAAAGTTTATGGGAATAACGCTTACAGAATCCAAAGTTTAGATAAAAATTATGAAGGTATTCATAACGCCCAGAATTT
Source organism: Anabrus simplex (assembly GCF_040414725.1). Taxonomy (NCBI): domain Eukaryota; kingdom Metazoa; phylum Arthropoda; class Insecta; order Orthoptera; family Tettigoniidae; genus Anabrus; species Anabrus simplex. The sequence goes on from NC_090266.1 coordinate 38,046,615, forward strand.
AAAAAGTTATTATTCTTCTAAACCTGTAGATGGTCATCATATCAATCTCATAATAGAAGAAGAAACACCGCCAGATACAGATGAAGATCCAACCTACCACCATGTTTCGACCCAAGTAAATTTACAAGATGAGATTTGTGAAGAATGCCGTGAATTACAAGAGAAGGTAATGGATCAACTTCGACGGCTTGGTGCTGCACTCGAGGCAGACAACGCGAGGCTTCGTGCTGGAACAGAACCCTAAATAGAAGTGACACCTGATTACCACCTAAATTTTCAGGGAACATGTTAATTGGAGATTTCCTGTAATAATGATTCCATCTTCAGATCAAATCATTATTTCACCAAGGGAGAAATATGTCCCCTTTAAAAGTGGTAATATTTTATTAGAAAGAAAATGATTTATTTCATCAGCGTGTTGGGACATTATTTTAATCGGCAAGAGGGTGAGATTCCGTATTTCGTGCCAGTACGAGCTAGTCACTTCGCGAACCGGTTTTCCCGACCTACAGAGAGCACGTGGGAGCAGGCTTGAATTCCTGTTATGTGGCCTTCAGACACATGTGTGCGTACCACGTGACACGGCGAGCAGGCAGATCTCAATCGATCAATAAATGGAAAGTCAAGTGTCGTAAAACTGGAGCAGCCAATAAAAGTGACAACCTTCACTGGAATTCAACAAATCCACCAATTAGATGTAATTAAGAGACACACCTATGTCTTACGACAGGAAATTAATGGTAATTCCAGAGGAAAATTTGGTAGAGGGTTTTATACTTCTGAACGCTAAATTTGAGCATTACTCTGACTGCAGCAACCGAAGAGACTGGACGTCGTTTGCTTCATCGGAAGACTTTACATTGGAGAAGGCATCGAGGACTATATAAACAGCAATTCAGACACTCGAAAAATTTCACTACGATTAATTTAGGGTTGTTCTAAGATAAGTGTCTTCAGCCAGATTATAAAGCATCGAGAGTGAATCCTGGGCTATCTCTAAGACTTTTTGTTAGTTTCAGCTTTCTACAAGAACTTGGAAGAAGAAAGGTCCTGAGTTCGAGTTTACGGCAAGATGGTTATCCAGCTCCACGAAGAATACTGCAAGTTCCTGTACATCGTCAACGCCTCCATGAGTCACTAAACATGTAAGGCATCGGACATGGGCGAGACTTCGTTCGATGGAAGGTGATGTGACCACGTGCTAGGTCATCAGCCACAATCCAGTTCACACCAGTCACATGAGTATTCTTTAAGAATTCAATTGCTTTCTATCTTTGTAAATATCTGTAAACGTAGCCTTACTTATTCCTTTGGATTTCTATTAGTTTTGCAGTAGTTTGATTTTTCATTCTTCTTTCTTTGGTGAGAGGTAGTTAGAACCCTTGGAATGAGTGTGTGTTTGCTCTATTAGTTAGAAATGAATGTGAGTCATCGAGAGAGACCTTAACTGTCCTAAGAATTTAGAAGACAGGTGAGATAAAAAATTAAATGAACCCCGCGTTAATTTTGATTAGTTTTGAAATAATTTGAAAGTTATTTAAAACAAATTAGGACAGTGTTCTAGTGTTTTTCTTCGTGTAGAATTTCATTCTATGATTGTACGACATGTTTATGGGTTCGAATTTATTTAGAGTCATCCGAATAACTTCACACGACAACTTTACGAATGAGATTACGCACGGTCAGGAATATAATAATAACAATAATGAGTAAAAATAATTAAAGCTAATTACGGGCTAAAATGATTTAATAAGGTCATGAGTTTAATGTTAGTTATTTTTGGAAAGTATTATCGTGTGCTCACTTTATGTAAAGTAAGCCTGGAACATGGCAAATTCTCCGGACGGAGTATCGACGAATTATAGGTATATTTTTGCGCTATGAATTTGAGTATGACTTGCAGATGGGCATTATATTTTGAGTAATAATTTATGCACCCATTAGAGTCAATTTTGGGAAGAGATGTGTCACTGGACATGATTTCTTCGAGCTTCAGTGCAGAATAATTGAGAGCCACGACATTATGATGAATAAAAATAAATGCCGCAACTCATGCACCGTTAGCGCGTATTCTATTATTTTGACCTGTGTTACAATTATTCTATTCGCTAAATTAGGATGATTTCTGTTTAAAATACTCCTTGAACATCGTTGTATAGTTAATTTCTTTGTATAAGTGATAACCTTAATTCTATCACACTCTGAATTGATACCTGGGATGTGTGTGATAGTGTCATCTGGAGAATGATTTCCCTAATTCGCAGTAAAATCCTAAAATTAATAATAATGGGTTAGTTTTCGTGTAAATAATGTTATAATAACGCCGTGTACCCCTGTGTGAATGTGTGATGTGAGATTTGATCCTATTCTGTGTTTTTTGGAATATTTCATGTACGATTTTGTGAAGGTAATTTTCATTATGTGCGTCAAAGTTTTGACCGACTTGTATTATTTCGCGTGTCCGTAATTGGATCAATTTTGAATCTTTAGAAGATTTTATCGTAATTTAAGGTTGATTAGGGCCTAATTTACTAACTCAAAATGAATAAAAGAAGGCAACGTCCGTGGACTGATGTCACGAGATTTAATTGTTAGATGTTGTACAGTCACTTTCTGCATAAAATTGAGCAAAAGTTAAGGTGATATAAGTTCAAGTAAAAGTTATTAGAAGAAGTTTATTCAATCAATAATTATATAAACGAAGTAATTGTTGAAAGGAAAGTCTAGGGAAGACTTGCTAATCATAAATTAATGAATTAAATAATTTTCAATAATTTAAATAAGGAGGAGAAAATAGTCATTTTCTTGGAAAATAATTGAAACCCAGGAGGGAAGATTTTAATTTTAATAATTGGATTATCATCATAAGAGAAGGATATTAGATATTATTTTGTTTTCCAATCAATTTTTCAGTAAGTTAATGGTTTCTATATTTATTATTGCAGAAAAGAACAATCATTGAAAATTTATTTGAGCGAGATCCCTCACGAATGAAAGCACGAGGAGAAGATGTTTTTCAAGAATCCAACCCAGATTTTGTTAATTTAATTGTTTTCTTTAAAAGAGTGTTAGTTTAATAAATGTGTAAACCTAATTTAGTCTCCTTTCATTTGTCGCTAGTCCTTCATCTATCCCTGCCTTTAAAATTTTCTGCGCAGCCGATAGCGAACGGTCCACCACTGAGACCCTCGCTCTCCGGCGAGCTGAGCCCGGCATAAAGGGGGCAATAAGAGTACTAATTAGTAAAGTTTCAGGCATACTATTAATGAAAGATGTGCCATTTAAGTATTTTTAAAATATGTATATGGTATTGTTAAGAAATATGATTGTGTTGACCTTCACAAAAGGAACAGTAACGGTAGTCAGCCATCACTTGCTAGTGTTCAGCTGTTAGCAAAGTACAGTGTTACAAGGCCAATAAAGCCAGCAAAGCTTAAGGACTTGCTTGAGCTACTTGAATATGTCCCTGCAATATATCATCAGTATTACAGAGAAGTGACAGCTGCCAATGGCCAAATGGTGAGTGAGGAATAATTTTCCAATGCATTAGAATATGACCCATATGACTGATCACTGTCCCATGAAGGAAAGTTATGTCATATTTCAAAATAAGTCTAAAGCATCTTTATGTCTAAAAACCCACGGCACTTATGCCCGTGGAAGGGCTCTGGCCTGCCCAACGACCGCTACTCAGCCCGAAGGCCTGCAGATTACGAGGGGTCGTGTGGTCAGCACGACGCATCCTCTCGGCCGTTATTCTGGGTTTTCGAGACCCGAGCCGCCATCTCACCGTCAGATAGCTCCTAAATTCTAATCACGTAGGCTGAGTGGATCTCGAATCAGCCCTCAGATCGAGAGAAAAATCCCTGACCTGGCCGGAAATCGAAGCCGGGGCCACCGGGTGAGAGGCAGGCACGCTACCCCTACACCACGGGAGCCGGCATCTTTATGTCTAGTTTACTGTGTAAAACACCTTTTTTGTATTGTGTGATCATAAAATAAAGTTTGGTTACATATCTAAGGTAAACTATTAACTATAGCTAGGTCAACGTAGAAGTCAATTTTCTTCCATTTTTTATATTCCTATTTTTCCAAGCACTTTTCAGTTTTAATACAGTTCCAATATATGGTATTGATAATTTAAAGGTACTACATCAAGATAAAATAATGAAACAAATAATATTTTATGGTATATTTTTTGTTTTTTTGACATTTGCAAAAGTTGATTTATCTCTGTTCTGATAAAATGTTGGTTAGCCCGTTTTTGCGAGCACCCATTCATTTAGAAGCAGTCGCAGTTTTATTATACCTACCACAAGCTATATGCGCATGTAATGTTTATTTTACTACGAATAGTACATCTGACGCTGATGATTTAAGAAACCTAATACACCAACTCCCAAAACCCTTCATTTTGATAGATGATTTTAATAGCCACAACAGTTTATGGGGTAGTCGCAATACTGATGCAAGAGGGAAAAATAGAGAAGATACTAGATGAATTTACTCTAGTATTATTGAACTCAACTGCTCTAACTCGTTTTGATATAGCACACGGAACATACAGTAGCAGAGATTTAACTATATGTACGCCAGACATAGCTGCACTATTTAATTGGTCCATCTATTCAACTATACAAGGAAGTGACCACTTCCCATCATAATTAACGATGATCGAAGTTCTCCAGACAACACATCAAAACCCCAATACTGTAAATGGAATTCAAATAAGGCAAACTGGGAATCATTTAGAAAGACTGTAAATAACTATTTAAATGATCTAACTCCAACAAATACATTTCCTGCTAAGCACATCAATGATATTGTTCAAGACTTCACTGAACTAATAATTAAATCTGCTGACCAGAGTATCCCAAAAACAACTCCTATGCCCTTCAAGAAAACGGTTCCCTGGTGGAATGACTCCTGTAAAGAGGCTACCAAAAATAAAAACCGTGCTTACTACCTATAAAAATGAAATCCAATTTTCAGAAATATCGAATGTCTTCACTCAAAATCATTGATTCCATCCAGTCCACAGCTCTTCGAATTGCTCTAGGAGCCTTCCGTACCAGTCCAGTAGCCAGCATTCAAATAGAAGCAAATGAACCACCACTCGCAATTATACGCAGACAACTAAGTTTCACTTACGCGCTCAAGGTAGCAACTATGTGTGAATCAAGAATTAAGTTGTGTGCGTTTCCTAATAAGCACCAAGGTACACACATTAAACCACGATCACAACCACAGCCCTTCAATGTCAGAATAGCCAAGTTCCTTGAAGAATTAAACTTAAATATCCCTCCAGTACTCCTCGCAGATAACTCTCTTAATGTCCCACCATGGACTATTACCCTTCCAACAATAATTAACTTTGAAATAAATTACAGTGTCAAAGATGAAATTGACATCGATTATTTCTTGACATTTCTAGTAAATACCCAAGGCACACTGCAGTTTATACTGATGGATCAAAATATGAGGAAAGAAATGGATGTGGGATTTTATTTTCTGAATGTACCATGCTATACCGATTGCCTGACTACTATACAGTCTTCTGTAATGAGCTGTACGTAATAAAGCAGGCTATGCTACATATTTTGTAAACCAGCACGTGCAATAAATCCTTCATCATTTTTCTGATTCAAAAGTGCTTTAAATTCAATAGAAAGTCCATCATCGAAACACATCCTTGTACAAGAAATACAACTGTTGTTGAACAACATCATGAAAGAAGGCAAACAAGTCATCCTTGTGTGGGTACCCTCTCATAGAAGTATTCAAGGCAATGAAACTGCTGATCAAGCAGCTAAAGACGCTACTTACCTCCCGCTAGGCGATCTAACAATAGCTATCCCTCACACTGACATTATTGCCTATGCTAAAAAAGAAATTATACCAACAGTAGAAGATTAAATGGCTTCAAACTTCAAACAGCAAACTCCACGAAGAATACGGATCGGCCACTCCAAGATAAGTCACAGCTACCTCCTTGAGAAGGAACTGCCTCCCATCTGTACAACATGCAATAGTGTGTTGACTGTGAAGCACATCATTACAGACTGTTCACTGTATGATAAATGGCGCCAGTACCACGGTATACCTAAGGATATTAAGGGGGCACTCTCATCTCTTTCACTGTGCAAACAAATTATCAAGTTTTTCAAAGACACTGGTCTGTATTAAAACATTTAAATGTTCACTTTAAAATACTAAAATCTTTTACATTCCTTTCATTCTTCACTCTACTGTAATTTAATGTAAATTCTACAGCTAGAAGTCACGATAAGACCTTAGGGTTAAAGTGACTCTAAATTAATTAAAAAGCACTATAAAAAGCGGGGATATACTATCTGTCGAATTGATCACCCAAATATTTCTTCAGCAGTTCTTTATCGTGTAACATTTCATTCAAAATGATAATATAATGTATGAAGGCAATATTATTAGTAATAATCAACTCCAGAAAAAATCGAATCGAATCTATTAACACTCTTAGGCGGATTTTTTAAAGATTATAAAGTACTAATATTGGAAAGCGATTTAACTGTTACTTTTACTTGGAGCCTAAATGTAAAAGATGCTTTATATACATGGTTCAATAAAATGCAAATTTGCTGATGTCGCTGGAACTAAGCCTAAAGAAGGATGAGTTACTGTCAATTCAATGGAAATAAGAATACCAATTGTTAAATACGAACCAGCTCATGAGCAAGAAAAATAGGCATTAATCCTAAAAGAACCAAAAATACCTATATCATTCTATGACCTACAAAATCAAGAATTTTCTGACATTACTGGGAAAAAGAACGTCGAAATAGATATTAAAAATATGACTAAAATTCAACGCAATTTGATTTGCCGTATTTTTTAACTTTTTTGCTTGTGGCTTTATATCGCACGGACACGGAGAGGTCTTTCAGTGACGATGGGATAGGAAAGGCCTAGGAGTTGGAAGGAAGCGGCCGGGGTCTTAATTAAGGTGCAGACCCAGCATTTGCCTGGTGTGAAAATGGAAAACCAAGGAAAACCATCTTCAGGGCTGCCGACAGTGCAATTCGAACCCACTATCTGCCGGAAGCAGTCTGACACCAGCCGCCCCTAACGGCAGGGCCAACTCACCCGGTCTTATTTTATTTTTGCTGTGTTTCAAACTAATAGAAAAGGTAACCAAGATCTAGATTCCTTTAATGTTGGCCACGTTCAACTTCAAAATATTTACGTGAAAAATGGTAGAAATGAGATATTTCCAGAAGAAATGTGGAATATAAATCCTCCGAATACTTCTCACAAAGCCTGTAATGAATTTTTAGATTTTAAACGTGTAACTGCTTTAAAATCGGTTCCTTTTGTTAATCACCGGGAGTTCATTAAATATTATCCTATTCATGTTATCAATATGATTGGGCGAGGAAAGGTGGTAACAACTCAGAAAACTACTACGAAACTTTGTGCTACATTTAATGCTAATATTCCTGATAACACAATTGCTTATAAATATGTCGGGTGAAAAGGTACAGCCCCAGCATTTGCCTATGATATTAAACACGGAAGAGTAACTGAAAATTTTGAATAATAAATGAATAAGAAGTTAAAAGTATTTCTTGAGTTACTTACTGTCTGTTTCGATTTTTAAAATAAATTGTTTTCATATAATAATAATAATAATAATAATAATAATAATAATAATAATAATAATAATAATAATAATAATAATAATAATAATAATAATAATAATAATACCGAGCTCGATAGCTACAGTCGCTTAAGTGCGGCCAGTATCCAGTAATCGGGAGATATTGGGTTCAAGCCCCACTGTCGGCAGCCCTGAAGATGGTTTTCCGTGGTTTCCCATTTTCACACCAGGCAAATGCCGCGGCTGTATCTTAATTAAGGCCACGGCCTCTTCCTTCCAGTTCCTAGGCCTTTCATTTCCCATCGTCGCCATAAGACATATCGGTGTCGGTGCGACGTAAAGCAAATAGCAATAATAATAATAATAATAATAATAATAATAATAATAATAATAATAATAATAATAATAATAATAATAATAATAATAATAATAATAATAATAATTTTGTATAATATTTTTATTCTTTAATATTTATTAGAAAGTTCAATAAACTTTCTTTCATTAAAATCGGTCCATAAATGGCTGAGTTATAGGCATTAAAATATTTACTTACTTTTAGAATCGAACTTATATGCTGCGGATAATGGAATACACACAAGTGATAGTAAATGATCATTTTTGAGGTGGCAGTTCGTGAGCCACGAGCTTCTGCGTTTGTAATTAGCTGATACGCGAGCGGAGGACGTCTGTAGTTGATCGGAAGTGATAACAGCGAGCATAAGGAAAAAATGAGATTTCCGGAAATCTCCACGCATTCAATTACTTTTATCCTATCTTCCATGTCAGCCTCTTTCGCACTGTCAATGTTTTCGCATCAATCCACAATTAAAGTTTCTTATTCGGAGAGCCATTGGTTCATTGGGCCCACTGTTGCATTCATTCACTTTCCTACCATTTTCGCATCCTCCATTTTCTCATCCTACCTAATCCTGTCAAGTGCTCAAATTTTCTGGAACTATTGGGATTAAAACTGCAATATACTGTATGGGCGCCTCATATACACTGACTGACAGAGCAAATGTAACACCAAGAAGGAGTGGTTCGAAAGGGATGAAAGTTGGGGAAAAAACAGAGTCGGCACGGAAGAATAATTGATGTTTATTTCAAACCGAAATGCAGGTTACACAATGCGCACGGCATCGACTCAGTAGGATGTAGGACCACCGCGAGCGGCGATGCACGCAGAAACACGTCGAGGTACAGAGTCAATAAGAGTGCGGATGGTGTCCTGAGGGATGGTTCTCCATTCTCTGTCAACCATTTGCCACAGTTGGTCGTCCGTACGAGGCTGGGGCAGAGTTTGCAAACGGCGTCCAATGAGATCCCACACGTGTTCGATTGGTGAGAGATCCGGAGAGTACGCTGGCCACGGAAGCATCTGTACACCTCGTAGAGCCTGTTGGGAGATGCGAGCAGTGTGTGGGCGGGCATTATCCTGCTGAAACAGAGCATTGGGCAGCCCCTGAAGGTACGAGAGTGCCACCGGCCGCAGCACATGCTGCACGTAGCGGTGGGCATTTAACGTGCCTTGAATACGCACTAGAGGTGACGTGGAATCATACGCAATAGCGCCCCAAACCATGATGCCGCGTTGTCTAACGGTAGGGCGCTCCACAGTTACTGCAGGATTTGACCTTTCTACACGCCGACGCCACACTCGTCTGCGGTGACTATCACTGACAGGACAGAAGCGTGACTCATCGGAGAACACGACGTTCCGCCATTCCCTCATCCAAGTCGCTCTAGCCCGGCACCATGCCAGGCGTACACGTCTATGCTGTGGAGTCAATGGTCAATGGTAGTCTTCTGAGCGGACGCCGGGAGTGCAGGCCTCCTTCAACCAATCGACGGGAAATTGTTCTGGTCGATATTGGAACAGCCAGGGTGTCTTGCACATGCTGAAGAATGGCGGTTGACGTGGCGTGCGGGGCTGCCACCGCTTGGCGGCGGATGCGCCGATCCTCGCGTGCTGACGTCACTCGGGCTGCGCCTGGACCCCTCGCACGTGCCACATGTCCCTGCGCCAACCATCTTCGCCACAGGCGCTGCACCGTGGACACATCCCTGTGGGTATCGGCTGCGATTTGACGAAGCGACCAACCTGCCCTTCTCAGCCCGATCACCATACCCCTCGTAAAGTCGTCTGTCTGCTGGAAATGCCTCCGTTGACGGCGGCCTGGCATTCTTAGCTATACACGTGTCCTGTGGCACACGACAACACGTTCTACAATGACTGTCGGCTGAGAAATCACGGTACGAAGTGGGCCATTCGCCAACGCCGTGTCCCATTTATCGTCCGCTACGTGAGCAGCACAGCGGCGCATTTCACATCACGAGCATACCTCAGTGACGTCCGTATACCCTGCAATTGGCATAAAGTTCTGACCACTCCTTCTTGGTGTTGCATTTGCTCTGTCAGTCAGTGTATGAAAGAACGGAAAGCTACACATTCCTGCCTCTTACAAACTGAGCTATTGGAGAGGACAAAAATCAACATTGAAACAACGGGTTTATTAACTAAAGAGAGCTCTGATCAAAACATTATTTATTTCGCTAATAGATCGCACCATCTATTATTTTCTGAAACATCCACCAGATGCCAGTAGCTATCGGGTTGCCGGCAGCCATTATAATTCTGTGCTTCAGGTTGTTATCTGTTATCTGCGACTCATTTCCTGGTTCAAAATAGTTTTTCCTTCTTGGTTTATAAAATAAAATGGTGGATAAATACAAGCTAATTCAATGAATTTTAATTGAATTTAAACCCGTTTGGTAAGTAAATATATAATATAATTAAAATTAAACATTGAGACTGGTTTCAGGCCCGTTCAGACTCGTTCAGGGTGATTTTTCAGACTTTTCAGATTTTCGTGAAATTATTGATTTCTTGGGTATTTTTTATTATATTTTTTGTAAACTTGGGTTATTGTTTATAATTTCTTCTTTCGTGCAGGATCAACGAGCGCAAAAAATGATAATTTTGAGATGTTGGAAAATTTGCGGTAACTTTTTTTCATTGATTTTTCTTCAATTTTCATTAAATTTTATAGTTTTTTGGTGTTTTTCTAATTTGGGTTAAATTGCACTGGTGATGTCAATATCTATCTACTAGAAAAGCCTGGACGTTTCAAACGATCTTCCAACTAATTGAGAATATTTATCCAGTTGTCTTTTAGTGAAGACCTACAGCATTTTAGTGGTCGAAGTCATTACCGGCTCGCGCACCAGTTTTGGCAGTCAAGCGTATACAATATATTTTGTCCTTTTCAACCAATGTGTGTCCTAAATCCTTTAAAAAAGCCTTTTGCCCTTGATAGTAGGGAATGGTAGTAGTATAATTGGACAGTTCGGCCGCCACGTCCACCTCGGGCTCCCAGAGGCCACCTCCACCTCCACCTCAGCCAGAGGCCTCCCAGATGCCTCCTCCACCTCCACCTCAGCCAGAGGCCTCTCAGAGGTCTCCTCCACCTCCCGCGGGAAATTTGAATTTGTAAACAAAGCCACGTGCTTTTTGACAGCTGTCATCGACAACAACGCATCGCTAACCCCAGTACTGCCATCTTGACAGGCCTAAACCTCAGTAGTGCCAACTTAACCTAACTAGCTCGAGATAAACAAAGCCACGTGTTTCTTGACAGCCACGTGCTTTTTGACAGATTTGTAAACAAAGCCACGTGCTTTTTGACAGCTGTCATCGACAACAACGCATCGCTAACCTCAGTACTGCCATCTTGACGGGCGTAAACCTCAGTAGTGCCAACTTAACCTAACTAGCGCGAGATAAACAAAGCCACGTGTTTTTTGAGAGCCACGTGCTTTTTGACAGACAACAACGCATCGCTAACCGCAGTACTGCTATCTTGACGAGCCTAAACCTCAGTAGTACCAACTTAACCTCACAAGCGCGAGATAAACAAAGCCACGTGCTTTTTTGACAGCTGTCATCCGCCATCTTTAAACTACAGAGCACTGTGCTGCCCTCTTTATCGTAGTAGATGTAAAATTCGTCACCTGTCATCGGCAGAGCTGCCATCTTGACGGGCCTAAACCTTAGTGCTACCAACTTAACCTCACTAGATCGAGATAAACAAAGCCACGTGCAGCTGTCATCCGCCATCTTTAATCTATAGAGCACAGTGCTGCCCTCTTTAGCTACTTACCTTTGAAATGTGGTGGCAGATAATTTGAAAAAAATGCTTTTTGACAGCAGCCATCTTTGAGCACCGTGCTGCCCTCTTTAGCTAGATACCTTTGAAATGTCGTGGCAGACAATTCCACGTGACAGCAGCCATCTTTAATCAAGAGAGCACCGTGCTGCCCTCTATGTGGTGGCGGCAATTTGAAAAATTCTACATGCTCTTGTTTGGAAACAAACTCACGCGCTTTTTTGACAGCTACCATCCGTCATCTTTAATCAACAGAGCACAGTGCTGCCCTCTTTAGTTTGAAATATGGTGGCGGCAAATTCCAAGTGCTCTTGTTTGGAAACAAAGCCATGTGATTTCTTGACAGCTGTCATCCGCCATCTTTAATCAACAGAACACTGTGCTGCTATCATGCGGGCAATTTCATCACCTGTCATCCACCATCTTTAATCCACAGAACACCGTGCTACCCTCTTTATGGCTACTACCTTAAGCACGTAGTAGCGGGCTATTTGAAAAGTTCTGTTAGCTATCATCCGCCATCTTTAATCAAGAGAGCACCGTGCTGCCATCTTTGGCTAGATACCTTTGAAATGTGGTGGCGGCAAATTGAAAAATTCCACGCGCTCTTGTTCGGAAACAAACTCACGTGCTTTTTTGACAGCTACCATCCGCCATCTTTAATCAACAGAGCATAGTGCTTCCCTCTTTAGTTAGATACCTTTGAAATGTGGTGGCGGCAAATTCCACGTGCTCTTGTTTGGTAAACATAGCCACGTGCTTTTTTGATAGCTGTCATCCGCCATCTTTAATCCAGAGAGCACCGTGCTGCCCTCTTTATCGTAGTAGATGTAAATTCGTCACCTGTCATCCGCAGTGCTGCCATCTTTAGCTAGATACCTTTGAAATGTGGTGGTGGATAATTTAAAAAGAAAAATTCTACAGCAGCCCTCTCTCGACGCTAATTGCATAAGATGGCGGCTATACATGACTCCTTAAGGGTGCTTACGCATGATGGCTGCTATACACAGGTTCTTATGAGGCGCCCTTGGGATGCTTGCGCAAGATGGCAGTTATACATGGCTCCTTATGAGATGCCCTAGGGATGCTTGCTCAAGATAGCGACTGCTCTTATGGGACGGCTTAAGGGTCCTTGCACAAGATGGCTTGAGACGCCCTAAGGATGCTTGCGCAAGATGGCGGACATAAGATGGTGGCTATACACAACTCCTTATGATACGCTTTAAGGGTGCTTGCGCAAGATGGTTGCTACTCTTATGAAGAAAGCTAGCTTAGAGGCTAACGTGTCGTGCTAGTTCGATTCATTAAATTTAGGGCTTAAATGCAAAATGTTAAATATATCGAAAACGGTGCACCGTAGAGCAAAACGGACAAAATTTTTCTGCCTAATACCTAGGTTCGCAGTATGAGGAACAAGAAAACCATAGTCTAATGATGGGATCAACGGTTCGGTTCCTACTTAGGCCCTTTGGCATTTGCTCTGTTTTAGCTTGTATTGAAGCGAGTCTTCGTAACATGATCAGGTCTAGCTATGGTAGAGAGTATAACGTACCGTGCTGGTTCGATTCATTAAATTTGGAGGCTTAAATGCAAAATGTTAAATATCTCGAAAACGGTGCATCGTAGAGCAAAACGGACAAAATTTTTCCGCCTAATACGTAGGTTCGTAGTATCAGGAACAAGAAAATACATAGTCTAATGATGAGATCAACGGTTCGATTCCTACTTAAGCCCTTTGGCATTGGCAGCTATCAATTTCTACAAGATGGTGTCTGCTCTTATGAGACACAAGATGGCTTGAGACGTCCTAGGGATGCTTACGCAAGATGGCAGACACAAAATGGTGACTATACATAGCTCCTTATGAGACAGCCTAGGGGTGCTCGCACAAGATGGCAGCTACTCTTATGAAGAAAGCTAGTTTAGAGGCTACTGCGCAAGATAACAGCTGCTGTTATGCATGCGGTGGAGGGCAATTTGAAATTCTATGTGCTTAATCAACAGAGCACCCTGCTGCCCTCTTTAGCTGAAATGTGGTGGTGGATAATTTGAAAAATTCTTTTGACAGCTAACATCTTTAAACAATGGCGACTATACATAGGCTGTTAAGGCCTTATCATTCTCCTCCTCCTCCTCCTCCTCCTCCTTCTCTACCTCCTCCTCCGCCTCTTATGTCAAGGCATAGCTTTATATCGAACAAGTTCAAACATGCATCGCGAAGGCAAGCGTGTGCAGCGATAACATTATTGTGCATGTTTAGACTTTCGAAACATAAGAAGAGTAGAATCAAACGCTGTACTCGATACGACATGTGATCAGAACATTGATTGATGCGTTCAGAAAACAAAATAAGTGATCAAGACTAGAATCGAACACTGTACTCAATACATCATGTGTTTAGAACATGGTAGGGGGTATCCTTGTTCTAAGAAGATCAGAATGAAACATAACAAGACTAGAATCGAACACTGTAATCGATGTTGTTAACCTCAACATATGATCAGAACATTGTTTGATGTGTTCAGAGCAAAAGTACAATTTTGATGATTTGCTTAGTGTAAAATCAAAAACTATGGAAACACACTGTGCACATATCGCGTAGCTAACTCGCTCAGTAAGCAATATTGCAATACTACAACTTCAATGATTTGCCTAGTGTAAAAAATCAAAAACACACTGTACCCATACTGCGCAGCTAACTCGCTCGGTAAACGATATAGTCAAAGTATAACTTCAAATTATTTACCTTCCATCATTCGTCTTGTGTGAAAATCAGTCGAACAAGTTATCGCATAAACATGTAACATGAAATATCAGTCAATCTGTTGGCATGGGTTACAAGCATGTAGCTTATGCGGGAAGTAAAATTAAACAGAACGCTAGTGCTATAAGAAATACTCTGCTTACATTTAAGTCCCTAGCTGTTGAACAAGTTATTACATAAATATGTAACATGAAATATCGGTTCGGAAACATATTGTTTCAATCTGTTGGCATAGATTACAAGCATGTAGCTTATGTAGGCGAGGGCTACAATGCAAAAGGCTAAGCCGAAAAAAAATCGTGATAGGGTATGGAACCCAGGGGTTACATCTTATCAGAAGGGCAAAAAGGATGAAAGGAATCTTCCTCCTCCTTACCGCACATTCCTTGTAAGGCTAATTGGCTGAAGGGCTAATGGGCAAAAGGGCTAATGGGCTAAAGGGCTAATGGGCAGAAGGGCTAATGGGCTAATGGGCTAAAGGGCTAAAGGGCTAAAGGAGCAACAACCTCATCGATCGCTATCAGCAAGAACGCTTGTACTTTGTTAAGTGTAGAAAATTAATCTTTATTGGTAAATGGTTTTATGTTCAGAACAAGGAATGGAACCTAGGAGTTACGTCTTACCTAATAAAATCCCTGAGGTGCGATGAGTTACATTTTTCGAACTAGTGTTTGGAACACTGAACTTTTCAAGATGGCAAGAGTGAGGTTAGCAATGTTCTGTTGTTGGATTTTAAATTCTACGCTATAACATGCATAAGGTGGCAGCCTTGAGGTTTACCGCCGTAAAGATGGCAAGAGTGAGGTTAGCAATGTTCTGTTGTTGGATTTTAAATTCCCCGCTATAACATGCACAAGGTGGCAGCCTTGAGGTTTACCGCCGTAAAGATGGCAGCAGTGAGGTTAGCGACGCTCTATTGTCCTTCAAAGTGAGGTTAGGGTTCGTTAAGAAGACAGCTGTCAAAAAAGCACGTGGCTATGTTTACCAAGCAAGAGCACGTGGCTGTGACGTCACGGTAACGTAATCAATCCTTAGCTCGACGTCGTTAAGAGCAGCATTAGGATTAGCTATGCTTAAAAGTCTTGGGAACAGAGCAGCAGTATGAATTGCCATGTTTCAAGGCGTGTACACATGACCTATCGATTTTACATGCATTGACCATCGAACTAAACTTCATCCGCTAGATCGTGCTGCTATCTTAGCATAACCTATACCCATAAAATTAAAGAGTAATGAATAGCCATGTTTCAAAGCGTGTACATATTACCTATCGACTTTGCATGCAACAAATATCGTACTAAACTTCTTCTGCTAGGTTGTGCTGCTATCTTAGCATAACTTATACACATGAACTTAAAGTACAAAGAATAGCCATGTTTCAAAGCGTGTACACATCACCTATCGATTTTACATGCATCGACCATCGAACTAAACTTCATCCGCTAGATCGTGCTGCTATCTTAGCATAACCTATACTCATAAAATTAAAGTACAATGAATAGCCATGTTTCAAAGCGTGTACACATTACCTATCGATTTTGCAAACATCGACTCTCGTACTAAACTTCTTCCGCTAGATTTGCTGCTATATTAGTATAACCTATACGCATGACCTTAAGGTACAAAGAATAGCCATGTTTCAAAGCGTGTACACATTACCTATCGACTTTGCATGCAACAAATATCGTACTAAACTTCTTCTGCTAGGTTGTGCTGCTATCTTAGCATAACTTATGCACATGAACTTAAAGTACAAAGAATAGCCATGTTTCAAAGCGTGTACACATTACTTATTGATTTTGCATTCATCGAATCTCGTACTGAACTTCTTCCGCTAGATTGTGCTGGTATCTTAGCATAACTTATACACATGAACTTAAAAGTACAAAGAATAGCCATGTTTCAAAGCGTGTACACATTACCTATCGATTTTGCATTCATCGACTCTCGTACTAAACTCCTTCCGCTAGATTGTGCTGCTATCTTAGCATAACCTATACGCATGAACTTAAACTACAAAGAATAGCTAAGTTCAAAGCGTGTACACAGCACCTATCGATTTTGCATGCATCGACTTTCGTATAACGATCGCATACGTGTATTGCTAACGTATGTGTATAAAGTTAAACTTCTCCCGCTAGAGCGTACAACGATCACAATTGTGTGCTGCTACCTATGTGCGTGAATTTAAAGCATAAAGAATAGCGTGTACACATCACGTATCGATGATGCATGCGTCGACTATCGTACTAGGCTTCTTCAGCTAGAGCATGTAGCAATCGCTTTTGTGTATCCCTAACCCATGTGCACGAACTTAACGCACAAGGAAGAGCCATGTTTCAAAGCGTGTACACATCACCTATCGATGATGTATGCATCGACTATCGTACTAAACTTCTTCTACAACAGCGTGCAATCATCGCTTGTATTTGCTGCACTGTTAACATAACCTATGTGCACGAACTTAAAGCACAAAGAATACCCAAGTTCAAAGCGTGTACACATCACCTATCGATTTTACATGCATCGACTTTCGTATTAAACTTCTTCCACTAGAGCGTGCGTCAACCTTATAACTATGCTGCTAACTTAGTATAACTTATACGCATGAACTTAAAGCATAAAGAATAGCGATGTATAAAAATCTTGTGAACATAGCGGCAGCAGTAAGAATAGCAATGTTTTAAAAGCGTGTACGCATTGCCTATCGATTATACATGCTTCAACTAGAGTACAAAACTTCTCCCGCTAGAGTGTGCTGCTATCATAGCATAACCTATGTGCACGAACATAAAGCACGAAGAATAGTTAAGTTTCAAAGCGTGTACACATCACCTATCGATTTTGCATGCATCAACTATATTAACACATCCCGCTAGAATGTACAACGTTCACATGTGTTTGCGCTGCTACTTTAGCATGACCTATGCGCACGAACTTAAAGCACAAAGAATAGCGATGTTTAAAAATCTTGCGAACATAGTAGCAGTAAGAATAGCAAGGTTTAAAAGCGTGTACATATCACCTTTTGATAATGCATACATCAACTATCGTACTAAACAACTTCTACGCGAGCGTGCGACCATCGCTTGTACGTGTGCTGCTATCTTAACATAACCTATGTGCACGAACTTAAAACATAAAGAATAGTTATGTGTAAGCATCTTGTGAACATAGCAGAGTGTTAACTACGTAGGTGTAGACATTGAACTTTACATGCTGAAGCAGCATACTACGTGACCGTGACGTCACAGCCACGTGCTCTTGTTTGGTAAACATAGCCACGTGCTTTTTTGACAGCTGTCTTCTTGACGAACCCTAACCTCACTTTGAAGGACAATAGAGCGTCGCTAACCTCACTGCTGCCATCTTTATGGCGGTAAACCTCAAGGCTGCCACCTTATGCATGTTATAGCGGGGAATTTAAAATCCAACAACAGAACATTGCTAACCTCACTCTTGCCATCTTGAAAAGTTCAGTGTTCCAAACACTAGTTCGAAAAACGTAACTCATCGCACCTCAGGGATTTTATTAGGTAAGACGTAACCCCTAGGTTCCATTCCTTGTTCTGAACATAAAACCATTTACCAATAAAGATTAATTTTCTACACTTAACAAAGTACAAGCGTTCTTGCTGATAGCGATCGATGAGGTTGTTGCTCCTTTAGCCCTTTAGCCCTTTAGCCCATTAGCCCATTAGCCCTTCTGCCCATTAGCCCTTTAGCCCATTAGCCCTTTTGCCCATTAGCCCTTCAGCCAATTAGCCCTACAAGGAATGTGCGGTAAGGAGGAGGAAGAGTCCTTTCATCCTTTTTGCCCTTCTGATAAGATGTAACCCCTGGGTTCCATACCCTATCACGATTTTTTTTGACTTAGCATTTTGCATTGTAGCCCTCGCCTGCATAAGCTACATGCTTGTAATCTATGCCAACAGATTGAAACAATATGTTTCCGAACCGATATTTCATGTTACATATTTATGTAATAACTTGTTCAACAGCTAGGGACTTAAATGTAAGCAGAGTATTTCTTATAGCACTAGCGTTCTGTTTAATTTTACTTCCCGCATAAGCTACATGCTTGTAACCCATGCCAACAGATTGACTGATATTTCATGTTACATGTTTATGCGATAACTTGTTCGACTGATTTTCACACAAGACGAATGATGGAAGGTAAATAATTTGAAGTTATACTTTGACTATATCGTTTACCGAGCGAGTTAGCTGCGCAGTATGGGTACAGTGTGTTTTTGATTTTTTACACTAGGCAAATCATTGAAGTTGTAGTATTGCAATATTGCTTACTGAGCGAGTTAGCTACGCGATATGTGCACAGTGTGTTTCCATAGTTTTTGATTTTACACTAAGCAAATCATCAAAATTGTACTTTTGCTCTGAACACATCAAACACTGTTCTGATCATATGTTGAGGTTAACAACATCGATTACAGTGTTCGATTCTAGTCTTGTTATGTTTCATTCTGATCTTCTTAGAACAAGGATACCCCCTACCATGTTCTAAACACATGATGTATTGAGTACAGTGTTCGATTCTAGTCTTGATCACTTATTTTGTGTTCTGAACACATCGATCAATGTTCTGATCACATGTTGTATCGAGTACAGTGTTCGATTCTAGTCATGATCACTTATTTTGTGTTCTGAACACATCAATCAATGTTCTGATCACATGTTGAAGTTAACAACATCAATTACAGTGTTCTATTCTAGTCTTGTTATGTTTCAATCTGATCTTTTTAGAACAAGGGTATCCCCTGACATATTCTAAACACATGATGTATTGAGTACAGTGTTCGATTCTAGTCTTGATCACTTATTTTGTTTTCTGAACGCATCAATCAATGTTCTGATCACATGTCGTATCGAGTACAGCGTTTGATTCTACTCTTCTTATGTTTCGAAAGTCTAAACATGCACAATAATGTTATCGCTGCACACGCTTGCCTTCGCGATGCATGTTTGAACTTGTTCGATATAAAGCTATGCCTTGACATAAGAGGCGGAGGAGGAGGTAGAGAAGGAGGAGGAGGAGGAGGAGGAGGAGAATGATAAGGCCTTAACAGCCTATGTATAGTCGCCATTGTTTAATGATGTTAGCTGTCAAAAGAATTTTTCAAATTATCCACCACCACATTTCAGCTAAAGAGGGCAGCAGGGTGCTCTGTTGATTAAGCACATAGAATTTCAAATTGCCCTCCACCGCATGCATAACAGCAGCTGTTATCTTGCGCAGTAGCCTCTAAACTAGCTTTCTTCATAAGAGTAGCTGCCATCTTGTGCGAGCACCCCTAGGCTGTCTCATAAGGAGCTATGTATAGTCACCATTTTGTGTCCGCCATCTTGCGTAAGCATCCCTAGGACGTCTCAAGCCATCTTGTGTCTCATAAGAGCAGACACCATCTTGTAGAAATTGATAGCTGCCAATGCCAAAGGGCTTAAGTAGGAATCGAACCGTTGATCTCATCATTAGACTATGTATTTTCTTGTTCCTGATACTACGAACCTACGCATTAGGCGGAAAAATTTTGTCCGTTTTGCTCTACGATGCACCGTTTTCGAGATATTTAACATTTTGCATTTAAGCCTCCAAATTTAATGAATCGAACCAGCACGGTACGTTATACTCTCTACCATAGCTAGACCTGATCATGTTACGAAGACTCGCTTCAATACAAGCTAAAACAGAGCAAATGCCAAAGGGCCTAAGTAGGAACCGAACCGTTGATCCCATCATTAGACTATGGTTTTCTTGTTCCTCATACTGCGGACCTAGGTATTAGGCAGAAATATTTTGTCCGTTTTGCTCTACGGTGCACCGTTTTCGATATATTTAACATTTTGCATTTAAGCCCTAAATTTAATGAATCGAACTAGCACGACACGTTAGCCTCTAAGCTAGCTTTCTTCATAAGAGTAGCAACCATCTTGCGCAAGCACCCTTAAAGCGTCTCATAAGGAGTTGTGTATAGCCACGATCTTATGTCCGCCATCTTGCGCAAGCATCCTTAGGGGGTCTCAAGCCATCTTGTGCAAGGACCCTTAAGCCGTCCCATAAGAGCAGTCGCTATCTTGAGCAAGCATCCCTTGGGCATCTCATAAGGAGCCATGTATAACTGCCATCTTGCGCAAGCATCCCAAGGGCGCCTCATAAGAACCTGTGTATAGCAGCCATCATGCGTAAGCACCCTTAAGGAGTCATGTATAGCCGCCATCTTATGCAATTAGCGTCGAGAGAGGGCTGCTGTAGAATTTTTCTTTTTAAATTATCCACCACCACATTTCAAAGGTATCTAGCTAAAGATGGCAGCACTGCGGATGACAGGTGACGAATTTACATCTACTACGATAAAGAGGGCAGCACGGTGCTCTCTGGATTAAAGATGGCGGATGACAGCTATCAAAAAAGCACGTGGCTATGTTTACCAAACAAGAGCACGTGGAATTTGCCGCCACCACATTTCAAAGGTATCTAACTAAAGAGGGAAGCACTATGCTCTGTTGATTAAAGATGGCGGATGGTAGCTGTCAAAAAAGCACGTGAGTTTGTTTCCGAACAAGAGCACGTGGAATTTTTCAATTTGCCGCCACCACATTTCAAAGGTATCTAGCCAAAGATGGCAGCTCGGTGCTCTCTTGATTAAAGATGGCGGATGATAGCTAACAGAACTTTTCAAATTGCCCGCTACTACGTGCTTAAGGTAGTAGCCATAAAGAGGGTAGCACGGTGTTCTGTGGATTAAAGATGGCGGATGACAGGTGATGAAATTGCCCGCATGATAGCAGCACAGTGCTCTGTTGATTAAAGATGGCGGATGACAGCTGTCAAGAAATCACATGGCTTTGTTTCCAAACAAGAGCACGTGGAATTTGCCGCCACCACATTTCAAACTAAAGAGGGCAGCACTGTGCTCTGTTGATTAAAGATGGCGGATGGTAGCTGTCAAAAAAGCGCGTGAGTATGTTTCCAAACAAGAGCATGTAGAATTTTTCAAATTGCCGCCACCACATAGAGGGCAGCACGGTGCTCTCTTGATTAAAGATGGCTGCTGTCACGTGGAATTGTCTGCCACGACATTTCAAAGGTATCTAGCTAAAGAGGGCAGCACGGTGCTCAAAGATGGCTGCTGTCAAATAGCATTTTTCAAATTATCCGCCACCACATTTCAAAGGTAAGTAGCTAAAGAGGGCAGCACTGTGCTCTATAGATTAAAGATGGCGGATGACAGCTGCACGTGGCTTTGTTTATCTCGATCTAGTGAGGTTAAGTTGGTAGCACTAAGGTTTAGGCCCGTCAAGATGGCAGCACTGCCGATGACAGGTGACGAATTTTACATCTACTACGATAAAGAGGGCAGCACAGTGCTCTGTAGTTTAAAGATGGCGGATGACAGCTGTCAAAAAAGCACGTGGCTGTCAAAAAGCACGTGGCTTTGTTTATCTCGCGCTTGTGAGGTTAAGTTGGTACTACTGAGGTTTAGGCTCGTCAAGATAGCAGTACTGCGGTTAGCGATGCGTTGTTGTCTGTCAAAAAGCACGTGGCTGTCAAAAACACGTGGCTTTGTTTATCTCGCGCTAGTTAGGTTAAGTTGGCACTACTGAGGTTTACGCCCGTCAAGATGGCAGTACTGAGGTTAGCGATGCGTTGTTGTCGATGACAGCTGTCAAAAAGCACGTGGCTTTGTTTACAAATCTGTCAAAAAGCACGTGGCTGTCAAAAAACACGTGGCTTTGTTTATCTCGAGCTAGTTAGGTTAAGTTGGCACTACTGAGGTTTAGGCCCGTCAAGATGGCAGTACTGAGGTTAGCGATGCGTTGTTGTCGATGACAGCTGTCAAAAAGCACGTGGCTTTGTTTACAAATTCAAATTTCCCGCGGGAGGTGGAGGAGACCTCTGAGAGGCCTCTGGCTGAGGTGGAGGTGGAGGAGGCATCTGGGAGGCCTCTGGCTGAGGTGGAGGTGGAGGTGGCCTCTGGGAGCCCGAGGTGGAGGTGGCGGACGAACTGTCCAATTATACTACTAATGGTCTCAAGTCCTTGGTGTACACTTCCATGCTTGTGTTGAACCGCCAAGATATGCTCGTTTAACCCTGCAGTGGTCGCACACAATATTCTATGTCATGGAAGGTCGCGTGGCATCTGAGAGACGCCATTTAGATTATGAGGCTATTATGCTATCCCGAGTTTCAAATAATGATTTAATTAATTTCAGGACATTTTAAAAGATGAATATAAATTACCGAATCGAATTTATTGACATAAAATCAACTAACGATGAATATATAGGAGCCTAAAACGTCTCTCTGACAAAACCAAGCGGCACACCTGTACACCTGTCAAATCTCCTCGGTATTTGCACCACCTAAGAAAGTATGCCGATTGGGACCTTTATTTGACATAAGTCTGTAGATCGAGCGTCCCTTTCCTACTGTAGTTCCTTTGAACCTGTTCGGTTTGCCCGTTTGTGCACTTGTGTCATGAAAGAAACTTTCCCAGCATTCTTCAGGTGTTTTAGCACGCTTCGCAACATCTTTCACACAATTATTACAAGTTATAAATCTCATTATAAAACCGTATTGGATTTCAGAATAAGAAGTTATTATATTGATAAAACCAACTTTCCAATACATAATAGTCCTTTATATTTAGGATAAGACCATTTAATTACAAGTAGGACATGTTTCGCTCAATCTTAGCGAGGATCATCAGCTATAGATAACATAATCCATGGTGGGTCGGGGCCCTGATCCTGGTATATATAACGAAAAAACGTCTAATATGCATTGATAAAATACGAATTTTAACAATTTAAAAATAATCAATAAGATTATATTATGTCTATTAAAATAAATATTGATCATTAAAATTGCTTAAAATGTAAGTGGAGTGAGTGACATGAAATGTTACTATAGTATGCAGTGATTAAATGTTCGTATAAATCAATGACCATAATAATCTTCGCTCAATTGCATTAGATTGTTTATGATTACAAACAGCTATTCACATAAGGGTGAGCTCTTGTAATGAACTATGTACCGGGAGGTACACCTCTACGCCGCAAGTTTAAATATTGCGCCAATAAGTACTCCTCTACAGCAGAAACTCCTGTATTTACAGGATACACCCGATTTATATTATTTCACCTACGAGATCAGTAGTTCTCCATTTGAAGCCCAATATTAACACACTACTACACAAAATATAATAATGTTTGAATCACAACGCGAGGAAGTCCCATAAATTTATTTACGCCGATCCAGACGACGTTTTATCATCAGTGCAGTTCGTTTTTCAACCAATATATGTGATTTTAGCATTCCTCATCATGTTTATTTTAAAAAACAACATCATAGTTCATTACAAGAGCTCACCCTTTTGTGAATAGCTGTTTGTAATCATAAACAGTCTAATGCAATTGAGCGAAGATTATTATGGTCATTGATTTATACGAACATCTAATCACTACATACTATAGTAACATTTCATGTCGTTCATTCCACTTACATTTTAAGCAGTTTTAATGATCAATATTTGTTTTAATAGACATAATAAAATCTTATTGATTATTTTTAAATTGTTAAAATTCGTATTTTATCAATGCATATTAGACGTTTTTTCGTTATATATACCAGGATCAGGGCCCTGACCCACCATAGATTATGTAATCTATAGCTGAAGATGCTCACTGAGATTGAGCGAAACATGTCCTAATTAAATGGTTTTATAATAAATATAAAGGACTATTGTGTATTGTAAAGGTGGTTTTATTAATATAATAACTTCTTATTCTTTCACACAAGGTGTGACGATATTTTGTCACCGGGTTTAAACATTTCTGGGAGGTTTAGTTTTACGCCACTTAGAAACTCAATTTTGCCCTAGGACATAAATACTGTCATTTTCGCCTGCTTCATCACTACTGTCTGCGTCTTCATTTATTATATTATTATTTCCCTTCTGGGTTTTAGAACGTCTTCCTCATCACTATACAATTCACCTCCATCATCATTATCTTCAAGCAACTCTGAAAAATCCTTCTGTCTTCTAGGCATCAAGGTTATATCTTTTCTTCTTTCCACTCATCTTCAACCCAAAAAATATGAAATATTTACGTTTTATCAAGAAACCATGCAATCTGAGACATTCTGAAGAATAATTGCTGCATTAATATTGAAGCTAATATTTGAAAACGGAATCTTACTTTGTAGCGGTGAAGCTTGCATGGCATCTATCAGACACCATTGACACTTGTATAAAAATAACTCACCACCACACGAGTTAGTCTAACACTGGCGTACTAATGCCTTATTATGTTGGTTGTGAATTGTACCGGGAGGTACACCTCTATGCCGCAAGTTTAAATATTGCGCCAATAAGTACTCCTCTACAGGAGAAACGCTGAACTTTAAAAACTGGATCAATTCTTTAGTTTCTCAGAAGATGTCACTACAGTAAATTTTGTGATTACGAAGTTGTCAATACTGTGTGGAGTTCAACTTGTTTTGTTTTCCATTGATCAAGAAGTGTGAACATTCTCTTATAGATGTCTCTACTAAAAAACTATGATTATGCCCGCTGGTGCGAAGTTAAGGAACCTTTTAAAGAAATTTTGTATTCATAAGTTTTCTCTTTACTAAATTTCGTTCTTTCATCTGAGGGTTGGCAATATTAATCTTTTCTTTCCGCCTGTTTTGAATTGAGCCAATCCAGAATTTCTGTAATTAATTTTTGACCAATCATGTATTTCTTCTTCGACTTTGAGTGTATTTTCAAGACGAACCAATAATGAAAGAGGGTGTGGCTTGATTATTCATGAAAGGTCTCTAATCTTCCACGTGGGTATAAAACTGCTGATTTTCTTGTCTCTGGGCCACTCGAACAACATCAAGCATAGTGTATGGAAGTGTAGCATGAGGCAGGAAGCGCCTCTTTCATCCGGCAGCAGCTCTTCAACAAGGTAATGGCCACTTAACATCTTTATTTCTTGCTAGCTCAGCAGTTTAATCCGCGGGGAAGGTCCGAAACCTTTGCTATGTAATAAACGTGTAATCTCCCATCGTTTTTGTAAAACTTCAAATATCTTTAACTGTAATTCGGGGATAGAGAGTGCTTTACCCTCTCGAGCTCCCCTTCATACTAGTTTGAGGTGACTACGTTTTATAACTGGTTTTCTTCCTTTCGGTAATGTCTTAAATTTTTCTTATACGAGTCACCTCCATAGTTTGGGAATAGCCCCTGTTTCATCGGCCTAGTGCCTCTTAGGTTTTAAAAGGCTTCATGTAGGAGTGCAAGCAACGCCTCCATTTATCTTGGTATTTTGGGCCATTTACTTAATCTGTTCTTTTTCCACTGAGGCCCAGTAGGTTGGGTACGAGATACCCCCGTTTCATTTGATGTAAGCTGTGCCTTGATGGCAATTTAGTGTAAAAGTCTGGTATTGCCTTTAATAGGCTGGAAAATTTGAGAGCGGGTCAGCTCTTTCTAGTATTTGGATATGTGCCTCTATGAGGCCTGACATTGCTAGGTGGGAGCAAGTGTTCCATGTTATTAGGGGTTTTCTGCTCTCTGGTAAATATGTGGTTGTGAGCGGAGAGCTCACGAATGGTATAAAGTGGGGCTTGTAGCCCAGTTGGTTAAATTATCTTGGTATTTGCTGGTCTTGTACCTGATTTGTTAACTTGTTGTTATTTGTTAAACTCTGAAATTCTATGTGAAACTTGTTAATTTTTGCTATTTTCAAAAATATAACCTTTAATGCAATTTTAATCAATATCTCACCTTTGTAGTTAGACCCATTCCAGCCCGCACATTCTTTCACCTCTGCATTCCACGGGTAGATAGTAGATGGAATCAGTGGCCTTGATAGTTTCCTTGCAATGACAGGAAAAATCTAGTGTGGTGTCTCTGAGACGCCGCACGACCACTTCCAGGATTAAATTATTTATAGACTGCGGTAAGCTTTGGTCAAATTTGCAAGCTTGTCGTAACATATTTGAGGTTTTTGAATGGATGCTCGGTGGCTTCTTACAAAAATTGCATTACGAGAAATCTTCCGGCTTATTTGATACCTCCTCATATACATTCACATGTGAACAAATGAAATTTTCCCTATGCTGGATTTGAGCCCTCTTTCATTACTAGTATAAATCCACCACCGATTTCATTGGCAGTTGGTTTGATCGTTTCCTCTGCTACTTGCATGTCTAACGTAGGTACACTAACATTTAGCAGTACACTCTTGTCGAGTCCGGGTTTTGTGAATCTTGGCAGTCTTAATGGAATCCATGTTTGGTCGCTGTGGCTTCTAAGCTCATTACGCGTGGGTATAAGGATCATCTCTGAAGATAAGAGGCAACCTGGTGTTTTTGAGTGTACGGACTTGGAAGGGTCTGCTACCACTGATGCAGTATTATTTGATAAGATAGTCATCTATGTGGCAAAATGAGACTTAAATGAATGTGATGGTAGCGGGTGATCTCAATTTACCAAAGTCCATTGGAAATGTAATGCGAATGACAGGAAACATGACAAACAAATTGTAAATAAGAAAGTGCTGGAACCAAAAAGAGGGAAGAAAATTCTGGACGGGGTGCTGGAAAAACCAAACGAACTCTATAGAGAAAATGAAATTACATATTGTGTGAGTGATCACGAAATGGTTTTCATCGTAGTTAAAAATAAATGCGAGAGAAAGGAATGTTGTAAAAGTAGGACTATTAGCCTGAAGCATATATTTGATAAGACAGGCACCAGAGCGTTTTCAAAAAGCAATTATGGTCCATAGAAAATGAAAAATAGAAATGTAAACATTCGTTAAGAAATGTGGAAACATGTTTTTACCTTTAAAGATGGTACTAAATGGTGAAGACCCGGTATATGATAACAGAGATATAAAGAGACTAAGAAGGAGGTGTAGGTTGGAAAGAAATGAGTTAGAAATTGTTGTGGAAGTAAGGAGGAACTGAAGCAACTTACCAGGAAACTGAATCTAGGAAGGAAGTCAGCTAAGACTAAGATGGTGGCAAGTATAACTAGCAGTTATATAAATGTTAGTGAAACATGGAGGGATATGAATAGGTATTTCAAGGCAGAAGTAAGTTCTACGAAGGGCATTTCAGGAATCATGGATGGACAAGGGGAGTGTATATGTAAGGATTTAAAAAAGACTGAAATATTCAGGCAGCAGTATGTAAAGACTGCTGGTTACAGGGATAATATCCAGGTAGAACAGGTGACTAATACTAACGAAGTATTGACATTTACCTACGATAATAAAGATATTTACAATAGAAAAGGAGCTGGAGTGATTATATTTCTCAGAATATATCTACTAAAGGCAATGGGTTGGGATAGAGTACAGTATCTGAAGCACTTATTTGATTACTGTTTGCATGAAGGAGCTATACCAGGTGAAGGGAGAGTTGCAGTAGTAACCCCTGTGTATAAATGAAGGGATGATAAAACATAAAGCCGATATTTACAGAACAGTCAGCCTGATATATGTTGCTTGTAAGCTTTGGGAAAGCATTCTGTCTGAGTATATTAGACATGTTTGCAAATTACTAACTGGTTTGATAGAAGGCATTTCGGGTTTAAGAAAAGTTCTTCCACTCAACCTCAACTTGCAGGATTTCAGCAAGATACAGCAGATATTTTAGATTCAGGTCAAATGGGCTGTTGATAGGTTAGATCATCGGAGACCAGTGACAAGAATAAGTGCAATTGGACTAGACAAAGAGTGACTAAATGGGTGTCTAAATTTCCAGAAAATTGTACTCACAGAGTTAGAGTAGATGAAGTATTATCTGATGCTGTAATTTAAGACGGGGTGTCACAGGACGGTGTTATTGAAAGTTTATCTTTTCTTATATGTAAACATGATATGAGTAAAGAACTGAAATCAGGAATAATGCTTTTGCCAGATTATGTTATAGGCACTATATAAATTAATAGGCCGTAAGTGAGGTACAATATTGTGAATGACTGCAAACATAGACTATATCTAAAAGAGTGTGGGATGGACAGCTGGCAATGGTATGATGGTAAACGGGATGAAGTCAGGTTACGAGTTTCTCAAAGTGGAAATGTCCTGCCAGTTCCTATCAGTTTTAATTACTACGCCGATGGGGATAAAGTTCCTGATGGACATCATAGTAACTGGCCTACTTAGGTGTTAATATAAGGAAAGACCTTCATTAGGGTGATCACATACAAGGGGTTGTAAATGAAGGTTACAGATCTCTCCATATAGTACGGTACTGTGCAAGCTGGCAATGCGGTTAGTTTCGCATAGCTCTAGGTTTGCATTCGCGGTATGGTGGGTTCGAATTCCACAACCGGCAGCTCTGAAGAGGGTTTTCCGTAGTTTCCCCATTTTGACACGAGGCAAACTGTGGGGCTGCACGTTAATTAAGGCCACAGCCGCTTCTTTCCCAATACTAGGCCTTCCCCAGCCTTTCATCGCCAAAAGACTTCAATGTGTTAGTCGACGTTAAACCGCTAGCAAAATTCTTCTTCTTCTACTCCTTCTCCCTCCCGCACCTGTGGGGTCGCGGATACGAAATGTGTTGCACAAGTACTTTGGCCCTCTTTTACGGCCCGATGCCCTTCCTGACGCCAACCCTTTGTGGAGGGATGTATTCACTACTGCGTGTTTCTGCAGTGGTTGGAGTGGAGAGGAGAGTGTTGGGACAAACACAAACACGCAATCCCCGAGCCAGAAGAATTAATCGGATGCGATTAAAATCCAGGACCCGGCCGGAAATCGAACCCGGGTCCCACTGAATCAAAGGGCTGCACGCTGACCACTCAGCCAAGGAGTTGAACAAAGCCACTAGCAAAATAAAACTTCATAATGCTTATGAGACTCTTTAGTGCTTGTAGTAAGGATGTAAAGGAGAGGGCATATACTGCAAGTCTCCGGTTCCAGTGCATGGGGCCCTCATCAGAATTAATTTGATTTGAGAACTGGAAAAAATCCAAATAAGAGGAGCTCGATTTGTTCTGAGAACGAGTAGTGTTACCACAATGTTGCAGAGGTTGGACTGGGAAGACATGGGCGATAAGGAGACGAGCTGGTCGACTAAGCGATGTGTTACGAGCTGTCAGTGGAGAGATGGCAAGGAACGGCATTAGTAGACGAATACGTTTGGGTGGTGCTTTGAAAGTTGGTAAGATAACATTGGAGTCCAGGAGGACAAATTGGGGTAAATATTCGTTTATAGGAAGCTGAGTTAGGGATTGGAATAATTTACCAAGGAAGGTGGTCGATAAATTTCTGAATTCCTTGAAATTATTTGAGAGAAGATTTGTTTACAAGTGGGGTTCGAACCCATTATCTCCCAAATACAAGCTCACAGCGGCGCACCCCTAACCGCACGGCCAACTCGCCTTGTTTTGAGAGAAGACTGGGTAAACATGCCACCTGGGTGATGATTGATACGCGTGCACTGTTGCTTTGGTTACGCGCATGCAAAGCTGCTCTGCTTGAGACAAGCGAACCTGCAGTGCAATTTGTAGAACTTTGGACTGGAAACAATTTCAAAAAGTGGTGACCTCGAGTGGAATAGAAGTCAGTTAGATATTTGCCTTCAAACATTCTAATCTGTTCATTAAAGGACACTTATCTTTAAGTATTTAAACACCTTTCCTTCGTCTCTCAATAAAACAGAATAAGGGGTATGAAATATGCCTCACTCGTTGTGGCCACCTACAGTACAAGCCACGTTTAAAGCGGCTCTACCACCATTACTCTGTTCTCCTGACCTTCAGAGCAAAGATCATCTCTACAGAATACATCATCAGGGATATCTGGGACACGCAGGAAATTAAAAAGGAGCACAACAGCCGGACGAAGAGACTGGTCGTAACATGTTATTACGGGAAATTACACGATCTTGCAATTCTCTTTGATCATTAACTGTCTGTTCACAAGGCACAGACGTGCGATCTCGCACTCAGTGTCGTCTGACAATGTAACTTCTTCAGATATTCTCAATGCAGCGAATGACTGTCACATTAAAAAAAGCTTTTTGTTTTGCGATTCCTCGGCACACACAGGTCTTATGTCGATGATGGTACAAGGCAGGGCCCGGACTTTTAAGAAGCAACCGTGGACTTAATAATGCTACAGCCCCAGTATTTTCCTGGTGTGAACATGGAAAACCACGGAATACCATCTTCACGGCTGCCGACAGTGGGGTTCGAATCCACCATCTCCCGAATGCAAGCTGACAGCCAGCTATCAAACCGCGCATGTCAGTTAATGTTAGCTGATACTATCTACTTTCCTCTCTTTTTTATTTAATGTAAGGCGGGCTTTTCTAGAAAAATATGCCTCTTCTTAGGTCCATAAATATAAGAATATTTAAGTGTGGAAAAGAGGTAAGATGACGGTCTCTGTGGTGTGTTGGTTGGTGTGATTAGTTGCCACCCCGGAGACCAAGGTTCGGTTTCCGGCTGTGCCACGAAATTTGCAAAGTGATACGATGGCTGGCACGGGGTCCACTCAGCCTCGGGAAGTCAACTGAGTAGAGGGGTTTCGATTGTCACCTCAGCGTACCTCGAACTGGTTTTCCGTGGTTTCCCACTCCTCTTCCAGGCAAATGCAGGGATGGTACTTAACTTAAAGCCACTTCCGCTTCCTTTCTTCTTCCTTGTCTATCTTTCCATTCCTCACAAGGTCCCTGTTCAGCATAGCAGGTGCGGTCGCCTATGCGAGGTACTGGTCCTCCTCCCCAGTTGTATCCCCAACCCAGAGTCTGAGGCTCCAAGACACTGCCCTTGAGGCGGCAGAAGTGGGATTCCTCGCTGAGTCCGAGGGAGAAACCGACCCTGGAGGGTAAACAGATGATGAAGAAGATTATTACGTAATAGCTCAAAATACTATGAAAATCATTCCTCGAAGAAAAATATTTAAATCTATGAGATACCAGCAAATAGCCAGTTCAACAGAAGAACAACTGATAACGAAGAGATTTGAAAATTGAGAACTTCATCCCCTTTTAATCTGTTCTGAATACGATCATTTAAATGCGTACAATATTTTAGTAGGCTACAAGAAATGGCACAGGCTAAACCAGAATGTTAGATTTATTTAATGCCTGGAATGGAAGCCAACAGTGGAGTCTCCTAATGGACGGTTTGAGTACTTGGTTCATAGTCGTTAGGCTGAAGAGCGGTGATCAATACTCGGCTCGCCATGTGCCCGAGCAACCAGCTGCGCTCTCCTAATGGTTTTACAAATCACCGCTAGGGAGCAGGAGATGCCACAGTCTCAGTTCGTGCGCGACAAATTGTGCATCCCCACAAGCAGCCGTTTGGAAGCGACGAGCCAAACGATGACAAACTGCTCGTTATATACAGGTAACACGTGGAGATGGAAGATTTCAAATGAACTACATTGCTAATTACGTAGGCTTCTTCATTATTCTTACCGAGCCAGTTGGCCGTACTGCTGTGAGCTTGCATTCGGGAGATACGGGTTCGAACCCCACTGTCGGCAGCCCGGAAGATAACTTTCCCATTTTCACACGTGGCAAATGCTGGGGCTGTACCTTAAATAAGGCCACGGCTGTTCCCTTACCACTCCTAGCCCTTGCCCATAAGACTTATCTGTGTCGGTGCGACGTAAAGCAAATTGTAAAAATTCATTGTTCTTGATCCATTCGAGGACTCTGAAGCCAAGCGAGTGTTTCTCACCCGGAACCTGCGGGTGGATCCATGTCCATGTTTCATGTATACTTATGTTTAGTCTAGATGTTACGTCCCACGGCCCTCGCAGACCCAGGGATACTGGAGTTGTTCTACGAGCCTCGTTTATCCGAGCACGTTCAAACTTGAACTGGCAAGGCCAGCGCTCTACACGCTGAGCTAGTCATCCGAGCTTATGTCTATCTCTACCCTCATCAATAATCGAGAGTGTAAGGAACTAGCCTGTATTACAATGAACAAGGCGGAGGCACAGGAAGCAGATTGTCATTGTCCCCAACCATTAATAATTGTACTGAGTTTTGTTTTCCGCCCCACTAACTACTTTTTCGGAGACACCATGATTCCGGCCCCGTGGTGTAAGGGTAGCGTGCCTGCCTCTTATCCGAATGCCCCGGGTTCAATTCCTTGACAGGTTGAGGACTTGTACGTGGATCTGAGGGCTAGTTCCAGGTTCACTGAGCCTAAGTGATTGCGAATGATGATCTCTCTGACGGTGAGATGGCGACCTGGTCCAGAAAAACCAAGAATAATGGCCTAGAGCATTCGTCATGGCAACTGCACAACACCTCGTAATCTGCACAACTTGAGGCTGAGCAGCGGTCGCTTGGTAAGCCATGGCTCTGCGGGGATATTGAGCCATGGGGTTTAGTTTTGTGTTGCATGTTTTGGAGACAACATTGTCCCGCTCGTGTTGTGTTACGTGCCGCTGAATCTACCAGCACGAGGCTGAAGTATTTGAGCACCTTCAAATTTCAGCAAACTGAGTTCACTGGGAGGAGTGCCCTCCTGCCATTGTCATTACCTGTCTTACCACAAATATTCCCGCTACTTCCAGCCCACCCTGCTTTCACTCCACTACAGCAAATTTAACGTAAAAATCAAAGCGATTTGAGGATTATTCGAATACTCGCTCTTTTCTTACAGAATATCGTTGATCCTAATTGTGAGCTTACAGCATTGCCATTATTGTACCTCTATTCGATATCACTTACTACTCTACGAGGGTGGTATCCCAATTTTATTGCTCAGAAACAAAGGAAAAAATCCCGCTACTACTCAGTTTCGTGGGCCCACTGATATATGGCACACATCACAGCGTTGGCGTAACGACTCCAGTGGTAAAATAGTGAACGAGTGGTCACGAGGGAAGTGCACTGCTCCGAACTTATCAACATTCACTGGAATATTGTGTATGTACGGAGAGAAACTAATAGCCGTCTTACATTGGCGCCACGAATTTGCAGAGAGCGACCATCCATCGACAAAAGACACATTCGTTAAAGCCATTGATGAGTTGGGAAGGAAGGACCAGCATGACCCCTTGGAAATATATCGGAGGTGAATTGATTCAATGCAATACCACTTCATACCATCGTGAAGCGGAAAAGTACAAGTGACAAGTAAGTGATGACACTGAAAAATTAAGTTCAAGTCATGGACGAGATATTCTTTTAAAAAAGATTACAAAAGTTTCCTTCATAAACATGGTGCTAAAAGTATTAGCCGTTTAGCGTTTGTGTCATTGGGCAGATTCAGATTTCTTTAAAAGTTCTATTTTGTGTGAAATAGAAATGTTGACTTTCTTTCGGTTATCAGTCCATAGACTGGTTCGATGTAGCTCTTCGTGTCACCCTATCCTGTGCTAACTACTACATCCTACAGCTACTCTCATCTCACCTTCAGCATTCTCCTCTAACACCACATTCCGAGCTAGTTATCTTTTGAATTCCTGTATCAATGTTCGAAGTGAGCACATTTCTTTCCTAAAGGAAGGCTTTCCCTGCTTGTGCTGACCTGCATCGTTGGTTACTCTACTGCCTAAGTAACGATATTTATCTACTTTCTTTAAGACTTCATTTCCTAATCCAATATTTCCTGCATCATCTGACTTCGTTCGACTGCACTCCATTACTTTTGCTTTCGAATTGTTTACTTTAGTCTTGTACTCCTTCTCCAAGACTGGGTTTATGACCATTTAGCAAATTCTCCAGGTTTTGCTGATGTTAATAAAATATCAGTATCATCGGCACATCTCTGAGTTATGACTTCTCCTTGGAGTCCGGTTCCTTTTCCAAGTTGTTCTTCGATTTCCTCTACCAACCGTTCCATATAAACATCGAAAAGGAGTCGGGAAAAACTGCAGCCTTGTCTAACTCCTTTCATGGCCTTCGATTCTTATCGCTGCAAACTGATTTTTGTACAGATTGTAGATAGGCCCCTAACAATTCATTCTCGGTATCCGATTCCGATCACCTTCAGAATCTCAAATAGCTAAGTCCAATCAATATTATCGAACGCCTTTTCTAGATCTACGAATGACATGTACGTGTGCTTGTCCTTTATTCGATCAGACGTAAAGTCAGGATTGTTTCACGTATTTCTACATTTCTTCCGAAGCAAAAATGATCTTCTCCTAACTCAGTGTCAACTTGCCTCTCCTTTCTTCTGGAAATAATACAGGTTGAAATTTTGCAAATGTGAGATACTAAACTAATGGTGCAGTAGTTTTCACATTTGTCAGCACCTGATTTCATGGTAATACTGTAGGTGCAGCAGCATTCTATTGCAAATCCGACGAAAATTTTCCTGTATCATACATCTTACACAATAAATGAAGAAACCTCGCTATGCCGGGTTCTCCTACTGCTGTCAGTAATTCTGAGGATGTCTCAATTCCAGGTGTCTTGTCCTTATTTAGGTCTCTCAAAGCTCTGTCGAATTCCGACCTCAAAATTGGGCCTGCCATTTCATCAGCAACAACAGCGTCTTCTTGTTCGGGAACCTTGTCCACGTCTGCTCCTGGGAAGGTCTTGCAATCTGTCACCTGGTTTCTGAATTCCTGCCTAAACGTAATTAACTCTATATGATACCTTCCAGTGTCTCCAGGTCTTGTACACGTATACAGCCGTCATTTGTGTTGCTTGAAGTAACGAGGGAACACATACATGCGTTACAATCGGATTCGGTTGAAATTTGGTAGGAATATTCGTGGGAGGCAGTAGAATGCTAAGGTGAAAACTGCATGTGCCCAGCGCAAGTTTAAATGCCAAAATTGAACAAATAAATAATCGTAAATTTAGAAGTGCCGCGGGAGTATCAAGGTGTGGCGGAGAGGTAGGGAGGAGCGAAGCAGCGGACGTGAGCCAACCGGGCTGTGTCGAGCTGCGCCAGAAGCCAGGCAGCATATAGTTAACGCGTTCCCCTTAACTTCCCGATCAGATGTGCAAAACGTAAATATGAAAACAGCAAATGAAACAAGTGTACAAAGACGATGTTTGAACAACGATGCCAATAAGGTTTCAAAAATTCACGCCCGAGTTCTTGTTACTCGTGATTATTAGTGCAATAGTGGTTGTTTACAAAGAAGGTGGACAAGGCACAGATACTGTGTGCACCTTGCACATCTTACAGCGCTGTCGCTTTCACAAGTATTACATTGATTATAGGAGGGCTCTTCTTTGAAACAATAATCGACTGCATTAACAAATTGTGAAAGTTTTTTGTTAACATAGCCACATTTGTACCAACTGTACTGCCACATGCTACGAGGAGGACTGGTTGTGCGTCAAAGATTGCACTTTTAAAAGGTTGTTCCTTAAATGTACCTCGATGTCTAACGAGTTTAACAAAATTAAATCGTACAAAATACGTATAAATTGCTTCCAAATGCGGAAGCCCAAAACATCTAACGGCTGGATAAGTCCAGTGGCTCCTTTCGGAATTGTTTGAACATTAATGATTTTCTTACTCCCAATTTTAGCATTTAAAATATTTTCTTCTTTCTGTCCGGCCCAGGAATGGAGAACTAAAACACTGTACTCTGATACTAGCTCACAATAAACATCCCGTAACCATTTATGTACAAGTTCTTTGGTCAGTTTTCCAGACTTTGAAGGCAAAGTGTACACATTCGGTGCCGTAAATAGTTTTTTATATATTAGGACCAAATTTGCCATTGTTTCTTTCACATCACTAGCAACTTCTGCAGGAGTTGTCCATCTGCCGAAATTATTGGCTGTATTGTGTAACTATGAGTTAGTGAATTCATAGATTGTGCTTCCGCTAATACGACTTTTCCTCCTCGTTCATTATGGGTCCTGCCAGAATGGAACTCTTAATGAAAACCAGACTGATTAGTATTAAACACGCACTCTAGGCCGTGACTTTCTATTAACTGCGACACTTCTTCCACAAACAGAGTCGCGTTACAATTAGTATCTTCTTGTTCAAATTGGTATTCTTTAGATACGAATTTGCAAATCTTTCTTGACCCAATTTTGAATTTCTTTTTAAAACTCATTACCCAGGAATGAGACGCTCGAAACGTGTCGTAGCTAACTAGACGAGCGTACTTTAAGGCCCATTTTTTAATATTTATATCATAAACAATTTTGTTTCGTTGTCTACTTTCTTTGAACTTTTGATAAGTCTTCTTCGTAACAAATTTATTTTTTTCTCCCATTGTGCACCGTTTTCCAATAGTTGCTCCCACCTGTAAAGCTCTTCCCGGCACTTTAATTACGAAACCTGTGTTTCACTGATGCGAAGCTCTCTGTTTCCCACCTTTGTTTCGCCAATGTTCGATGACCTTCTTCTTATAAGTTATTGGGATTAGGCATCGTTCATCCGTTGTTGTGGATGCAGGGATAGGAGCAACATTTTTGGAGACGAGGTCAAATAACGGTGTTTCAATATTGTCTTCCTCGAAAACAAAGTCATCATCTGACATAGGCCTATCCAATGTGCCATCCAGTTCGACTGTTACATCGGTATCCAAAATCCTGTCGGCAATTAGACCTGTAAAACGGAGACAAGAACGCAACTCCTGTGAACGCTTGTTTTTCTCGTAAAAGTAAATATATATAAATAGATTGATCTACTTACGATATAATTCCAATTCCAAATTCCTTTCATCTTCTGGAAATGGGATGTCTTTTCTGTCACACTCTGCAAAACAATTTTGAATGCACACTACTACATTCCACGGATTGAATGCCTTCTGTAGTGGGCGTTTTGTTGTATCTAGGTGTAAAAAATCAATTATTACCATGCATGGTTAAAGTAAATATACAGTCACCATTCATAAAAATGACTATAAGAACATCAGATTTTACGTTTCATTGTAAGGACGTTGTCTCATTGAACGACTAATCAATGTGCACCTCTTAATGTGCTTTGACGTTTCTAATCGGGAAGATACGAGGTATGTGCGAACTGCGGTGTAGTAAAGAAGATGGCCGGGAGGGGGGGAGGGTGGGTGGTCATTCATTCGACTCGAGCGAGCAGCCCGACTACACGCTGCTCACGTCCACTGCTTCGCTCCTCCCTACCTCTCCGCCACAACCCGATACTCCCGCGGCACTTTTAAATTTTCGACTATTTATTTGTTCAATGTTGGCGTTCAAACTTGCGCTAGGCACACGCAGGTTTCGCCTTGGCATTCTACAGCCTCTCACGAATATTCCTAACCAATTACAACCGGATCCGAGTGTAACACATGTATGTGTTCCCTCGTAAGTATTAGCGAGGATTAAAATATGATCCGTTCAGAATTTTACCAGTCGAGTCATTCCTTTCATTCCTTTGTTCCAGTCCCAATTCTCCTACTACAAGGGTTGTGAATA
Source organism: Anabrus simplex (assembly GCF_040414725.1). NCBI lineage: Eukaryota > Metazoa > Arthropoda > Insecta > Orthoptera > Tettigoniidae > Anabrus > Anabrus simplex. The sequence goes on from NC_090266.1 coordinate 38,084,537, forward strand.
AAGCAGTAGCAACGTAGTCCAGATTCTCGCAGGAAAGCGGCCATGGGCAAACAGGATATGGGAGCAGTCAGGCGGCGATGTTGTCGATATGTAATCTGCATTTGTCAGTTGAGAGTGTTGTTGCTGTGTGGCGTTGAAGTAAAGAGTGTCTATTTCACCGGTGTATAGCATATTTTCGAAAAGTGATCAGCGATCGTGGATTAAAATCAAGGTTGCCCGTTGAGAAAATGCGTCAGAATGTTGTCGGGATTACGTGAAGCCTGCGGTGAGAATGCATTACCATAGAGGACGGTTGCACGATGGGTCGAAATGAGACTGCGGGTTGGCCGTCCATTCCTCAAGTTCAGATTGTCACCGTGAGTGGTCTCATTTTCGTAGACCATCGATGGACTGTTCTGGAATTATCTGTAGAGGTTGGTCTCGGTCATCAAACGGTGTGGCACATACAGATGAAATGTCTTAACAAGAGGAAAACTGCGTCCCGTGGGGTTCCACTTCAACCCACCGACGTACAGAAATGTCACCGGTACTCACCGGCTGGCATCCAGCTGGACGGATACCACAACGATGAAGACGCATTTCTGCAGCGTATTGTCGCCATTGATGAGACGTGGGCACGAGCCTACGAGCCTGAATTAAAGCGTCAATCGAATGAATGGCGTCCACAGACATTTCGAAAGGAAGCCAGTCGGGTGAAGTTTATGCTGATTGTGGCATACGACGACGAGGGTGCTGTGCTTGAGGGACAAACCGTCGACAGTGACTGCTATTGTCTATTTCTGGAGCGACACCTTTGCCCGGCTATGCGGCGCAAACGTCCACGTTTATTGCGAGACGATCGCTCTACCGTGTTGCATGACAAAGCAAGCTCTTATTGTAACTGTGGCACTGGAAGGACTTGGAATAACCTCTCTACTTACCAGACATGAGTCCTTGTGCTTCGACCTGTTTCCGAAGTTGAAGGAACCGCTCGGAGGCTGCCGATTTGCTGACGTGGCATCTGTACTCTGCGCAGGAGGGCGCTCCGTCGCTGTCATCAACAGAGAACGCCTTGCTAGCTGTTCCCTACGGCTTCCCGACATTTGGCAAACAGTGATAGACTTTGTGGGTGACTACAGTGAAAGAACATGTTAGTACATTAACGATTGCGTTCTATCATTATTGCCACTTTTGTATTTACAGCCCTCGTATTCTCCTTGGCCTGCCAGTGAATTCCAGTCTGCCATCACAATTACATTCTCAAGTCCTTTTACACGTTGTCTCTTCGTATTGTACCCTTAAATGATCCATTACTTGGCGAGGCTGATGCGGGAGCAAAATACCTTCCGACTCTTCCTTAAAGATAGCGGTTTCTTGGATTCCTGAAGGTCATCATTGTGTAGTCTATCGGGTAATAAATTTGAAATAAAAGATTCGAATTGTACTGACTCAGATTCACAACGAAAGTGCAAAAAGGAGCGATGTCAAGATTATTGAAATTAAAGTTACGTGATAACAAAAGCTATACTTATCTAGATACCAACACAGGATTTCACTGGCTCCTTTTCTCTGTTTTCTATTGCCTTCTAGGGCCTCTTTGCCTTTATAATACTTTTTTCTAGGTACTTTGACATATGCTCTCTCTAGATCTACGAAACATGCAGTAAATATAACTGTCTAATCCTCTCGCAGCATATTATAAATACCTGACGCATACTGAAAATGTGATCATGACAGCCTCTCTGTGGTCTGAAACCACACTGGTTTTCATCCACCTTACTTTCAATCACTGATCGCACGCTCGCCTCCAGAATTTCAGTAAACACGTTGCCTGGAATACTGGTTCAATTCTTCCTGTTCCATTGCTTATAGATGGGTGCAATTAATGTTTTCGTCCAATAAGAAGGAATCTTATTTACATTCCACGCTAATCTATTACTCCATGAAATCATTTAATCACTGCCCTCCCGCTATGTTTCATCATTTCAGGCATAATTTCATCTGTTCTGGCTGCTTTATTACAACGGAGTTTATTTACTATCCCTTCCACTTCTTCAAACGTATCTTCACTCCGATGAACATAATCACTTTCCTATCGCGGCTGTTCAACATGACTACCAGGACCCCATTATGGGCACGCTTGAAGATGGTTTTCCGTGGTTTCCCATTTTCACACACGGACGCTTCCTTCCCACTCCCAGCCCCTCCCTGTGCCATCGTCTCCATAAGACCTATCTGTGTCGATGCGACTTAAAGCAAAGTGTAAAGATGATTAATAAGAATGATGTTATACGTTTTACGTCTCACTAACTACTTTTCAAGGTTTTCCGAGACGCGGAATGGCCGGAATTTTGTCTTTCAGGAGTTCTCTTGCGTGCTAGTAAATCTACCGACACAAGACTGACGTATTTGAGCACCTTCAAATACAACCGGACTGAGCCAGGATTGAACCTGCCCAGTTGGGATCAGAAGGCCAACGCCCGGCAGAAGAACTACATTGACTATGATGCCACTCATTGTTTCGTAAAACGTGTCTACTTCATTCTCATCTGCTTCCTCCTTTGATACGTTCTTGGCCTAATTCCTCCAATAGCTAGATCATTCAAAATTAAGTCGCGTGCTCTGGCAAGTGTGATGACCTGTCACTGGCTTTCCGTTCCTTTTCCGGTCAATGCGAATTAAACACTGTACATTACGCATGCAGGAAAAATAACTAAATAAATAAATAATGACATGAGTTCGAATGCCGACTAACGCTTGTGGGATTACTGAAATGAAAAGGCAGATCGCAGTTGTTCGGGTGCCATAGCTTTGATCACGTTATCACGTGCAACTACAGGCTTTATTTCGTTGGTCCTTCTAATGAACAACCACATTCCGTAACCACCTCTTCCCACTCTATCATCTGTTAAGGACACCTTATAATGTCCTCTAACTTTCTGATAATCTCTCCTTACCCGAATAGTACTAATTTCTAACCCGTCCACACGCATCCTCTACGCTAACTCAACCAGTTTCTACTTTCTTTCTTCCATGTAAAAACCAAACCAAACCCTTTGGGGCAACAGCTCCGAAGGGTCATGGCCTACCAAGCGACCGCTGCTCAGCCTGAAGGCCTGCAGATTACGACGTGTTGTGTGGTCAGCACGGCGAATCCTCTCGGCCGTTATTCTTGGCTTTTTAAGCCGGAATTTCTTCCATATACCCCATATAGATTGATAAATCCCATCAAATTTCACTTCGTTCCCCGGGTCATTTCGAAGGAGTCCCTGGTCTGACAAATGGAAGGGGGACTTTTTTACAATTTGCTTTGCGGCGCACCGACACAGATAGGTCTTATGGCGACGATGAGATAGGGAATGACTACGAGTGGGAAGAAAACGTCCGTGGCCAGCATTTGCCTGGTGTGAGAATGGGAAACCACGAAAAATCATCTTCAGGGCTACCGACAGTGGGGTTCGAACCCACTATCTCCCGAATACTGGATACTGGCCGCACTTAAGCGACTGCAGCTATCGAGCTCGGTGGAAGTGGGACTCCATCACTCCAATAGGACCAACGCTTGGGAGCGTGCTCGGTAATTAATGTAAAGTGGGACTCTACCCTGTATTAACACGAGAATTTTTCATCCTAAAGGTTTGGCGTCTACCGGTGTACTGGGTAGCGCTATCTGTTTCAGCACAAAGGGGGTCCACGACTACTCAGAATATACTCTAGATGCCCATCCGTATTCCATAGCAACTAGTATCACCTTCAAGTCCACTCAACTGTTGCCGATGGTTCGCGAACTAAGGCGTGACTGCAGTAATCAAACCAATAATAATAATAATAATAATAATAATAATAATAATAATAATAATAATAATAATAATAATAATAATAATAATAATAATAATAATAATAATAATAATAAGAATAAGAATAATTGTTACCGTGGTTTAGTGGATCAGCAGAGGTGAAGTTAATTTAAAACTGTAACAAGGTTATACATTTTTTCTCTACTTTTTTTTGAATAACAAGAAACAATGCAATAGGTACAAGTAGCAAAAATTAATTCTAGGAAAGATAAGATTGGTGGTATAAACAGAACTTGTGCTTCAAGCCCTCCCTTTGCATTTTCTGAGCTCTCAGCTCACAAACACATATTTACCAAAGGGCAGAAAACCCCTAATGCCTGGAGCACTTGCTCCCAACTTGAACCTCAAGCCTCCCAGAGGCACTATTACACACTGGAAAAGAGCTAACACGCTCTCAGTTTTTCACGCCTATTCAAGGCAATATCAGACTTTACCATTGATTGCCATCAAGGCACGACTTACAACAATGACACGGGGGTATCTTGTACCCAATTTCCTGGGCCTTAGAAGGAAAAGAATAGCTTAAGTAAACGGCCCGGAATACCAAAAAGAATGGAGGCGTATACTTGCACTCCTAAATACACATTTTAAAACCCAAAAGGCACTAGGCCGATGAAACAGGGGCTATTCCAAAACTATGGAGGTGACTCGTATAAGGAAGAAATTTAAAACATTGAGGAAAAGAAGAAATCAGTTACCAAAACGTAGTCACCTCAAACCAATAAGAAGGGGAGCTCGAGAGGGTAAATCACTCTCTGTCCCTGAATTACAGTTACCAATTTACTTAAGTTTTTACATAAACTGGTAGAAATTTACATATTTGTAAAGATGGGTTACATGGTAAAGGTTTCGGACCTTTCCCGCGGGTTAAACTGCGGAGCTAGCAAGAATTAAAGATAATAAAGATGTTATGCGGCCATTATCTTACTGAAGAACTGCTGCCTGAGGAAGGAGGCACCTCCCGCCTCCTGCTACACGTCCATACACAGGGTTAGATATTAAGCAAGTGGCCGAGAGACAAGAAAATCAGCAGGTTTTATACACTCGGGGAAGGTTCGAGACCGTTCATGAATGATCAAGACACACCCACGGAGTTTTATTGGTTAACATCAAAAGGTACACACAAAATCGAAGAAGAAATTCGGCATTGGCTGAAAATTAATTACAGAAATTATTGATTGGTTAACTTCGAAACTGGCGGAAGGAAAAGATAAATATTGTCAACCCAAGAATGAATGAACAAAATTTAGTAAAGAAAAAAACTTATGAATACAAAATGTCTTCAAATAAAGTTCCTTCACTTCGCAACAGGGTGCATGATCATAGTTTTTTAGTAGAGGCATCTATGAGAGAATGTCCACACTTCTTGATAAATAGTAAACAAAACAAGTCGATATTCACACAGTGACATCTTTAGAGGAAAAATTTAAGTTGGTCTAGTTCCAAGTTCAGTGTTTCTCCAGTAGAGGAGTTCTAATTGGCGCAATATTTAAACGTGCGGCGTAGAGGTGTACCACCCGGTACAGACCTCCCCGCCCCAAATATCCTTCCCAGGGGGACACAGAATAATTTTTGAAAAAAAAATCATTTGTTGAAGAAAATTTATAATTCCTTGCAGATAGATTTGTGGAAGAATATAGACGAGACATTAAGAATTTCCAAGGTCTTTTAACGTGGATTTGTAGAAGAATTTTGAAGAACGTTAAAAAATCAAAGTCTCTTTTTTTTTCTTGAAGTAGATCGGTAGAAATTATTTAAACACCAGTTTGAGAAAGTCTTTGTTGCTGTATACTTGAAATACATGCCGCCAATTTTGAATTTCGCCGCTGCCAATATCCAGTTGAGGTCGCCCGGATCCCTTAAGTACCCTCAGATACACCTCTCTCGCTACTATGAGAGGGGTAGTCGTCGTGAAGTACGCCTCAGATCAGAAGTGTATTAACGGTCCCCAGATAAGTTGGCGGTAGGTGCGCCGCACATCAGCCTTTGCCGGGAGATGGACTCCGGCGCGCCGTACACAGGAAGACATCACGGGAGTGGCTGTACTGCGACGAACGGCTGCGGGGCACTGAAACAGTTAGATCTCGGCGTCAGAATTTGTTGGTGACTTATGATTTTAGAGAACGATCTTTGTTGGTGAGGCTGTGGGGCCAGCGGCGTGGAAAATTTTAGCCACAGGAGCGGTTACGCAGGAGGTGGGGGCTTTCTAATGGCCGCAAGGGAAAGGGACAATAGAAAAACTGGAGGGAAAGATCGTACCATTAACACATAATCACAGGGAAATTAATCCAAGGGCAGAAGGCCTTAAAATAAAACAAAAATATAACTTTCACACTACTACAAAATATTAATGGCTAAGATACAATGACGTTACACAGGTTTTATCTGTGAAATATGGACCCTAAAGATCCTCTCGGTGGCTGGATTTCTCACTAATACTGTAACAGGAGTAAGGAAATCTAAAATGATGCACGGCCCATGAAATCTGGGGGCAAGCTTGCCCGCCGGAACAAAATTCTTAATCATTACTTGATCTCCTACCTTCAGATTGGTGGGCCTCCGTCCACAATAATACCTTTCCCTAACCTTTTCATGAGAAACTTTAAGATTGGCCTTAGCCTTCTTCCATAGATCTCTCATATTATCGGGATATATTGTCTCAGGTAGAATATCACTAAGAGACCAAAGGTTAGAGAGCGGCGTGTTGGGTACAAACTTAAACATCAACGAAGCTGGAGCGAACTTATGAGATTCATGAACCGCCGAATTCAAAGTGAAGGCTAACCAATGCAGGGATGTGTCCCACCTGGAATGATCATGATGATGATAGGCAATAAGAGCCGATCTCAGATTACGATTGACCCGCTCAGCCAGAGATGGCTGAGAATTACACGCTGAAGTAGTTACGTGTGATATGGACAGGTCAAAAAAACAGAATTTTCGGAAGAGATTGGAGGTAAAGGCTTTAGCATTATCAGAAACAGTATATTGACACGGACCAAAAGAAGCAAAGATGGAATTTAGACAAAAAATGGTGGACTGAGCGGTAGCCAGCTTAGTCGGAAATGACCAGGAAAATCTTGTGAAACCATCTACACACACAAGGATGAATTTGTTGGCATTCCACTTTGATTGGGGGAAGGGTCCTACGTAGTCGATATGGGGCGCGACGCTTGATGAGAAGACAATAGACATAGCTTAGTGGACATGGTGGGTTTACTAAGCCAATATGATTTACAAGCTTTTACTAGTTCTCGAATTTCACCGTCCATACCTTTTCAAATGAACATCTTCCGGATCTTTTCTCGAGTTTTGAAGATGCCTAAATGCCCCCCTAATGGGGTCTCATGGTAGTACTTGAAGATCATGGGTACAAGAACAGCTGGAACCACAATTTTCATCTGCTTGTCATACCCCGACGCGCAACATAAAATACCATTCCTCAATACATGAGGGACGACATGTTCCCCAGAAGAAAGGGTTTCCATAATAGGAGCCAGCACTGGATCTTCAGGTTGATATTTTTCAACATCTCTAAACATCATGAGGGCATCGATTAAAATGGCATTTACCCCAGGAGATATGGAGTCGGGAAGTGAAGAACTGTCTTCCTGTTCAGAGGTCTCTACGTCATTAGAAAACATACGGCTTAGTCCGTATGCCACAACATTGTCAGAACCTCTTATATGCCCAACATCAAACTGGCAGGCAGAAATTCTGATGGCCCAGCGGCCTATACGACCTGTACGACGCGGCCTACCTAAGACCCAACTTAAGGCTTGGTTATCTGTTTCCAAGTCGAATTTGACGTGTTCCAGATAGAGGCGGAACTTCTCTAGCGCAAATAAGACTGCCAAAACCTTCAAGTTAATAGATGGAATACTTGGCTTCTTGAGCCGATAGAGTCCTAGATGCATAGGCGATGGGTCGCCTTCCTAGTTCAGTCTCTTGAAGCAGGACTGCAGCCACCGCCGTCGACGACGCGTCGGGTTGGACGATGAATTTCTTCTAGAAATCAGGCATAGCAAGGACAGGGGCGTTACAAAGAGCTAATTTGAGGTCTTTGAAAGCGGCTTGTTGAGAAGGCCCCCACTCAAATTTGACGCCTTTCCTACGAAGTAAGTTCAAGGGCGCCGCTCTGTTAGCGAAGTTAGGAATACATTTCCTGAAGAAATTCACAATGCCAATGAATCTGGCAATACATTTGATGTCCTTGGGACGTTTGAAATCACGGATGGCCTGTGTTCTAGAATGATCCACTGTGACACCATCGGGCGACACAATATGCCCTAGAAATGACATGGAAGGCTTAGCGAAAGCAACCTTAGATAACTTCACAGTTAACCCTGCCTTACGAAGGCGATTAAGGACCTCTTAAAGATGATCCAGATGTTCTTCAAACATACATACATACATACATACATACATACATACATACATACATACATACATACATACATACATACATACATACATACATACATACATACATACCTTATCATTATAGACTGTTTTGTCTTTCAGCGTTCAGTCTGCAAGCCTCTGTGAATTTACTAAACGTCGCCAAAATCCTCGATTTGCAACTAGTGTTGTGGCCTCATTTAGTTCTATACCTCTTATCTTTAAATCGTTAGAAACAGAGTCTAACCATCGTCGCCTTGGTCTACCTCTACTTCTCTTACCCTCCATAAAGGAGTCCATTATTCTCCTAGGTAACCTATCCTCCTCCATTCGCCTCACATGACCCCACCACCGAAGCCGGTTTATGCGTACAACTTCATCCATGGAGTTCATTCTTCAATTAGTCTTTATCTCCTCATTCCGAGTACCCTCCTGCCATTGTTCCTACCCGTTAGTGTCAGCAATCATTGTTGCTACTTTCATGTCTGATACTTCTAACTTATGAATAAGATATCCTGAGTCTACCCAGCTTTTGCTCCCGTGAAGCAAAGTTGGTCTGAAAACAGACCGATGTAAAGATAGTTTCGTCTGGGAGCTGACTTCGTTCATACAGAATACTGTTGATCGCAACTGCGAGCTCACTGCATTAGCTGTACGACACCTTGATACAATCTCACTTACTATATTACCATCCTGGCAGAACACACAAGCTAAATACTTGAAATTATCGACCTGTTCTAGCTTTGTATCACCAATCTGACATTCAATTCTGTTGAATTTCTTACCTACTGACATCAATTTATTATTCGAATGGCTAATTTTCATACCACACTCATTGCACCAATTTTCAAGTTCCAAGATATTAGACTGCAGGCTTTCGGCCGTCTGCCATTAAGACCAAGTCGTCAGCATAGGCCAAACTGCTTACTACATTTCCACCTAACTGAATTCCTCCCTGCCATTTTATACCTTTCAGCAGATGATGCATGTAAACTACGAACAGCAAAGGTGAAAGATTACAGCCTTGTTTAACCCTGTAAGTACCCTGAACCAAAACTCATTCTACCATCAATTCTCACTGAAGGCCAATTGTCAACATAAATGCCTTTGATTCATTTTAATAATCTACCTTTAATTCTATAGTCCCCCAGTATAGTGAACATCTTTTCCCTCGGTACCCTGTCATATACTTTCTCTAGATCTACGAAACATAAACACAACTGCCTATTCCTCTCGTAGCATTTTTCAATTACCTGGCGCATACTGAAAATCTGATCCTGACAGCCTCTCTGTGGTCTGAAACCACACTGGTTTTCATCCAACTTCCTCTCAACGACTGATCGCACCCTCCCTTCCAAGATGCCAGTGAATACTTTGCCTGGTATACTAATCAATGAGATACCTCGATAGTTGTTGCAATCCTTCCTGTTCCCTTGCTTATAGATAGGTGCAATTACTGCTTTTGTCCAATCTGAAGGTACCTTACCAACACTCCATACTTATGTTATTACTCTATGAATCCATTTCATCCCTGCCTTCCCACTACACTTCACCATTTCAGGTTTAATTTCATCTATTCCTGCTGCTTTATGACAACGGAGTTTGTTTACCATCCTTTCCACTTCCTTAAGCATAATTTCACCAACATCATTTTCCTCCTCCCCATGAGGTTGGCTGTTCGCAACACCACCCGGATGATTTCCTTTTACATTGACAAGATGTTCAAAATATTCCCTCCACCTCTCCAGCGATTCCCTGGGATCTATTAGGAGTTCACCTGAATTACTCAAAACACTGTTCATTTCCTTTTCCCTCCCTTCCTAAGATTCTTTATTACTGTCTAGAAAGGTTTCCCTGCTGCTTGACTTGGCCTTTCCAGGTTGTTACGAAAATCTTACCACGATTTCTTTTTGGATTCAACAACTGTTTGTTTCGCTCTGTTTCTTTCATCTACGTACAAATCTTTGTGTGCCTCGGCCCTTGTTTGGAGCCATTTCTGATAAGCCTTCTTTTTACGTTTACAAGCTGCTCTCACTTCATCATTCCACTAAGATGTTCGCCTTTTCCCATCTTTACACACAGTTGTTGCTAGGCATTCCCTTGCTGTTTATACTACAGCATGCCTGTATGCCGCCCATTCACTTTCTATATCCTGAACCAGCTTACTGTGTACTGTTTGAAACTTCTCACTAATCATATCCATGTACTTCTGTCTAATTTCCTCGTCCTGGAGATTTCTACCCTTATTCGTTTGCAGACAAATTTCACTTTCTCTACCCTAGGCCTAGAGATACTTAGTTAACTACAGATTAGATAGTGGTCTGTATCATCGAAAAGTCCACGGAAAACTCGTACATTCCTAACAGATTTCCTGAATTCGAAGTCTGTTAAGATATAGTCTATTATGGATCTGGTACCCCTAGCCTCCCATGTGTAGCGGTGAATAGCCTTATGCTTGAAGAATGTATTCGTAACAGCTAAACCCATACTAGAACAGAAGTCCAGCAAACGCTTCCCATTCCCATGAGCTTCCATATCTTCCCCACATTTTCCAATCACCCTTTCATATCTTCCAGTTCTATTCCCAATTCTCGCATTGAAATCGCCCATTAGTACTATTCTATCCTTGCTGTTGACCCTGACCACGATGTCACTCAATGCTTCAAGAAACCTGTCAACTTCATCCTCATCTGCACCCTCACATGGTGAATACACGGACACAATTCTAGTCCTAATTCCTCCAATTGACAAATCTACCCACATCATTCGCTCATTTACGTGCCTAACAGAAACTATGTTGCGTGCAATGGTATTCCTGATAAAGAGCCCTACCCCAGACTCTGCCCTTCCCTTTCTAACACCCGTCAAGGTTTAAACGTGCGGCGTAGAGGTGTACCACCTGGTACAATAATAATAATAATAATAATAATAATAATAATAATAATAATAATAATAATAATAATAATAATAATAATAATAATAATAATAATAATAATAATAATAATAATAATAATTGTTAGCGGGAATCCCGTGGAGCAGGAAGAGGTTGAAGAAGGTGCAGGGGTGGATTAATTTAAAACTTGAACTGAAGTTTATATTACTAAAAAAAAAACTCAACAAATTACAATATGTCAGGTACAAAGGCAATCTTGAAACAAGAATAAGAAAGTCCAAGATTAGTGATTTTATACAGATTCTGGGCTTCAAAACCCTAGTTTTACAATTTTACAAATGGAAGTGGTATTATTTAGTTAAGGGCAGAAATCCCCTAATTCAAGAGCACTTGCTCCATATATCACAATATCTAGCCTCCCAAAGGCACACTTTACTGTTACAAATTTTTGAGAAAGAGCTAACAGGTTCTCAGTTTTCCATGCCTACACAAGGCAACATTACATCAAGATATACAATCTCTGGCCTCTCAAGCCACAATTTACAAATTGAACTGGTTTCTACATAGGGGTATCTCGTACCCAACCTACAGGGCCTTTGCAAAAAATGAACAGGTTAAAATAAACGGCCCGAACACAAGCTGAATGGAGGCGAACTCTGCACTCCAGATAATGAAGTACAAAATCCTCTAGGGCTCTTGGCCGATGAAACTGGGATATTCCCACACTACTGAGGTGGTTCGGATGGAAATCACTTTAATACATGAATTAATACATGAATGTGAGCTCGAGAGGGTAACTCACTCTCTATCCCCGATTTACAGTTAATGATTTTATGAAGCTTTTACATTAGCAAAAAGAAAAGTTACATTTTAGAAAAGTACTGTTGCATAATTAACGATTCGGACCTTCCCCTCGAATAAAGCTGCGGAGGTAGCAAGAATGAATGAAGTTATGTGGCCATTACCTTGTAGATGTTCTGCTGACCGAAGAAAGAGGCGGCCTCGCCTCCTGCCTTAGTTTTTATTGGCAGATTCAAAGTGAACAAGAAATGCGGGATTGGTTGAACATTAATTACAAAAATTAGTGATTGGCTAGATACAGAACTGGCGGAAAGAAAAGGAAGTCTTGCCAACCCAAAAATAAATGAGCATAGATCAGTTATAAAAACCTAGAAATACAATACGATATCTATTTTTGGATTTTACTGTACAAGATCGAACAAACGATGATTTCAAAGACGCAGAATATTCAAGAAGTTCTTCCAGGTCTGTAAGTGTCAAAGTACTTTCAATTTTTTAATTAGTCAAAGGTTTTGTCTCAATCTCCCTCTGTGAAGCTGTATTTTTGAGGTATGTGAAAGCAGGGAAGGCATGATTATATTGGTTTAGAACTAAAACATGTGCCTTACGACTTGTCTTATAACATGCGAATGCCAAAGAGTGTGACAACTTCAAAGAGTGAGCTAAATTACAAAAAGCAGTGGTTTAGAAGACTCCTAATGTGGTTTCTTGTCTAATATTAGTATATCGATGCCTTACTTCTAAAACCTCGTATCTCCCAATGCACTTCCTATCCATTACCTTCCTTAAGACTAGTCACGCCTCCCAGCAACATATGGATGTAAATTCCATCAGAACAATTTTCTTTGTGTTCATTTTCCTATGCTGGTGTATAAAGGAAAATGAACCTTAAATACATCAAACTGTAGGACAGCGTGATTTCGCCATGCAAACAACATCCCTACAATACGGTATGTTAAGGTCCATTTTCCGTTACACAACAGCATAGGAAAATGAACACAACGAAAATTGCTCTGATGGACTGCATATAAACATGTGGCTGGGAGGCGTGACCAGTCTTAAGGAATATAATGGGTAGGAAGAGCATTGTGACATACGAGGTTTTAGAAGTAAGCGAACGATATTTTACTTTACTTATCCTTAACTTATTTTAGTTTATTCAGAATGTTTTAATACTTAAACCCACAATATAATTGGGATTTTGTCAGGTGGTGCTCTCCTGTGTCTAGGTTGCTATACTCGAAACACGCGAACGATATATCTGGCTGGTCGCTGTTGTTCAGTGCCTTGTTAACAGATGATCCCTTCTTTCATAATGAAGGTTTGTTTTGAAGCAGTAAGTGACGAGGGTGTACATGTAATACCTTTTGATTAAGTTAAGGGGAACACGCTGAATAATGAAAACATTATGCTCATTACAACTGACATGATGATATTCTTTCATGAAAATATAATTGCGTGGAACTTAAATCCCACTTTCCTTTCTCACATCTGCGGACTGTACATGCAGGAGCATTAGCGTGGAAGTTGTGTATAATTAACTACTTGATCCACTCGCACTGGCTGATTGCCATTTGTTGGTCGCATTTTCATTTTGATTCGAGGATGCTCCATCACTCACATAATGTGCCTCTGGTGATTTAAATGTTTCACTTTCGTTTCATACGTTATGCACTTTATTTATTGGTTTAATGCAGTGATCTTTCTCTATTCCAATTTTAACTCATTAAATGGCACGTGTCCTTATACCGGTGATCAACTACCAGCTGTACATATTACAGTCTTTCCTGCGATCTTCAAAGTTCTACTGTGTAGTGTACCTTATTAATTAATCCCAATGTTCTTCCTCCATTTTAGATTTGGTGTAGTTATTAAATTAACGCAGTGGAGAGAGCATTTCCCCATTCAATGCAGACTTTATTAACCTCGGCCGCCACTTGTACGCTTTATGACCATTTCGGACTTCATCCAATTAACCAAAGATTGATTTTCCAGCAGAGCAATCGCTTTGACATTTTCATCGATCCGGTATCAGTTACATTGATTCTGAAAGTATCCTCAAGTGAACGATTATCATCATCACGCGTCATAAGGGATTGGAGTCTGGAAAGAAAGGAGCATGATGAAGTGCCACGGACAATGCCTGCGAGTTGAACAATGGGCTAGAAATATGCAGGTCAATGAAGGTGGGCCACACAAAATGAATTATGGTAAATATTCCTTTGTAAAACCAGGAAGTGATAATTTGAGTGTACATATTACTTGCAGCAGTCCTTGGGACTTTCTCCCAAAATATCAGATGTTTTAAGAAATTAATCCAACTGTAAGATGTGTTTTCTGGTGTTTGTTCTATAAACCAGCATTTTATGTTAGGACTGACACTAGACTGATAATAGTGGGATGTGTCAGGCCCTACTCACTGACGCTGGGGTGTATGCGGGTGAATTATTATTATTATTATTATTATTATTATTATTATTATTATTATTATTATTATTATTATTATTATTATTATTATTATTATTATTATTAAGCATTCGTTCCCACCCTGATGGGGTGAGGCGGGCCACCTGAAGGGCAACACTCTCCCACTGGCCATGAGCAGGTGAGAATACTACTATTACTAAAAACGTTGTCATTAACTAAACACGCCGTCTCTCAGGCCAGGGAGATGTGATACGGTCAAGGAGATGTTCAGAGAAAGTGAGGGGTTTGGCTACCGTGGCCTATATTAGGAACTGTCCCGGCTTTCGCCTTAATGCAGGAAAATGGAAAACCACGGAAAATCATTTATGGATAACCGACGGTGGTGAGCAGTCCCTCTCCGTCTCCCGAATGCAGAGGCGTAGTGTCACGTTAGAACCGCGGCTACCCCAGCTCTGCTCGGTTGTTCGGAAGTGCAGAGCTGTCGAACAGCGGACGAGCCTTGGCCACCTGTCGGCCAAAGCCCCCTGTGCAACGGCCGATCCCCACCAGGTGAACTACTACTAAAGTGTTTTCATTCCTCCTCTGAAGGGTGAGGCGCGCCTCTTAGACGGTAACGCCGTCTCTCAGGCCGGGAGATTTCTGACGGTGAAGGAGATGCTCGGAAAAGGTGAGGAGGTTGGCGGCCGGGGCCTATGAAAGGGACTGTTCCGGCATTCGCCTTAGTGCAGGAGAATGGAAAACCAGAACCGACGTTGGGGACCAGCCCCTCGCCGTCTCCTGAATACAGAGGCGTAGGGTGACGGTAGAGCCGTGGCCACCCCTCCTCTGCTCGTTTTGCCGGTCGGAGTGGCTATTTGTGGGCGAGACCCACTCTGTATAATCCGACCCCAGGTGAATTTATCAGAAGTCCGTTAGTAGAGGCACAATCGGATAACTTTATACGGAATATAAATCTCCACAATGGAATTATTGCACACCTAGCAATTCTTAATGGGAAGTCGAAGTTGCCGAATTACATTTTTGTAAGATGCAACCTAAGATGTGGGGATTTATCTCCCATATTCAGTTATCAGATTGTGCCTCTACTAATGGGCTTCTGATAAGTTCACCTGCATACACTCCAGGATCATTGGGTAGGGCCTGAGACATCCCACTCTGATGAGTCTAGTGTCAGGCCTAAGACGAAACGCTGGTTTATAGAGCAAACGCCTGGAAAGCCTTACATCTAACTTCTTAAATGCTCTGTTGATGAAAAAATCGAAGTCCTTCATCGGGAACCCATACTCACCATTACTCCAACTGGGCGCAAAATTTCAATGTCATGGTGTCGAAGGTTGGAACTTTAATACTGGCAACTATGTAATTAGAAGTGATACAAAAGAGATACATGTTACCAAGTTTTACTCTCCTTCAGAGTAGTCACTAGCTTTGTGTACAACCCGTTGCCAGCGAAGTGGGAGTCGTAGGATAACTTTAGCAGCACCTGTTGTGTTGATAGTTGGAAAGGAGTGGTCTACTGCCTGACGAAACTCTGGAACAGTTCTGAAGCGAAGGTCACGAATTGGGTCTTTCATGTAAGGAATCAAGTCAAAGTCACAAGGGATTAAGTAATTGAGTAATTATGGTGAATGAACATGGGTAAGGAGGTGGAAAGAATCGGCTGTAGCTTATGATTGGGAACCGTCCCGGCGTTTACCTGAAAGTGAAAATCGGAAACCACATAAAACAATTATCATGACAGGACGACAGTGGGATTCGAACCCATTCGTCTCACGAATGCAGAGCTTGGCTTCACAGCCATAGCGCGTTAACACGCGCGGCCACTCCATTCGGTTTGTAACTAACTTAATTTAAGCGGTTGGTCTTCAGAGTCCTCTTTGTTAAGGATAAATCCTGCTTAAAGTACTAGTCAATCACCTAATCTCGGTTTCCCGACATTCAAAAAACTCAAACTCCAATCAAATGTGTTCAGTGTACACATTCCTCCGCATAGGGTTGGCGCCAGGAAAGACATCCGGTCGTAAAACTGCGCTTAGTCCCACGTAACTGAAGAAAACTCCTCGGAGAAGACTAAGCTAGAGTTCAGTTCAAATATTTGACATGTTTTGTTTCAAATTACAAACACTTATTTGTAAAGGAGACTAAATATATGATTCTAAATATCTGCTTTATTATTGAACTTTAACCTTACTGGTTGCAATATGTTGTCGACGTAGTAAGGGCCATGCTATCGGATGCTACCTACAATATGTATCTGAACATCCTGTAGCTGCTGTTATGTAGAGGTGATGTTGTAGAATACATTAAGCCAAGTGACACTTACAATATGTATTTGAACATCCTGTAGCTGCTGTTATGTAGAGGTGATGTTGTAGAATACATTAAGCCAAGTGACACTTACAATATGTATTTGAACACCCTGTAGCTGCTGTTATATAGAGGTCACGTTGTAGGATACACTAAGCCAAGGGCTAATTACAATATGTATCTGAACATCCTGTAGCTACTGTTATATAGAGGTCACGTTGTAGGATACACTAAGCCAAGGGCTACTTACAATATGTATCTGAACATCCTGTAGCTACTGTTATATAGAGGTCACGTTGTAGGATACACTAAGCCAAGGGCTACTTACAATATGTATCTGAACATCCTGTAGCTACTGTTATATAGAGGTCACGTTGTAGGATACACTAAGCCAAGGGCTACTTACAATATGTATCTGAACATCCTGTAGCTACTGTTATGTAGAGGTGATGTTGTAGGATACACTAAGCCAAGGGCTACATACAATATGTATCTGAACATCCTGTAGCTACTGTTATGTAGAGGTGATGTTGTAGGATACACTAAGCCAAGGGCTAATTACAATATGTATCTGAACATCCTGTAGCTACTGTTATATAGAGGTCACGTTGTAGGATACACTAAGCCAAGGGCTAATTACAATATGTATCTGAACATCCTGTAGCTACTGTTATATAGAGGTGATGTTGTAGGATACACTAAGCCAAGGGCTAATTACAATATGTATCTGAACATCCTGTAGCTACTGTTATATAGAGGTCACGTTGTAGGATACACTAAGCCAAGGGCTAATTACAATATGTATCTGAACATCCTGTAGCTACTGTTATATAGAGGTGATGTTGTAGGATACACTAAGCCAAGGGCTAATTACAATATGTTGTGGGTTTCCTAACTGTTTGACTAAATTTACAAATATTATATAAGTCTGCATTTATATTGAAAAATCTGTATATCTGCATTTAAAATGGAAATTATGAAAATTAATATTCATTAAATGAAATACACACTCGTCGTACCTTGTACTCACACTTACTTGTTACCTGCTTACTTACACATACGTTATTTGAAGGGCGCCAGCTGTCACTCAGTACAGCAATAATAGAATGAGACTCTTGACTATCTCTAGGGTGTGGGGTAATAAGCTTACTTTTGACAACATACCATATAAGTTCTGGGAAAAGGAGATTGGCGTTTGGTTTCCCCATTAATTTTGAGGTTAAGATATTTTACTTTCATTGAAATAAAACTATGAATTCGTTTGATAGAACAATATATATTCTTTAAATAATATATCAAAAAATAGTGAGTCTTGTTGCGATAAAACAGATGAGAATATGAAATTATGACATTGCAACTGAAAGAAACTAGGCATGAATTTGAATTCTTCTTGACCGGACATTTAACAATTTATACGAAATATTTCCCTCACTGATTCACTTGACTGTACCTTCAACACATTGAGTGTAATTACGACGTATTCCTTTGATCTGGTGTTTACTGTACATGTGTCACGCCTAACTTGGTGATACATCCTTGTGACTGCTTCCTCTCCATATCATCTGACTTCTTTGTAAGTCAATATGGTATGACCTCTTGGAGGTCCAGGGTTGCCCTCTCTGACTCCATGGTAAGCCTTGCGTCCGTGTTTTCAACTAAGTGACCAACTAATTTTCGGCCTCACTCTCTCAATGACCAATAATTAATGGCTCACTGAGTCTTCTCCATCTCTCGTTCGCACTCGTTGACTGACCAACTAAGGCCTCTTGATCTAGTAGACTTCTTCACTGTACTGCATCCGTATAAGTAATGACTGACGCTACAATATGCACCCACCTTATATAGACGTAGGTTGACACAGCTATGTAATCTCCAGAAATAACAATGACATACTCCCACAACGCGGCAAATATTACATACAGTTGTGAAATCCCCCGGGGCGGCTGACTCTCTGAGCGCATATCTAAATAAATACGATGCCGTAGCCATGAAGTGGCGATGACTTGGCAGAATCGCCAGTAGTATAACAATATAACGACGTCACATCCAATCTGTGATATATACAACAATTCTCACGGTACAGGTATTGAGTATTATTCTACACGTACGTATATATGCATACATCTAAGTACAATCTTGCAAGCAACAGGCATTGCAAAATAGAATTGAATAAGACTGATAATTACAATAATAGTAATAATATCACAGATAAAATAATAATAATACTGACATAATAATAATAATAATAATAATAATAATAATAATAATAATATACAGATAAAAACATACAATAATAAAAATACAGATATCATCTTGTAACGGCATTTGAACCGTTACAATGTATCTGAACATCCTGTACCTACTGTTATATAGAGGTCACGTTGTAGGATACACTAACCCAAGGGCTACTTACAATATGTATCTGAACATCCTGTAGCTACTGTTATGTAGAGGTGATGTTGTAGGATACACTAAGCCAAGGGCTAATTACAATATGTATCTGAACATCCTGTAGCTACTGTTATATAGAGCTCACGTTGTAGGATACACTAAGCCAAGGGCTACTTACAATATGTATCTGAACACGCTGTAGCTACTGTTATATAGAGGTCACGTTGTAGGATACACTAAGCCAAGTGCTACTTACAATATGTATCTGAACATCCTGTAGCTACTGTTATATAGAGGTGATGTTGTAGGATACACAAAGCCAATGCTACTTACAATATGTATCTGAACACGCTGTAGCTACTGTTAAGAACGAGACATTGAGCTAATGATACGTAGAGGCGGCCCGAGCTGACTCAGACTGCTGACACAGACCTACAAATTACACCTTGCTGTCTGCTACCTGTTGTGTTGCTCCCCACAAAATTAACCTCCCGAATCTAACCAACACTGAGTTGGCATTACAATCTTGTATGCTCCTCACTTGTTGGACCTTACAACTCCAGTGGAGTATTTACTTGAATTTTATCATCTTCTTCCAAGCAGCACATTTCCATCCATGTTCTAGGACCAATAGTCCACTGAACATTTTTTCTCGTGTATATATTGGGCGTGATTAGCTCAGTAGCTACCTGCTGGTTTCCTACCCGGAAGGCTGAGGTTCAAAGCTGGGTCAAGTTGATTCGAGATTTTCATCCGGAAAAGCACGTGGCGTCAGGAAGGGCATCCGCACTTAAAACCACCGGGCAAACCCAAAACGGGCCTTGGTGGTTCCAACGACTCGGATAACCACCCGTAAAACAATCTAAATTCCAACTTTTATTCGAACGAGTTCGAACGAGTCCATGATTTTCCTAGGTAACGTATTCTAATCCATTCACCTCACATGACCTCAACACCTAATTCTGTATATTACATCGTCACGCACTGAATTCATCACTAACTTAGAATTTATCTTTTTAATTCGAGTACCCTTCCACCTATGTTCCACCGGTTTGTTCCAGCGATCGTTCTCTCTCCTTCATGTCATATAGCGCCATACTCGCTAGATCATCAGTCGCTGAACATTCGCTGCTAGCAGACCATGACATACTTACAGTACAGCGGCACCAAAGTACTGTCAACTACTATGCATTATCATGCCCGGCTGCAGAGGGAAGCCATTGGAATCCTGAAGCACTCCAGCAGCTTCAATCGTTACCTGAACGGGTAAACAAAGCCAGGTTTCCAGTCCTGAAAGTCTTAACTCCTGAAGGACACGATGACCAAGGTAGAACAGAAAAATCAACGGGTGGTTAGTTGCCTGTCTCGGCCAAGGCAGGTCGATGTATATCGGACTTCTTAATGCTTCAAGCATTGGCCGAAGAACAGCCAATCAGCGACCGCCCCCCCCCCCCCCGCATGGCGGACCATTAGGCAAGCAGCGTACCGTAGCCTGCACTACATAATGAGGTGGAATTACAACACTTCATTCCACTGAGAGCTTCGCTGCTATCGAAGTCAGTCGGAACACTTGATAATGCCGAACGCAGTCTTCTATGAAACACCGGGACCATCACATGCTCCTGGACCACGGTCTACAAGTCCGGAAACCAATGACATGACCTTTATGTCAGTTACTCGAACTTATAAATAATATGTCCTACGTCCACACAAGTTTCACTCTCCTACAACAAGGTCGGTCTGAAAACAGCTCATTGTAAAGGTAACTTCGTCCAAGAGCTACGTTATTTCCTACGGAAAAGCAACTGCGAGCTGACTTTGCTACACCTTCATTCTATTTCAATTACTAAAGACGCTCTAAATACTTGAAATTATCCACCTGTTCCAGTTCTGTATTTCCTTCTCGACGCTCAAGCGTCTTACGTTTTCTCCCTACTGACATCACTTTAGACTTGGAAATATTAACTTTCACATCATGCTCGCTGCATTTCTTTTCAAGCTCCAACATATTAAGTTGCAGGTTTTCAGCACTGTCTGCCAGTAGACATTGGCCAAACTGCTTACTGCATTTCCACTGAGCTGAAAACCTCCCTCCAATTTTATATCCTTCAGTAAGTGATCAATGTAAATTACTGCCTTACATAACCCCTGTAACTAATTTGAACCAAGAACTCATTCTACAATAGATCCTCACTGTGACCCAATTGCCATCATAAATGTCTTTGATAGCCTGTAATAACCTTCCACTAATCGCATAAAACCCCAGTGCATCTAATATCTATCCCTTAGCATACTCTCTTATAAATCTTCTCTAGGTCTGTGAGCAGCCATAAACATACTGTATTTTTCAATTACCTGACACATATTGAAAATTTGGTCGTGAAATGGCTTTTGTTTCCATCCAATTTACTCTCCTCCATCTACTGCAGGGTATGAACATCTGAGGAAGATCACGGCGGCGATGTTTATATTCGGTTTTGAACTATTCTTACATAAATGGCGTGGAATCATCATCATCAAAAGCTCTCATTCCCCACGCTTCAGGAGTGGTGCCACCAAGAAGGCAACACCTTCTCTCTGGTCAGGATGTTTATGGTGTGGAAGCAAACGAGGCCACATAATTCATTCACAGAAGCTTTCAGACCGAACACTGAGAGGCATAGTCGACTATGGTGAAGTTGTGGTTCTGCGGAGGTGACGTGATGTCCGTTCGTTAAACACCTATAGTCTTCCCGTGCGGTGGTTTTGGTTTACGCGTGTGGTAATATTCTCTCTGCGATATTGAAGATCCACACTCGACACTGTTGACCTCGGAAGCCCGAATTCGCATGTAATCTCCTCAGTGCAAAATGCATGGGTCCAGATCCCTCCAGAACGATTCCAACACCTCGCCGTATTGCTGCTCGTGGAGGAGCAACTCGCTATTAACATCACATTCATTTTCTTCCAATGACGTTTGGCAGCTCAGTGTACAATTTTTACGGGACCTCACTCCAAACCATCTTTCTGTGTCAGAATTCATCTACCACCAGTTAACTGTATTACAGGAGTGTGGACAGTTATTTTGAAAACACGCAGACACAAAGATTATGAAATATTCACAGAGACTATTGTGAAAGTAATTACTTTTCATTTATTCCCTCAGTAATTATTCCATTTGCGTTGAAGTTTAATAATATTAGTGCGCGTATATGACATTTTCGCGAGTTTAAAAATCCAAATAATTTTTTTCCTGGTTGCCTTAAAATAATAATGAAGGACCTGCTGCGAGTAGAAGCAAGACCAGTGCTGTGAATGTGTGAAATTAATGTAAAATTTAATTGTAATATTTTTGGAACCACAGTGTTTTGGTATGATCTTATCTAAGGTGATAAATTTCACTTTTCTGCCACCCGCAAACAAGAGAACCAATAAAACTGTATTCTCGAGAAGTGAAACATCCGTTTTGACCGACTTTGCTCGAGCCATTGAATATACAGGAGAAATATGTGTTGTTAGTTTTCAGATATCACAACAATTTTCAAGAATTGGTTACAGCCGTCGTTCGAACCGAAATGGAAAGAAGGCTACAACGGGATATCAACAGGAGATATTACAAAGCTTTTCGAGTTCGTGGAAACAATGATGGTTACGAATTAAACTATGAAAGGTGAGTAGTGAATAATTTAATTATTTCTTCCTGTTAAAGTAGATCTTTTGTTTTAAGCTCTTCTGTCTTTGTAGAATGTAAGAAGATTTTTATTTCAGCCATAATGTGTTCCATCACCGACGTCGTGTTTTCTTCGTGGTTTCTGCGTCTCGCGTTTTTTGTGCTTGTCTTGGCAATGTTTTCCTAAATTTAATAGATGTTAGAATGCGTCGCAGATATAATAATAGTCATATGTCTCCGAGATAAAATGTTATTTAATAAATTAATGTAGGTACTTCAGAAGTTACGTGGATGATAATTTAATTAAACGTCGTTACACTATTTAATAAGGTCACAATTCTCGTGTGACGAGAGAATTCATAGGATATCTCATCGTTAACGATTTATGTAATATTGCGAACTATTCGAGGCGAATTTAGTCTGAAAATAATAATTTGGAAATTCATTAACAGATAGGCAATTAAACCTTGATAGTATTTTACTTGTAACTTTGGAGTGTTATGACATGTTTGGATTTTGTGAAGGTGCCTTCTATTATGATGTGATATATGTTTGTTTCTACGGTGTGTTATTCGTACAGATTAGTTAAATGTTTGATGAATGTCTGTGTGTTGTTGAATCAACGATTTATATTCAATTCAATTAAGATAAGCGCGTTTATAATATTATAGAATTGTGCTGGATAGCATCTGTACGATTGGTACGTTTAGAGGTACCAGGTGTATGCATAAGGCTTTTCTGGTTTCACTAAGAGATGGTGCCATCAAACAGTACGCAGTGTGTGAATTTGACACATACGTCAATTTGCTCATCTGACATTAACCTACCAACACACACAAGTTGAGTCTTCAAACACTAGCGTCTGTGATCATGTCGACGTTTGTGCCTGAAAAAGAACATTTGCGGCACGCGTTGCTTTTCTCATTTAAACAAAATGAAAAGGCTGAGGAAAGTCATCGTTTGCTGGTAGAAACATATGGTGAACACGCTCCATCGATTAGAGCATGTAGACATGGTGTCGACAATTTAAACGTTGTGATTTCAATGTGGAAGGCTGCGCTCTCTGGACTCAAACTCAACAGCAATTGGCACAACCATTAAATGTGTCACAAGAAACAATCAGCAGACGTTTACGAACAATGGGAAAGATCAATAAATTCGGTAAATGGGTCCCACACGATTTGAAAGTACGGCAAATAGAAAATCGCAAAGTCACTTGTGAAATGTTGCTTCAACGCCGAGAAAGAAAATCATTGGTGTACCGAATTTTGACGGGTGACGAAAAATGGATTTATTTTGAAAACCCGAAGCGGAGATAATCATGGCTGTCACCTGGCGAAGGCGGTCCTTCAACATCACGGCAAAATCGTTTCGGCAATAAGACCATGCTTTGTGCCTGGTGGGACCAGAGCGGTATTGTATATTATGAATTCTTGGCGCCTGGCGAAACCGTTATTGCACAACGTTATCGCTAACAAATGATTAATTTAAACTACGCATTGATCGAAAGACGGTTGGAATTGCCCAGAAGATATGGCAAAATGATTTCGTTACACGACAATGCGCCGTCTCACATAGAAAAACAAGTGAAAAACACTGAAATCGCTTGGATGGAACATCCTTCCACACCTACCGTACTACCCTGACTTGGCGTCATCTGACGATCATCTCTCCGCATCAACGGGGCCCAGGCTCGCAGAGCAGCACTTCAGTAATTCCGAGAAAGTTGTAAAATGGCTCGACGAATGTATTGCAGCAAAAGACAAACAGTTTTTCTGGCATGGTATTCATAACTTACGTGAAAGATTTGCGAAGTGTGTAGAAGTAGATGGCCAATATTTTGAGTAAACAAAGAAATTAATTTCCCTTGAAAATTGCGTGTTTCCTTACCAAAAATGTGGCACAAACTAATGCATACACCTGGTACACTCAATTTTATGTTGCCGTATGTTAATTAGCGAATGCTGGTGGGAATATTGATGGGAATTCTTCTCTGAGGTGTGGGAAGTTCATTACTACCACATGTGATGTTCTGTCACTATATTTGCTGCGTTGCATCATTTATCTGACTGTACATCTCGTAAATTCCAACCACGAGGTCAAGTGACGATTTTTGTGTGTGTGATAATTTTAGATACCAGTTTAGTCTGTTTTTGTGATATATCTGCTGAGATTCTTTTTATGTCTGGTATTTATGTATCTTATCTGATTTTCGATGTCAGACATGTCAGTGATGTATTTATGAATTAAATTATTAATTGTTTATGACTGCCCAGTTTGTACACGTTACAGCGAACCTTGATGTCTTAATGACCCAGTTTTCTGCAACTTTCGGTCATGCATTTGTATAACAATAATCATTTAATTAGTATCACCTTCTTCATGACCATATCACCAATGTATTGGGGATGGCACTTGTCGTGGATTTGGTCTAGTTTTACGGCCGGATGTCCTCTGTGGTGTGTTGTGTTGTGTGTACATGAAGGACATTCTATAGAGACAATCACAGATACCCAGTCTCCGAGCCACAGGAAGTAAACTGTGTGCAAAAAATCCTCGGCACAGCCGGGAATTGAACCTGAGGGCTTATAAACCGAAGACCAGTAAATAGTATAATCATGTAAATTAAAATATCATGATTTCAGAGATAGGCCGTTTGCATATTTCTGAATATGGGTTACTCCAATATTTATCGATGTGTAGATAATTGTTTTTGCAGTAGGCCTACACAGTGATAGTTTTTGACACCTTGCGTTTTATAAATCAAACTTACTAGTTAGGATATTTAGAAATTTTTCTGCAATACAACCCATTAGATTGCGATTAATTATTGTTATTTAGCTTTGATTGTTTAAGTTTTAAGTTAGGCGTAACGTAGAAATCATCTTCAAAATCGTAGTTAGCTGGGGAATTTACTTCTAAATGAAAATGCTTACTCAGAACTTATGAATAAATTGTGATGTGTTTGGTCGTTGTGTTACGTGCCTGACATGCTTTATTTCATTTAGCTTTATTAGCAAACCAAATTTTCTTTTTTATACCTTATTCTAATAACATCATTTTATAACCAGCTACGGACTTCTACGTTAGTGTCTCATATGGGCACAGGTTCAGGTTGTATATATGTATGCATGCTGCGTGTGAATTAAAATTTGCTTGACTATCTTGACAATGGCTCTTTTCCTTTCCGATATTCGTGTACTTGACAGCTAGTATTGTCAAGTACCTGTGACAGGAATATATCGTGGCTGTTATATGTTAAACAAATTATGTTATCGTGTAGTACACAAGTGAATGAGGAACCTTCGTGTTGTAACGTTTTCACCGTGTAAGAGTGCACTCCTGTCAGTAAATAAATAAATCAATAAATAAATAAATAAATAAATAAATAAATAAATAAATAAATAAATAAATAAATAAATAACTAAATAAATAAATAAATGCGCGTAATATATGTTCGAATTTAGACCAGAGCTTGGGGGCTACTGAAATGAAAAGTCACATCACTGTAGTTCGGATTCCACTTAAGAATCGATATCCCGTGGCTGTAGCCACGACATCAGTAGGCACTTATAACTACAGGCTTACTTTATTTGGTATTCCTAATGAACAACTTTATTACGTATTCATCTCTTCCCGTTTTAGCATCTGTTATGAACACCTTAAAATCACCTACAAGGTTCGCGTTATATCCCTTACCGGAATAGTATTCATCAGTTTCATTTCTTCGTATGATGTTCTTTAACCAGAAGATTTATTACGTACTGCCTCTTCCGCACCATGACCACAATAGTACAGAATTTCAGGTTGATATCTATTCGATTTTACTGACCTGCACTTAGTACTTGTTCCTCGGTATATTTAATTAGTTATTAATTCTCTAGTCCTGGAGCTCTTCTATTCGTGTACGCCTGTTGACTGACCTCACCAAAAATAAAATTACGAAATAATTAATAACAAAGTACACAAATTGCAAAACTAATATACTGTATGCATAGGGAAGCAGGACGTAGAATAAACAGTTAGGGTAGAAAGTTTTAAATTGATGTTCACGAACACAATGAACCTCTCTATTTCTCTTTCCCAAGTGTATACACAGGGCTGAAATAAAAATAAATTCCAGCGGGGTAAGAAGATAAACACATGCTCTACAATAGAAAAATTAATGGAACTATACGTTCCAAATAGTTTTTCTTTCTTCCTAGCGTTCATCCCGCATAATTGCAGAGTACGAGTTTGTGCACTTAGCATTCCATCGATTCCGATATTTGGCGTCAATTGAGTAATGCCCAACAAATGCCACTCTGACGTCCTGGTTTGTTACGAGATCCAATTTAATGAGTCCCGGGGGCCATCGAAGCATCCTCATTTCCATCACACTGAGATGATGTTTATGTCTTTTTGTGACAGGCCTGCACTCCACCCCGTATATTGCTACTGGACAATAACCGTTCTGTAAATCTCTTATTTTAACCCAAGAGATGTGACGTGACTTTTCGTAACGCCAGTAGTAACGTTGGGTGTCCCCGGACCTCCATCAGTTTCTTCTCTTTTGCAATACTGGAATGAAAGCAAAACCAAATTTTATTAAATAAACAGTAAGTGTGGTTTTAACAGAAAATGAAACTGCAAAACTGTGTAAAGTAACTTCATTGTCACGTCAAAGAAACAGATACGACAACAAGACCCAACAACACCGTTTTGCCATCATTTGAGTTTTTATTGCAATTCTGTTTCATTATAAGTTTCATGCAGATTCACTTGTTATGTGTTCTCCAGTATCAATGGAAGGTTCGCAAACATTTTTCACGTGATTCATGCACATATATTGTAATCACTTTCAACAGTATGTCCTAGTCTTATGTAAATTAGAAGTTCCACAGACGGTGACGTGGAGGTCCACGGGCACCCCAGTCACATTAACTGGCTGTTTCCTTTCTCCAGAACACTGGAGATGGAAGAGAACACCTGAATGGTGGTAGACCAAGTATTAGCAGTATAGCCAACCGAACACGAACGCAGTAGTTCTAGATTTCACTATAGGGGTCTGGCAGCACCTCGCGTTACCTCTCCCGGGTTAGTTCAACGGAATCTTCCGGTCGGAAAGGCCACTTTATCCAGGATGCTTTTGCTCTGTTCCTTGCATCTGGCAGCGTATTGCAGTCTGGAACTATGAATGATCTCAAATATTAAACGGATTTGTTTTAGATAGATCAACGCCGTCGATTTTAATGAACCCAATTTCTTTGCTCGAGACATTCCAAGTACTCCGTTATCCCGACGCTAAGTCGCAGTATATTTTCCCAAGTGACTTTTCTAGTGTTGGAGTAACTGTTGTAGTTCTTGCCGAGATTCGCAGGAGAACATTATATAATCAGAGTAAAGCAGAGTCAAGGATGTTGTGTTCAGACATAGGATGAACAGAAGCGGAGATAAAGCCAATCCCTGGTCCACGTCAACTTGTATATTGAATGGTGCAAAGATTTCTGTAGCATATCGTACATAGCTGGTGACATTTCGATACAGAAGCTGGTTTGTGGAACGTAAACTTTTGGTATACTGTACAGCCTGAGTGCGTGCCAAATAAGATCATGTGTTACTCTGTCAAATGCCTTTTAAAGATTCAGGCATGCGGCATAGAGTCGTTTCCTTTTTCTCCTTGTAGCGTTCCATTAGGAGGAGTGCGTAATGTATGGCGTCGACGTTCCTATACCTGTTTCAAAACCACATTGTTTCGGAGTGACACCAACATTATAGCGAAGACGTGCGTCCAGTGCACGTGTGGAAAAGTAGGCGGATTGGTCAGTAACTGCAGCAGACTCTGACGTCGTTCCATCGCGGAACCGTAATCCTAGCAAGCAAGGGGTTTCATATTCATCAGTGATGTTATTAAGCATAACTGCCAGAAACTGAGCTGCCACAGGCCCAAGCAGCTTCCATTCTTCAGCTGGACGGTCATATGATCTGGTCGCCTTTCAATTGTTCGTTTTGTTGATTGTCATGGTAACTTCTTCAGCAGTGATGGCTGGAGTTGCTACAAGCACAGGTTCCATGGTTGCTATTATTGGAAGCGGAAATTCTTATTTGCAGTTGATATCGAATTGCCTCTTCCAATGGCTAAGGATCTCGATTGAGCTTCACAGCAGTTTCTGATTTTCATCCTCTATGGTCACGACGTGTCCAAAATCCTGCGCAGAGCGATGGTGATTCTTTCCTAGCCGATATATGTTTTTAACACCCTGTGATCGCAGAGAGCCTGTAGTTGACCCCGTTTGCCTTTTCCAATCCTCTTTTTTGCCATTGACATCAACTGTCTCTACTGCTGATGATGCTCGTCTATTCCCGACCTAAGGCAGGTCTTGTAGTCTAACTTCTTTGCCTTAATACCGGCTTGGATATGTTCATTCTACCACCATACCTCCTTGCTGAAGAGCAGGTTTCGTTGTGCTAACAATAGTTGCGGCACATGATATTAAAGTATAGGTGCCTGTTAACCAAACCTCAGCAGCATTTTGACCATGTTATAGTTAACCTAAATCACCAATGGGGGTTTTCAGCTGGTTTAATTTCCACCACTTAATTCGTTCGCCTCTGGTCTTGAGAGTTTTAACGCGAATATCCAGGTGAATGCTGAAGCTTAGGGGTAGTAGATGATGGGGTGCGATGATGTCTGAGGGATTAACTTTGTGGCAATGACTGACTTTAGATCACGTCTTCTTACCAACCAGTCCGTCTATGCATTTCTTCCACCACTACTGTAGGTGAATAGATGCGATGGAAAACTAAATCATAAGCTTCGGCACTCTCCAAGATTCGGTTACCGTCTCACTCCTAAAGCCGCCCGCCTGATGACCCCGATCGTTAAGGCAATGAAGTCTAAACGGTCTGACACCAAGGTTAGCCGGTTCGAGTCCCGTTGGTCGGAAAATTTTCACCATCAGAATGTTGGCCGGTAGGGTAGGGGAGGTGGTGGTATACAATTTCTAATCACTAGATTGCGTGCCAAAAGCCTGGATTAAATTACAAACCTCTCCGCAATGCTCATATGGAGTGAGGGCATATGACGCTGTCGATGGTGATTTGCCCATCGAATGGGAACGTTAAACCTTGAGCGGACCCCTTGGTGCGATTCGACAGGAGTAGGCTAAGTGCCGGTACCGGGTTAACTCCTCTGATGAGGGTGAGGTCAGGAAGGGAATCCGGTCATAGGAACCCGCCACAAAATATTCACCTCACTTCACCTCACCTCATACCCGACCCCGAAGAGAAACGGGGCAAGGGCTGGAGAAACTCTTAAAACCCTGACCATTATGTATTCCGTCATAACCGTCTCGACTTTGTTCGACGTGGCCATTCAGATCACAACTAACGTACAAGAGTTCGTTCTCATCGAGCGACTGATGTTACGTCTCAAGGCTACCCAAAAACCTTTTTAATTATCGCTGCAGCAGTTTGTGGAGCGTAGGAGAAGACCACACGAAGGGTATTTATTCCTCTGTCAATCTTAATAGCCATACGACTTCAGTGATGCTATCTCTGAACTGCGAACTCACAACAGTGGCCACGCCATTCCGATTGGATGTCTTTCCATTGTAGAAGAAAATCCTTCTCAGATTTGTTTAGTCTTCGAGACGGTCCTGATGGTTTCTTGGATGCAGCCAATGTCGATGTGACGGTTCTTCAACATATCAGCCAGTTCACGACTGCGACTCGTAAGAATATCAATGTTGATGATGGCGAATCGAATTTACTTGAGCAGGTAGCCTCGCCCATTTCTCACACCATTTGGGTGAAGACGAAGCATATCGCTTAATGCGGGTTCGCTCTAGCAGTACGTGGGGTGATATTCTTTTCAGGCTTTTGCATGAGATTCGACAAATGTTCTTACAAACTAACTTGTCGCAAAGCCTGACGTTAAATCATTTTATCCTTGCTGCCAGTTATTTAATGACACTGTCCCTAACGTGAGAGGAACACCACCCCAACCAAGAAGTTCATCCGCCGGAAGCCGCAGGCCTTCTGAGAGGGTCTAGTTATTTTCAGCTGCCCAAAACTCTGCCTGTACGGTCTACTCTGTTACCGTCGCAGGGTACCCGGACCAGACATATGAAATATATATTTAAATTAATTGTTCATAAACGATTGTAAAGCCTGATAATTAGAACACAAAGTTACGTACAGTGTATAACATTTAGATACGGCTAAACGTTCAAGACACATTCTTCACACTTAGAAGAAGAATTTTTAAAATATGGTTTGCTCCTCAGTTTATCTCACGAGGTTATGTAAACCTCTTTCCATTACACGGTACAGAATTGACATCGCTGGACTTGCCGGAAATCGAATCATGGGCCTCGGGGTGAGAGGGAAACATGCTTCCACAACACTATACGTCTGGTGAATATTGGTAGCGCCATAAATTCAGACAAGGCTATGGATTTGGATTGTAATGAATCTTTAAATATGTAATAATAATAATAATAATAATAATAATAATAATAATAATAATAATAATAATAATAATAATAACAACAATGTAATGGTATTATATCAAAGACACTACACATGAGCATTGCTGCACTTAATCTCCACCCTCTTACTTACAGAAAATTACAAGAAAGGAGTATATATAGTAAGGAAGTTTATTGGCGAGCACCATCTATCTTATACAGAGGACTAATGAAAATCATCTACTAATAGTATTGGCTATTTTTGTACTGAAAATACACTATAAGTATCTGCCAAATTTATTTTTCAATGTTGCATGCAAGTATATACTGTACCAGGAATGCCTGTGACCTGGCACATCAATTTTATAATTCTTTGTTTATTAAAAAACTGCTCAGCGTTAGCATCTGAAACAGCCGTACGGACGAAAGTTCTCTACTGCGCTGCTTGCTGAAGGAGTGAGAGAGACAGTGCGAGAGGGGAACAGTGACGTAATCGCCACATGTTCTAGACTCTCCCCTATCGAATAGTCTGGAAATATTTTCATAACTTTTGAAGGGCTTACGTTACAGAAATAAGAGCTACACCAGCGTGAAGCCCGAATTTTGAAATGGTGATAGCCGAAATTTGAAGTAAATTCATTCTGTATCTTCGAATATATGAAGGTAGAAATTTCGCCGTAAGAGACCACTTTTCCATCGCTTGAAGCAGCGAGCCAGCCCTGAACGGGTATGTAAGGTCAACGACTCGCCATGTACACTCAGTTGAAATCTACAACTCAACCATGGAAGGCGTTAACGCTGTCGGATCGGGCTACGTGAGGTCGAAGTGGAAACTGTGTTGAAATAATTAGAAGTTCTCCGTACGAGATCGCGATACTTAGAAATTTCAACCGCGTCGTGGACTTGTGAAATATTTCAAAGTGCCTCTAAGTTGAACTCCGTGTTATAAAACTTAGGAATTTTCTACCGAGTTATGAACTTGCGAATTTGAAGGTGCATTTAGGTTGAATTTAATACATGTGCTAGACTTGTCAATTTGCATTGCATTGTGGACTTGACTATTTTTTATGTGTATTCGAACTCTGTCACTATCAGGTACAGCGTTACGGACGTTGAAAGGACTGTGTGTGATAATTTAAACCTATGACTGTTGACGTATTTATGAATTTCGAGATGATTCGACGTGTGTTTCATCTTTGAATATGACTTTAAACTGGTCAAAGTGTTACGATAGTCAAACACTCAGTGATGAGTAAGATCGAATGTGGGCAATTTTTCACGTATTTAATGAATGCTTGAACAGTATTATTAGAAAAGAGACTGAACCTTAAGGACATTTTATGTCGGTTATAGGAAATATGGACTCTTGTAACGCTAACTTACACAGAAAATCTACTTAAGGAGTGTGTTCTAGAATTTTAGAGACTGTTCAATACGTCGTGTATGAACTGAATTTACGCGTGATTTTCCATTAACTGTGACCCTAACATTCATTCTGGACTAATTACTTGTTTTAAATGTCATGAACTGTGTTGCGAGCTGTTTGTGCTTACCTTACGTAAAAATTCTCCCCCTCGAATTGGTGCTCTTTTCTCCGTCTGCTGTTACGAACTGTCGGCTTGCCGGCTGCTTGTACTACTGCTGTCACTGCTCGCCTGCATGGCCATCCACTCTGACGTCACGCCTATAGTATGTTCTCGATCTACCCCGCTGGCATATATATATGGCCTTGTATCGTTCATTCGGCAGGTCAGTTGTGGTATAACCTTGTTAAAGACAGTGGGAGCTGGAACTCTGTACACGGCTGGACCGTGTCCATTTTACTTGTAAACTTCGTGCTGGACTTCTGTCAAGGGTGAGCAGACACTGTTTCTTTCTATCATTTAACGTGCCCTACCTTTCTGTACTTGGGCTTCGCCGTAGTAACGAAAATTGAACTTTAGTCCCTTCAGGACACATCTGAGTATTCGTGCAGCGCAAATGTTCTGCCTTTTGGACATTTATATTCCTAAAATGTGGTGTAAAATGGTGTACTGGACAGCTGATCTAAAATTCTAGCCCATACACATTCCTACCTTCTGAGATGAACTTTTGCTTCGCGTCTGTTAGTGCTGGGGACTTGGCGGCTTGATCCTTATCCTATCCTATTCCTCCGTTTCTTATTTCCTTGTTTTCTTTTCTTATCCCATCTATCTGTTAACTTTGCGTAAAAATGGTGTTTGCTCAAAAGATATGGTCTGCTAATTTAATTTGTATGTTCATCTGTTAGCTTCAATTTTATTATCGCCTCTGCGCATGCATGTGTGTTTTAATCCCTTCTGGGATCACTTGTTAGAATTCCTATTTTTTCTCTAATCTACCAAAAGGATCACTCCCTGGATTGGAGATTGGTTTATTTATATTCTGAATCTCTAGAATTGTTTGGCATGAGGTTACATTTTTTGATGTCCTATTGTAAACATTGTATCAATTTGTGAGCTTATCTAGCAAGTGTATGACACTACCAACTTTGTATTCTACTGGCTCGAGCCTGAAACTTTATTTGATGTACCTCCCTTCTAGCGTATTGTGTAATATAATCCAAAGAAACTGATTTCAGAATCTATGGGTTCCCTCCCCTTTTTCTCTTTCCCCTAATTGAAGTGTCGGAACATATGTCCAAAGGTTGTAGTGATTGGTGCTTAGGAATTCGATTATGACGATGTAATCAAATCTTGTATCACCTACGTGTTTTAAAATCAAACTTAATGCTTTTATTACGCCATATGCTGGTTCATACTATTTGTTCTGATGTAAAGATAATTTGTTACCCCTTTGAGATTGGTATAATATATTTGTTGTTTTCAAACTTGTTTTCCAAAATTCTCTTTCACGAGTTCCTTTCCCATATTACTTCTGTTTTCACGTGTACCTACCACGGCAATTCTCATGGGTAGCGGCCCTTTAACTTCTTTATGCACATGTATGGAGCTCTGAATTGCACTGTTTACGGTAATGTTGACACGAAGTATTGAACTGTTATATTCTCATGCTGCACGCTTCTCGGCACTCTGCGCGCTTGTGTGCTGTCAGTTCTGAGTACTTTGATATCTTGTTGTCTAGTATCCCGATCAAGGGCACTCTCCTAAAAACAAATCTCAATTACAACGCTATTTCTAGCAAGTTGATAGTAAGCAAAGACACTATCAAATTCAAAGAGCGTTACAACTGTGTCCAGTGTTAAAATATCATGCTACATGAACTGTGCATTTAGCAACTGTGTGCATTTAAAACTCCGGTGACTAAAGAACTGAAAACATTTTACTTAAAATATTTTAAACAGAGACTTGTGTTTCAGACTGTGGTAAAAGACTGTATTATTTTGAGTGTTACGTTAACTACTGCATTACGAAGTGCAAGTATGAACTGTGCTTTCAAACTCATATAATTTTAAAGTGCAACACCAGTCATTCTTAAAAGACAGGGTCAATTGAACTTTCCCGTGTGTCCATTATCTCTGACAACGTGGGACATCGAGGGATAGTACGTGGTATATCGAGGGATTTGGAACGTGGTACGCCGCTTCGGTGCTGAATTCGACGTCATGCTGATCATCGTGGGATTTCCATTCGCCGATCTGCGGAGCCGCATTTCATCTGTTCCTGTTTGCTGGATTCAGGTGATATGAGTGTACTTAACAATTTTTCTCTGGTGAATAATCTCAAAATATTGCACTAAGACAATCACTGACTCGGTACTGTATCCGGATGAGATAGGCCCTAGTTTTCATGATTTGGTTTTTATACGATAAATACAGATATATAGGAATATTAAATTGAATACAGTGTCAGTTTTGTGTGGACGGAAGAATTTCAACATAGACATATCGCGACAGTCTGTCGCCACAGTTAAGCTTGTCATTATGGGGAGAAAGTTTCTTGGTCAGAAGCTAAGAGGATTAAATCTAGAGCTCACAACAACAGAAATAATGACTACAAGGAAGTGAAAGAGTATGTATTTCGGAACAAGGGCGAGCCAGGTGTCTCACTGATACCGAGAATATCACGTACCAGTATTTTCCAACGCCTCGAGGCATTTTGTGTTGTCAAGTTGCAAGGAAGAAATTTTAAACTAACCGATGCGGTGTTGACCAATGGGAAAATTTATCATAGGCCCGCAGATAAACCAACATAAGAGAAACTCAGAGTGAACTCCAGTTAGCTTCTCCGATAACAATAATTAAATTATTCCAACCACAAAATTGAATAGAGGGGATTTTTGTAATACCATTCCCATGTTGATTAATAGTAATTATAATAAATGAAAGTAATGAATTCTTGGAAATGACCCACGCTATCTCGCCATTGGTCAAGAAGAGCACGCCATCAGGGACGTCGATTTAGCGCGCGAAATGTGGAGGACAGGAATTAAGTGATATTTCCATGATCACCGAACGATATGAGTTCAGAATACAACACATGAGTGTGTATCGCAAGTTTATTAAGTGGGATAAATCAAGAGATCCAAATCCACCTGCATATGCCGATTTAGGATAACCAACCCCCCTCCCCATGAGATGACCGCGGATGACCTCGGCGGGAAACCATATCGTCCATAAATAACCAGTAGTGGGACCTCACATCACCCAGTCGTTACCAGTCACCAGTTGTGACCAGAAGAGCTTCACATCAACCAGTCGTTTGAAATAATTTGTTACGCTGACACGGTGACTCTGTAATTCGGTACCAGAAAACTCATTATAGATCCTGTTAGAGTGAAAGTACGTTAGTAGTCATGAAGGTGAAGACGAACACTGATAATTATTCAGTATATCGAGTGTAAATTATCAGTATCACTGTATGTGAAATTAATACATTTCTCAACATTTCATGTGTTGGAATTTAAAGGATCGACAGGAACGCCGATAATACTTTTTGAAGGCAGTGTTCAGAGCCTGAAATAAATATTTCATGATAGACGGTGTAACAATTACTGTAGCAGGGAACTGTAGGAGCGAGAGGATCGCAAGACGGCATCGTATACTTCAGGAAGTGCGGATTGAAGAACGCGATACGCGCCGGTTCGAATGAAACGACACTTCGCCGTAATGTGTCACAACGTGTGATTCGGGCTCAAGAATGAATAATTGTGCAAATGTAATGGGTCTAGAGGCACCTATAAGTGTTTTTCTTTTTGTATAAATTAATGTAAATTCTGTAAGGATGGTATTAATCATGGGTAGTCACCCAGAAGTGTTTTATTGTGTTAAATTTATAAAGTGCGATATGATGGACGAGTAAATTACCATGGGGCAAGCAGGCTTCTCATCCGCTACGAGACCATGGAATTCTACATTGGAATGAGTACACAAATTTGATATTTGGGGATGTTATCGCGACTAAACGGGGTTCAGTGTAAATTAATTATGGTTACTTAACATGGTCCGCCTCCCGAATCCACGAATTAAAATTTTTTGTTAGACGGACGAACTAATTTATATTAACGTAATAATGGGTCAGATTAATTAATTTGAGTATTAGTTTGTTGTATATAATGTAAATATGGGATATATTTCTTTCAATTAGTGCATGCTGTTTGTATTACTTTGATTTAAGTTCATTTCAAGTGTTAAATTCCTTTTTGTCCTAACCCATTTATTTGATTTCAATCACTGCGGTGATTATTTGTATTTTAGTTAGGAATATTTTCTACCAGAGAGCCAGATTATGAAAGTGCCAGAGTATGTAAAATTTGTGTTGCGTACGGAAGGTCATTAAAATAATAATAATAATAATAGTAATAATAATAATGTTCTATCTGCTTTGGGCGTTCGTAAGTTCTATATAATAATAATAATGCTCGGTGTGTTTTCGAGAAAGAATTAATAATAATGTTTGTGAGTTGGCAGAGGAAAGTAAATTAATAATAATAATAATAATAATAATAATAATAATAATAATAATAATAATAATAATAATAATAGTAATAATAATAATAATAATATTTTGTGCGTTTGCAAGTTAAAGTATAATAATAATAATAATAGTAATGACAGTGCTTCGTGAGTTAGCCAGTGCAAATAATAATCAACGTGGAGATGACATGTAGCGTTAAAGACTTTAATTCGCGTAATCAGTTTGATTTTACGTAAATTGTTGATTTCACGTTTGGACTTTACTTTAACCATTAAAATTTCTTTAAAAGCGATAGAGGCACGTGAATTAGAATGGTCACGATATGTTAAAAGCCCAGAGTGGTTTGAGCCCATATTTAGAGTTGGAAGTCATGAGGGACGAATATCCGGCTTGAAATAAATTGAGCCGTACTGTTTGTAATGATGAAAGTGATGAATCTCAAGGCCTAAGATGATATAAAATGCATATTCCGGTGTTATTAGTGGCAGAATCCACGCACCGTGGATTAATTTACGAATTAAATGTTTGAAGAGTTCCAATAAAAGGAAATGGACTTCAAATTGGAAGGAATAGTTTAGCAATCGCTGGCATTGGAGGTATTTGCCCAGCCGCGATGTGCCATAGGTTGTGAGATGTGTCTTGGGAGGACGTGTGTCCCCATATAAATTAACGGCAGTACGAAACTGAAGGTACGGTCCCGAATACCGTGTTGTCCCGACCGACATAATGCAGATCTTGGTGGTTCATAACGGGATTTAACATATGTGACTAAATTCTAAAGAGTAGAAATTAAAATATCATCTTTCCATTTTTAATAATAATAATAATAATAATAATAATAATATAAAGAGGAAAAATAATAGGAAGGGTTTATTCGATTAATTTGAGAATAATTATGGTGAGATCAATGTAAGATATTAATCCCATGATGAATACGTGATCCGATAATGATAATCTCCACTGATGGAAATAATAATAATAATAATAATAATAATAATAATAATAATAATAATAATAATAATAATAATAATAATAATGAAAAGTTGAAGAAGCAGAAGATGAAGAACTTGCAATAGTAATTCGAGAATAATAATAATTGAGGAAAGAAAAGTAAGATATTTTTTGGACGAAAATAATAATAATAATAATAATAATAATAATAATAATAATATGTTATTAGGAACTGATCATTAAATTGTGCGGATAAATTACGAGGAAGAACGACTCGTTGTTTGAAACGTCGGCAAGGGTTGGCGTATAATCATCCCAGATGACGAATGATAATAATCAAATATAGGATGATAATTGAAAATTATGATAATAAAATAATTGATGGTAATCAAAGAATATAATAATGATCAGATAAAGAATGATAATGATATTATTTAATAATCATAGGAGGATATGATAGGGACAGTCGTCATGTGTCGAACTGGTCTGAACCAGATGTTGGGTTTTCACGGGGGAGATTGTCAGCGGTAGATACGAAGATAACCCACGGACGGCACATGTCTTCATTGTCAGAGCGTAGTAATGAACCTTTCCGTACGTCTTGCCGTATTGACAAGTGTAAATATTGAAATAGGCTTTGAGTTAATGAAATCTACCTGGCGTGTTTGTGAATCTGGAAATAATAGGCTAGAGTTTGTCCGTACTATAAATTCCCGTTTTTTCGAGGCGATAACATTTCCACGGTGGGTGTCCGGCTCACCAGAATGTACATACCGGAAGTATCTCATGTCCCAACGGAACGAGGAGATGACCGTAAATAGTTACTGTCATGCCTTCGTCTGCGAAAGAAGATCTCCAGCGATGAAACGTCCACTCATACGGATGTGAATTCGACCCCCAGTAACCAATTGGGGCGAATTCACCAAATGTTTTACACTACCAGAGTAGTGAGGTAAATCCAAGTAGTATGTCATATATTTTTCAGGATGGAAGTGTCCCAATGAAATAATTGTAATCATGTGTAGTTTGCAAAATAAGTGAATAAATTGCTCCTCATTGCAATTTCAATAGGAAACAGTTTCCATGTCTTTTTATTGTAGTTAGTCAATTATGCCTATGGAAATTAAGTTGTCACTTCCCAGTCCTATTGTGGAGTCAAAAATTTGTATCCATGAATGAGTCGTCCCCCGTTACCTTAATTTGCATGCATATCCTACATGTGTTAGTCATAAATGGATATTAAATAGTGTCCTTTGTCTACCGGTCATGATTTGGAGAAAATAAAATAAATTATAACACAATAAAAGCACATCTGATATACACACGAGATTGCATTGCCGAGTATCGAACATGTGATCCTTTTGGCCACGACAAATGTATATTTACATTGAACACTTACGATGAACATACACGCTGAACATATATGTGCGTATCCTGGGTTTACCTAACAAATTATATATTAAAGAAAATCAGTCAAAGCTGGAATCAAACCCATCACCATAGTATACTTTGAGAAATAATAAAACACACAGAAACATACATATTAAAAATATCAAATATATTTACACAACACATCTTGAAGATATGGCTTAACCAAGCCATAATATCTGGTTAAATCTTCGCTCCAGCATCATTCGAACCAACAGGCTTCGGCTTCCAAGGTAAAAATTTTTGGACTCCAATCAGAGGCTAAATTAATGCTTAGCACGAGAAGGGATCTATCCTTCACAAAATCCGGAAATTATCCGTGTTACTTGCAACGTATAATTAGAATAGGATTGAGATTATTTTGGTAAATGAAAAGAGCTTGGCCCGTTAACATCGCTTTGCTAGAGACTGCAAAGTTTGCTCGGCCTACGGTCGACCAGCATATACCTGTCCATCACAATAACAGCTGTGACTAGTCCTGGGTTGTGGATACCATAAATCGTCCGTCACTCTCCCTTTCATTTCTCTTACATATCATCTCGGCTCATTGTCAAGTATGCACTCACTTGAAAGCCATTATTTCTTATTACTCGTTATCTGGCTATATATTCAGCCCAATTTTATATCTCACTACAGGTATAATTATTTACTCTTCCTTATCACTCCAACAACAAAACATGTTACAGATTTGCCCTCTCATGTCTTGGCATCGTATCTCAATCCGTTCATTTAATTCACAGAGAAAACCCCATTATTTCAGGTTATTTTATTCTCACAATTTCATATATAATTATAAATTAATTACACCTCGGTTTGGATCAACGCCAATGATTATCTAATATTATCCGGGATTACAAATACCCGAATCTCAAAGTATCATTTATATCCAAACTACTCTGAAGATCTTTACCAGACGAAGAAATATAAATCTAGCTAACTTGCCGTTCTTCCCAAAGATAGTTCATATAAGCTAAGAACTTTGAAGTCTATATAATAATTCATGCAAATGAATTTTTGTTAAATATCAATGATTATCTTAAAAATCACTTGATGATCCTAACTAATAGTAATAAATCTTTCCCAGTCATACGCGCATAATGTTCCCTACATATTTAATATTTAATTATGACATTATAATATTTACAAATATTATTATTACTGGCATGCATATCTCGTGTTTAGGGTACATAAAAGTATGTACTTAACACT
This sequence comes from Anabrus simplex, assembly GCF_040414725.1. Lineage (NCBI taxonomy): Eukaryota > Metazoa > Arthropoda > Insecta > Orthoptera > Tettigoniidae > Anabrus > Anabrus simplex. The sequence goes on from NC_090266.1 coordinate 38,125,174, forward strand.
TGGTGAGTAAGGCTTGCTGTCATCTAGGGTACATCTTAGATCTTTACACGAACATGATGAATATTCTTGTTCCTAGTAGTCCTTGGTTCTTCTTCATACGACGATCCATGACTCGAACTGCTGTTTTCTCAGTTGAATTTCGGGACGATCCTTGTAAAGCTGATTGCAGGCACTCAGGCACGACTCTTGTAGGCTCCGAGTCTTGGCTTCGACGACCACTCACGAACATACAGAAAAATGGAGAATGAGTTATCAAATACTGTTTTATGCACTTTCAAAGGGGGGCCTACTTGTAACAAGATCCACTCTTAAGTTAAAACAGATTAACGCAAGTAGTGATAAGTTGTAAAAATCACTGTTCATCCTCTGACCGTCACACACACTACCATAACGAATGTCCCTGGAGGATGCGAATATTAATTTTGTCAAGAACAGTTATTTAATCTTTGCTAAATGTCACTCGTTCTTAAATGCTCAAGAGCGGTGATAATTAGCCCCTGCATATATTAATTAACTGTCTCACCACGCTAAATAACCTGAAGCGTTTGACCTCCGTTGGTGATTGCACCATACGTCATAATTAACTATCTTCGACGATTGTGATGTTGAAATGCCAAATTAAGGCTTCTATTCGGCAATTATGTACATTAACTTGTACCACACGGCTTATTCCGTAAAAATATTAAATCACATTGATGTGTTTCTTCAATGGCACAACACTTGATACACTGATATCCAAGTAACTGATATCCAAGCCGCTTCTGATATGTTGGGCTGCCACTACACAGACGACAATTAAGTAACGTGTTACCACTGCAGCTACACGGATGAGAATGAGATACAGTGTCTGGGTCTTGGATATATTTATAGCCTACGGGCAAAATGGTCAGGGGGGAGGTGAATTATGCCCCTGTTGGAAATGACAGTCCGGTAATCGAAGTTTTTGAACGACGTGATAACAATCGGATTGAAGCTCATGACCTCTACTTTCTACTGAACGTCTGTGAAACCAAAGCGATCAATAGGTTATTCATAATTTCCAAAGCGTCCTTTTGGAAAATCATGCGTCATGTTTCATCATGCAATATCTCCCACTTTTTTCCACATGTTGTCAGATTCCAGTAGTCGCCTTTGATCTGCGTACTACTGTATGATAGGCGTCATTACTGATCCATATTTAAAGTATTGTGTTTATATGCATTGACAGTCAGCATAAAATACACTGGTTCGAATAGGACCTGATTTATAAATTTAGAAAAAATATTTCATATAGAAGTGTTCTTCTTCTTCCTCCTTTCCGTAAATTATGGTGAAGTGGTACTAATGAATGCGGTGTTGAATTTATAGTGGGCATTTATTTTTCAACGGTTAACACACCTTAATTTGCCCTGTCTCTAAAAACCTCCATCTCCATGCGTAGCGTTATCATCTCTTCTCGCTCGCTCGGAAAGAGAGCGCGGTTTCAAGATTAGCAATACTGCGTTGCCCTCTTCTCATAACAGCGTAGGAAAAATGCCACTTCCGGACTGGCGCGTCGCGGATCATACCCCGGTTTGATATACAAAATGCTAACTACTGCATTACATGTCACAGGATGCTACAGAAAACGGCATATATAATTAGCCAGACCTCCCAACATCTCCATGGCATGACGGTGAACGGTCACAATACATACATACATACATACATACATACATACATACATACATACATACATACATACATACATACATACATACATACATGCATACATACATACATACTGTACCATTACGTTACATTAGCGGCCGTAAATGTCATGGAAACAGTGGACAAATATGGCGCACAATAGCTTCAGGTAATGTGCAAGTATACAGAGTAGAGATCTAGTAAATCGATATCGTCCGGCCGCAAGGAAAAAGAATCTCAAGATTAAATAATGATGGACTAAAAAAATTTGAATGAAACCGATTCTTGACTACCTTGAGAAGACAAAGTTACGAGTTGAAGAGGAGCAGCACGACTTACGGAAGGATATAAAAGGGGTCAACGCAACGTTAAATACTAAAGTATTAATATACAAACAGCAGTGAAGATTACATCTGCAAAAATATCGGCAGAAGAGGCGTAGATTTGAAGGAAAATATTTGTTACAGTAACACCTAAACTCAGAAGCGAAAGGAAACTACAGCCGAGTCATACATTGCCGAAATTAGTATTATAGCGGCAAATCCTTGCTAAGGAAGGCATAATTTATTGTTTCCAGGAGGGAGACAATATCTGTTTAAGCGAAGGAAATAGCAAAAAGTAGGCCGAATTAGAGAAATCTCTAAATTTAAAAAAAGAATATTTTCGACCAATACGAGATTCTGAAGACAAATATTACGTATTGAGTAGCCTACTGTTCACCAGTATAATATGAATTCTACTATGTATTTGTTCTTTTATGATTTCATGAGAACTGGTGACAGGATGGAGTCAGCTTAAACAGATGGAAATGGTCGCTCAAGATGAAATAGCTCAAGCCAAGATCCCCAGCCGGAGCCGTAGATGACGTAATCTTTGGACTGCAGGGGCTGCCTACTCCAAGATGCCCTAGACCAGGAGAGATCCAGCAGCAAAATCCCGTTACGAGATAAGTATTATGAGTTGCATCGTAATGAATTTGAAATCAATTGATGAAAAATATTGTCCCCGTTAAAATTGGCGATATTACGAATATTTTAACAAGTGGAAAGTGAAAATTTTATTGTCTGCTTGTAACTGCAGTATATCATTTGGGGAGATGTGGCGAGCTGAGAACGAGTTTTTTTCGTCGTTCAGAGGGGTGACACACCGGCAAGACTGTGCCAAGGTCAGAGCAGACCACGTGACTGCCTTCGCACGCGCGCAACCCAGCTTGTTTCTGGAATAGTCTGAGCCAATTAAAGGAGACCATCAGCCAATTACCGCTCTCGTTGGAGATCACACCTCCCTGGCTAATTAGATAAAAGGCCTTGTTTCGAGTAAATCGCTCTCTTAATGCTCTTAATGTTCTTGAAACTCTTACTCTGAAGTTCTGAAGCTCTTACTCTGAATATCCTTCGTCGTTCTCAGACCACGTGGAGAAGTAATTTCAGTCAAGTCGACGCCGTTCTGCTAGAATTTAGAGAAACCATTAGTGAATTCTATGGAATAAAGACGCCTAGGAGCCAAGTTAAGTGTGACAGTGTAGACGAGCTATTTATATTCGGCGTGTGCTTGTGCAAAATACTTAATTTTGTCATCTCAGTTACAGCTTGTGACCGGCATTCTACGGAAGTCGTCGTAGAATTGAACATCTCAAGATGGATAATTCCGCAACCACCGACATCATCATTTCATCGAGGGACACCTGTTGCAGAGCCTCCATGGAGCTGTAAAATGTGAGGCGTATCTGGTAATTGGAAGGAGACTGACCGGAGGAGTATGCTGGAATAACTGACTGTCGACGGGAATCGAACTACATCAAAAAAAACTTGAGTACCTTTTTAATTTAATTTATCTGTCTTACCTTTTGTACAACTAGAGGTCTTTCTTCTTAAGTCGTAGAACTATTAGTTTGTTGTAGTTAGAAATATTTCATTTTTCCACTTCTTAAGGTGTCGTGGTAGACTAGATACGTGTGAATGAAATTTTGGAATCTATTAGAGTAGACATGTAGGTTGTCTTTGAATGATTTCCCATGCTTAAGGAGCTTTATATTTAATAATCACTGACCACACGATAAATCTACTTTCCTTGTAATGTTGAAAGTTACTGATGGAAATTTACGTGTACATTTTGAGTGAATAGGGTCGAACCTAGTGTCTTTCAAGATCACTTGTCGTATTTATGATGAAGTCATCTAATTTTACGATATTCCTTGAGGATCAGTAGATGTAATAATCACTTAAATAATAATAATATTAACTAAAGATCGGGTAAAACAGATGTAAACGCTCGTGAGCCATAAAATTACTGTAGAGTCCTTATATGTGAGATTGAATGTGCTCTGTTCATGAAGGGTCTGGAATATGACCAATCCTGAGGGATACTTGTTGTATAATTGTGCGGTTAATGATTTAATGATGATATCTGACTTATTCTTGTGTATTGGGAGTGCAAGATGGATTATAATTATTGGAGCACGTGTTGCGAGTGTATTTCATAGGTAGGAAATAAAAGTAATACAAGTAAGGCTCACGCTTGCGGTAATTTCAACCTGTAGCCCAAATGATGGTAGTGCTTATGGATTTTACTAGAATCTTCCATTATAATTTCATGAGTTAGATGAACTTGCATTGATATGTGAAATGTGTTTCTACCAAGTGATACCCATGACTTCGATCACTAGCCACCATAAATGAAGGATAATTTCAGTACACGGATTATTTCTGCTAGACATTACGCGTCCCGACCACCAATAAAAATCATGCATAAACTTGCCAAAACAGGATTCGATGTAAATAATATACATAAAAACGTGTTTCCCTAGTGTGAATGTGTGTGTGTATGTAAATATGTGTATTTCTCTTGTGCCATGTTGGTTTCATTTGATTTTGATCTGGTCACGCACTCGCTGTGACGCAGATTACACTCATCGTTGTGTGTTGCCTTAAGAAATAATTTTCATGCCCTTAAGGGAAAGTTTGATTAGGCTAAGTCGAGGAAGACTAGGAAGAATTTATTTTCTTAATTAGCGAGATTTAAAAGGAAAGATCATCTCGTTACTTTATGAAGGCACTCGATTTGTAAATAAAATTTATTTAACTAGCTCACACGTTGGTAATGCAAATTTCTAAAATTTGAAATACTTTAAGATTAATTTGAATAGAAATGAAATACAAAGTCAGAGGTAGAAATTTGTTAGCCGCATAATTAATTGGAGTTATGGTGAAAATAAGTCATTAATAATTAATTCAAAATAATTATTCTGAAATGCTAATGACGATCATTAGGTAAATAATGCAGTGGAAAATTAATAAGAACACGATCGTGTGACAATGAAACATAGGCTAATTAAATGATGAGAAATTAATAATAATAATCAGAATAATAATTAATTAATTTTGAGAATTTTGAAATCTATTGTCATTTTTTACTGAAGTTCATGTTGGTGTCAGTGACTATCATTAAATACTGTAAATGACAAATTCAGTTAGGTACATCTTAAAACCACGTGTTGAGGCTACTTTGAATTGGTAAAGCTTTGAACACATTTATTGTAAAACCCTCGTTAGCAAGACAGCTGTTTATGATTTTATGAAGTTCTATGTTAACTTATTTAATTCTTTCAGTCAAATATTTTGATTTGAAAAGGCAAGAGGCCTAATTTTTCTTTGGTTTCATTACAGCACAGTAAGGCTGGAGATTAAGGACACGTGTCACTCTAAATCGAGGAAGAAATGCAATATTATGAAAGTTCTATTCTGTAAAAAAAATATATCAGCAAGAATATTTTCATTTGTTTGTTTGCTTGTGTGAATAAATGTCAGAGTGTTGTTTTAACATTTCTTTTTATCCTGCTTGGTCATCAATCCTTAACAACCCTTAAATGCCTCTAGAAAGTGATAGCCAACGATCGAACGGTCCACCTTGGGATCTCTCGCTCGACGGCTTGGGCTTAGCTCGGGAAAAATGGGGGCAATATTTATATGTGTGCAGGAGTGCTAGAAGTAAGAGATTTAGTGCCAATGAACGGATATTAGAGTATAAATGCCAATTATTAGCCGATGATGTGTGCCAATTTATGCAATATAACTATGGTGCTAATGTAATAATTTGAAGGTTAATGGAAATTAGATCTGATTGAGTATTCGTGCATGTTTAGTGCCAATCCATACGTGTAGACCGTGAAACGTTTAACCAGTTGTGGTTGTAGAAAATGCAGGCGAGATACGAGACGTAACCTAAAACTCCAGGTCAATATGTGTTGCAATCATGGCCAGTACGATAATTGTATTGTAAGGAAATGTTTGAAATATTACGAAGTTGCAGTGTATGAGAGAATAATCAGGTTATTAAGTATTGCTACCGTAACACAGAGGTTATTTAAGTGGAATTGAATGAATATATTTTTAAATATGGAGGTATATATATATATATATATATATATATATATATATATATATATATATATATATGAAGGAAATGGAATATTAATGTGGCAAGTTGTAATTAGAGTGAGGAGATATGTTTTCGGTTCGTTGCTTGAGAAAGGGATAGATGATTGAATTGCGAATTCCTGTGTTACATATAATATTTATATTAGGATTAGCACTGCAAATGAAGGATTTAGGCCATGTTAAGTTGAGTGTATGACTTGACCCAAGCATAATATGTCTTGTAATGACTTTCAAGTTGAAGGTATTGATAGGTTACGTGTTTGTGATATATTACGTAATATAAATATTCAAGAATAGAACGGAGTCTCGCATATTTACATTTGAAGGTCAGCGCGTCAACACTAGTATGAAGAATGGTTTTCTTTGACAAAATCTTGGCACAGCGAAGAGATATTTGAGAATATGTAAATATATTGGCATATGATTAGGAATGCATGGCACGATTTTCGCAGGTTAGACTAACGTACTATCATATATATGGCACTCTGTAGTAAGATTATTTGATTTATTTTGTACATACGGTGATGTACAGTTTTAATTTATTCATTTTTTGGTTATGATAGGAATGTTAATAACTGCATGGGTGTTTTGAACCCAGATTTAAACATGGTAATGCTTATCTCGTAACGTGATGAGTCACAAGTGAAAATCCAAACAAGAATCCAAACATGTATCCAAGTAAATTTGGTCAAACAGACCGAAATGAAAGATGAAACCTAAATGATGCCCCAAAGAAAATCTCAAACAATATTAAAAGGAAGATATTCCACTCCTCCTTGGATTAATAAAGTTTTGGTCTCTATTCTTCCCCTTGAATCAATTTAAACATGGAAGATATGGTATATTTTTGAAACTTAACGAAAATGTAATCAAATATGATGATAATTTAAAGATTTTTCAAATATGTTTATCTCGGAAGTCAAGCATTTGAGAATAATATTTGTAATTTCACACGATTTTCCTTTCTTTATTGCCGATGGATGCATATTATTCAATTTTATAATACATTAGCATGCTAATAAAGTAGATATAGTTTTGATTTTGCGTTTCTATTCCTTAAGTAACTTGTAGTACATAGTAGTATGATAATATACGGATCTATTGAATTAATTTATGCTAGATACTAGGTGTTGATCAGATAATTTCCTTGACATATGGATACGGAATGACTGGTTGAACGGACAGATACTGTTCAACGGAATCTACGATTTGTCTAAAGCGTATGGGAATATAATGAAGCGAATTTACCCTGAGAAACGAATATGCCCCATGTTGTGGTAGCTCGCGTTTATAAATGATATCTCAGTTCAGAGTCTAGGTATGATTTACGACCCGATGTTTTGAATTTTGTAGCCGGAGCAATATTTGAACAGGTGTATATTCAGTTAATGCTCCAACGCGGCGTAATAGAGGAAGTCACCGCGGGAACATTAATAGACGAAAGGTGCATTAAATTTGGCGTCCCGAACGTGAGGCAAGTTGTAGAAGTCGGATGAATAGTTAAATTCTGGATATACAGAAATTTGATAACTTGATTATGGAGCAAAGATTGAGGATGAAATATGGATGATTGGCTTGGACGTGGGTTATGTGATGCCGTAGCCTCGAACAAGTTGAAGAGAGTACCGTGGCTGTTGTGTAATATTTTGAGCTCTTATTCATAAAGTGAGTTTATGAAAAAGGAATGAAGGAAGAAAATGATTTGATGGGAATTGAAGATAGACGTTGGACATGGTTGAATATAGTTAAATAATACAATATAAGGCAGAGGATGAGGAGAAGATATCGCGATAAATGAATATTGAGAAGACAGATTATGGATGACATGAAGATATATGAGGTCAGATTGTAGCGGTGAAGAGAGAGAATAGGAAAAGAGGATGGCAAACATAATATAGTATACCCTAATCAAGAAGAAAGCTGCACAATGAGTTAGAATGTAACTATGAGACGGCATGGAATAATGAAATGAAGCATGATGAATTTCGGATGCAAATATGGCATGCGATGAAGGATGATTTCTTGTATACTAGGAATGAAGTAGGAAAGAGATTGACTATACATTTATTTAGATTATTCCGAGAAAATTTCGTTAGGTACTTAGGATAGTGGAAGTGTATTAATGGAATGTTAATTTTATTTATTGTATATGTAGGTTATGTGAATAAGGGATAAACATAATTGAAAATGATTATTATTTTAAATGTTTGGATTTTCATGTGACTTGGACGGGCTGGTTTGGTTGAGCTAAAGTAGTCTTGGGTGATCATTCCTAATTAAGAAATAATTTGTTGAAATAATAGAAGTTGGAGAATAAGTGTATAATTAAGTCTGACAGACTGTTTTATAGTAATATTTGAGATCGAATTAGTTGAATTTCCGGATACATAGAGAAAGTTAGGCTTGTAGAGAATTGAACAGGCATATTAGAGAATTTTAAACGATATAAAGATGTCAAATCTAGCTCAGCTGAAATCCCAACTGGAGGGTTACCAGAAGGTAACTGAGGAGGAAGTCAGGAAGAGAGACGAAGCGATACAGGAAGTCAGGGACAATCAAAAGGGGATCTTGGAAAGATTCCAAGAAATAATTAGCAGGCAGAATGAGAAATTCCAAGAAATGATTAAAGAGGAAAGAAGAGAAAGACAGGAAGAAGCAAGAAAACGGAATGAGGAAGAAAGAAGAGAAAGACAGGAGGAAACGAGAGGCAGAATGAGAAATTTCAAGAGATGATTAATGGGCACAATGAAGAAACAAGAAGGCAGAATGAGAATTTTCAAGAGATGATTAATGGGCACAATGAAGAAGCAAGAAAGCGAAATGAGGAAGAAAGAAGGGAAAGGCAAGAAGAAGCAAGGAAACAAAATGAAAAATTCCAAGAAATGATTAACGAAAAATTTCAAGAAATGATTTTCAGTCAGGAGGAAAAGCAGCAAGAAGAGATTAACAGGCAAAATGAGAGGCAGCAAGAAATGAGGGAAGAAATGAAAGAGGTCATAAGAACGGAGATTGAGAAATTTGGAAGCGAAGTCACGCAAATTAAAACAGATATCGACGAGCTGCGTAATCAGATGACGGAAATTGTAGAAAATAGGAGTGAAGAGGTTAGTAAAAAAATTAATGAAGTCAGCAAGGAGTTGAAGGAAAATAGAGAAGTTATACGAACTCTGAAGAAGAAGGAGATGAAGAGTTTGACGGAGAATTTGGAAAGCTTGAAATTAGATTCCACAGAGAGATGGGAACAATATCAAGAGAGGATGAAAAAATTAGATGAGATAATAGGAAATACGAATAAATCAGTGGAAGTAAATTTTATCCTGGCGAGAGAACAAGTATCGAATAAAATAGATATAATCCGAGAGGAAGTAGAGCAGAATAGGAATGAGGTTGACAGTAGAGTTAACAATACGGAAAGGGAGTTGCGGACTATCCGAAAAGAGATACAGGAATTAAGGGTACATGACCAAAACACAGGATCCAGTATGTTAGGGAATATGGATATTCGGATGAACGAAAGAGGAACAACACCAACGATGACGACGGATTCCAACCAGATTATCAACGGCGGAATAACTGGAAACGGGAATTGTAGCAATGGAGGTCCAGCAGTAATAAATATTATTAAGACAGTTGATGATAGACCAAAACATTTTGATAACACTGTAAGTCTATCACCTAAGCAGTTTCTTCGGGAAATGGAGGATTATTTTAGGGTTAATCAGATTCCGAATGAAAGAAAGCTCAAAATAGTTGAAAAACACTTAGACTCCAACCCCGGTATATGGTACCAAGCATTTAGGTACAGCTTTCATGATTATGAGGAATTTAAAACAGCATTCTTGCGAAGGTATTGGAGCTCAGAGGTACAATTACAGCTTAGGATGGAGCTATACTCCCGGAAATTCGCATTTAATGGGCAGACAAGATACTCCGATTATGTCGCGTTTCAATTTCAACGATTTCAAGATCTGGACGCCGCACCAAGCGAATTGGAAGCAATAAAAACAATCCAGAGGCAGTTTCCTCCCGAGGTGCAAAGGCACTTGGCAGTAGCAAATGTTCAGACAGCTATAGAAATGGAAGACCGGCTAAGGCAACTAGACATGGCAACTGCACATCCCACGACCAGGTTAATGCGGAATGCAGAGAATGAGGCATCGATAAATGTGATAACGCCGGAGAATGTGGAAAATAGTAGATGGAGAGAACCTAAGAATGGTGTTAGAAACCGGGAATTAGATGGAAAGAAAGAAACAAAAGAATGCCAATGCCAAAAAGGATATGTAAATCGACGGACATATCAAACGAGCGATAGATATGTACCATATTATAGGACGAATAATAGGTACTCAGGAAACGGAGCTCGGAATAATTTTCGAAGAAGGCAACCCTACGAAGGAAGGAGAGAACAAAGTTACAAGGGTAGAGAATTTGCCAAAAGAAAGTATGTCCAAGAGTTGAGGGAAAATTCAAACAATAAGGATAAATGGGAACAGGCGATTAAGGACAAAGAAGTGGTTGGTGACATAGAAGGTGCGGAGAGCTTAGAACTCCAGGAGTACAAGAAGATGGAGGCAGGGAAACGAAGGTTGAATCCGAATGCACAAAACTTTAGTGCAGGGATAGACGTTTCCGAGAGAAAAAAAACGTCGATTATAAATTAGGCATAAATGATAGGTGCAATAAATAAAGAAAATCGAATGGCAAAATTATTAGTTGGTTAATTGAGCAAATCGAGTCATGGGAGATAGAACCGGAAGATTTACTGTATGATGAGTCATCGAATATAGGAACACAAGGAGTAAATTTACCAATAATTATTGTAAGAATAAACGAAATGAGGACGCATTGTCTGATTGATTCAGGGGCAAGTATTAGTGTGATCTCGAACATGTTATTCTTAGAGTTAAAGAGAAAAATGAAGTTACCAACGATACCTGTGTCAGGAATAAAAATCAAAGGAATTATACCAGATAAAACTGTGGAATGCAAAATGCAAACGTATTTGAATATCGGAATAGGGAACCAAAGATTTGAGCACCCATTTATAATTATGAACAGAATAAAATACAATATCATTTTAGGCGTGGATTTCATGATTGCTACAAAAATGGTCATTGATATGGAAAGACAGGAAATTAGGTTTCCAATTAGCGAAGATCGTGGGAAGGAAACGACAGAAAATCTCAGAATAAGCGTTAGGAAGGATCTTTCAGAACATATGAGAATTGTAGGTCGGGAGACAAATGGCCATGACCAGGAGAGCAATTTTATAAACCAAACCCCAAATCAGGCAGCAGAATCAGAGATAGCTCACACTATTGAAAGAATATTAAGTTTAGAGGAAGAAGAAAAAGATCAAAAAATATGGAAAAGCTTTATGGAAGCTAAGATTTCGCCAGAGGAGAAAACCAGGTTGTACGAAATTTTGAAGAAATATTCAGACATATTTAAGAACAAACCAGGAAATATCCCCAATTTCAAATACAAGCTGATGGTTAACGATTGGACACCGTATAAAGCAAAGCTGTATGATATACCTGAAAAATATTTCCAGCAAGTGAAAGAAATAATCCAGGAAATGTTGGATGATGAGATAATAGTTAAAACAGCTGCACCATACTTGAACCCTTTGGTAATCGTAAAGAAAAGCAACGGTAGCCTCAGAATTTGCCTAGACGCGAGGGGTCTAAACGGGAAGCTAATTCCAGAATATGATAAGGTACCAAAAATTAAGGACATCATTAAGAAATTCAAGAACATGAAGTATTTTTCTAGCCTTGATTTCACATCATCATTCCATCATATTGTGTTGGAGGAGAAGTCACGACTATTGACTGGGTTCATGTTCGACAATCAAATGTATGCTTACTGCAGGCTTCCATTTGGGTTGAAAAACAGTTGTGCAGTTCTTATCAGGGCTCTGGATAGAAACTTGACAGCAGAAGTAAAGGGTTATGTGACTTCCTATGTTGACGACTTGATCCTGGCAACGAGAACATACGAAGAGCACTGTGAGAGACTTGAAAAGTTGCTGGATAACTTGAAAAACACTGGATTTAAAGTCAATGTTGCCAAATCAAAGTTCTGCCAGTCGGAGATCCCTTTTGTTGGACATGTTATCGACGGAGAAGGAATACGACCTAACCCAGCTAAAATCAAAGCAATATGTGATTTCCCGAGGCCAACAAGGATAAAGCAGGTTAGACAATTCCTTGGAATGACGCAGTTCTTTGCAGATCACTGTGACAGGTATACCGAAGTGGCAGCACCGTTACAAGAATTACTCAAAATAAATAATAGGTGGAAATGGGGAAATGAAGCGGAAAAGGCTTTCGTACAAACGAAGGAATTAATGGCGAATAGTATCAGATTGGGTTATCCTGATTACAAGAAAGAATTCATAATACAATCCGATGCATCCAGGATTGGAATCGGGGCATGCCTATACCAAGAAGAATCGGAAGGCGGAAAGAAACAAACATATTTGGCATTTGCAAGCCGTAAATTAAGAAAGCATGAACAAAATTACACGACAACCGAGCAGGAACTCTTGGCAATAGTGTTCGCATTGCAGCAATGGGCGAAAATAATAAGTGGATATCCTGTGACCATACGCACTGATCATAAGGCGTTAATCTTTGGTTTGAAGGCTGCAATGGCAAGCGAACGAGTAACGCGCTGGATATTATTCACACAGCAGTTTCATTTGAAAATAGAACATTGTAGAGGAAAGGATAATATTTTGGCCGATGCTTTGAGTAAAAATCCAGAACAAACGGAAGAATTAATACATCAAATAGAGTTGGATGACCGAGACGAGCAAATCATTGAAAGGCTGAGAACTATTGAGATATTACAAAGGGCAGATGCGAATCTAGCTAAAATACTAGATAAATTGGAAGGACAGACTACGGAAGCGAACGTAACACAGACATACCGGATTATAAATGGAAGGTTAAATAAGTATCTTCTTGAGGGAAAGAGAAAAGCACGAATTGTGGTGCCAACTCAGTTACAAAGGGAATTAATATGGTTGACCCACCGTATCACCGGACACGGGGGCATTGACAAAGTGCTAAATACCATTTTGGAAAGATTCGCCTGGAAAGGAATGAGGGCAATGATAAGGAAAGTGGTTAGGACATGTGACATCTGCCAGAGAACCAAACATAATGCAAGATTACTTACACACCAACCAATAGCAGTACTACCAGATAGAGCAAAAGACATATTCGCAATCGACAATTTTGGACCACTTCCAGTGGCTAGTAAAGGAAGAAAGTTTATCGTAGTAACGATGAATATATTCTCTAAATATGTAGTTTTACGACCAATACAGGGAGCCAATTCAAAACAAGTCCTCCACGCGTTCATTAATGGTGTCATACCAAGAATGGGAAAATCTGAGAGAATACTAAGCGATCATGGCACTCAGTTTACGTCAGAACAATTCCGTGAAGCTATGGAGAGGTTGAATATAAAACATGTGATGTGTTCAATTAGGCACCCATCGTCAAATACAGTAGAGCGATGTATGAAAGAGATTTCGAAGTTTTGTCGGATTTACTGCGGAAACAACCATTGGAGATGGATTGATGTAATACCAATAATTGAACATAGTATAAACGATACCGTACATGAATCAACCGGACAGATCCCAAGTGTTCTACATAGAGATGAAATCCCACATAGGCCATGGGATGAAGTGACAGAAAGGCTAGACTGAGTGTACATGAATTAAATAGTATGGTACGCGCAAACTTGGAGGAGCAATCACGGAAGAGGCTCAAAAGATTGCGAAACAGAAAGTTTCACCGTCAATTGAGAGTAAATGATCTTGTATTAGTTAAGAAAACGCCCAATTCGAACGTCATAGGGAAGGTATTTGCGAAATTTGCACATTTATATGCTGGACCATACGTCATTAAGAAAGTGTTTGGAAGCAACGCATACCAGATCGAAAATATGTCAGGAACATATAAAGGGGTATATAACGTAGCGAACCTCAAATACTATTCCAGAGAAAACGAAGAATTAATGCCAAATAACACTTTAGAAATCAGTGAGAAAGATAATGATCCCTATATTGAATGTCAAAGAGATAATGGGAATGAAAACGATCAAGAGTGATTGTACGAAGGAAATTAGGAAGAATCATATCAAAGTGGTTAAGAAATAATCAAACATGAAATGAGATACAAAGAATGAGGATAATGTAACGTAAAGGTCCATTATACAAGTATATGGAAGAGCGGATTAAATATGTTGTATCCAACATATTTAAAGTTAACGTGGAGGTGAAATGTACCATTACGTTACATTAGCGGCCGTAAATGTCATGGAAACAGTGGACAAATATGGCGCACAATAGCTTCAGGTAATGTGCAAGTACACAGAGTAGAGATCTAGTAAATCGATATCGTCCGGCCGCAAGGAAAAAGAATCTCAAGATTAAATAATGATGGACTAAAAAAATTTGAATGAAACCGATTCTTGACTACCTTGAGAAGAAAATGTTACGAGTTGAAGAGGAGCAGCGCGACTTACGGAAGGATATAAAAGGGGTCAACGCAACGTTAAATACTAAAGTATTAATATACAAACAGCAGTGAAGATTACATCTGCAAAAATATCGGCGGAAAAGGCGTAGATTTGAAGGAAAATATTTTTTACTGTAACACCTAAACTCAGAAGCGAAAGGAAACTACAACCGAGTCATACATTGCCGAAATTAGTATTATAGCGGCAAATCCTTGCTAAGGAAGGCATCATTTATTGTTTCCAGGAGGAAGACAATATCTGTTTAAGTGAAGGAAATAGCAAAAAGTAGGCCGAATTAGAGAAATCTCTAAATTTAAAAAAGAATATTTTCGACCAATACGAGATTCTGAAGACAAATATTACGTATTGAGTAGTCTACTGTTCACCAGTATAATATGAATTCTACTATGTATTTGTTCTTTTATGATTTCATGAGAACTGGTGAAAAGATGGAGTCAGCTTAAACAGATGGAAATGGTCGCTCAAGATGAAATAGCTCAAGCCAAGATCCCCAGCCGGAGCCGCAGATGACGTAATCTTTGGACTGCAGGGGCTGCCTACTCCAAGATGCCCTAGACCAGGAGAGATCCAGCAGCAAATTCCCGTTACGAGATAAGTATTATGAGTTGCATCGTAATGAATTTGAAATCAATTGATAAAAAATATTTATATGTGTGCAGGAGTGCTAGAAGTAAGAGATTTAGTGCCAATGAACGGATATTAAAGTATAAATGCCAATTATTAGCCGATGATGTGTGCCAATTTATGCAATATAACTATGGTGCTAATGTAATAATTTGAAGGTTAATGGAAACTAGATCTGATTGGGTATTCGTGCATGTTTAGTGCCAATACATACGTGTAGACCGTGAAACGTTTAACCAGTTGTGGTTGTAGAAAATGCAGGCGAGATACGAGACGTAACCTAAAACTCCAGGTCAATATGTGTTGCAATCATGGCCAGTACGATAATTGTATTGTAAGGAAATGTTCGAAATATTACGAAGTTGCAGTGTATGAGAGAATAATCAGGTTATTAAGTATTGCTACCGTAACACAGAGGTTATTTAAGTGGAATTGAATGAATATATTTTTAAATATGGAGGTATATATATATATATATATGAAGGAAATGCAATATTAATGTGGCAAGTTGTAATTAGAGTGAGGAGATATGTTTTCTGTTCGTTGCTTGAGAAAGGGATTGATGATTGAATTGCGAATTCCTGTGTTACATATAATATTTATATTAGGATTAGCACTGCAAATGAAGGATTTAGGCCATGTTAAGTTGAGTGTATGACTTGACCCAAGCATAATATGTCTTGTAATGACTTTCAAGTTGAAGGTATTGATAGGTTACGTGTTTGTGATATATTACGTAATATAAATATTCAAGAATAGAATGGAGTCTCGCATATTTACATTTGAAGGTCAGCGCGTCAACACTAGTATGAAGAATGGTTTTCTTTGACAAAATCTTGGCACAGCGAAGAGATATTTGAGAATATGTAAATCTATTGGCATATGATTAGGAATGCATGGCACGATTTTCGCAGGTTAGACTAACGTACTATCATATATATGGCACTCTGTAGTAAGATTATTTGATTTATTTTGTACATACGGTGATGTACAGTTTTAATTTATTCATTTTTTGGTTATGATAGGAATGTTAATAACTGCATGGGTGTTTTGAACCCAGATTTAAACATGGTAATGCTTATCTCGTAACGTGATGAGTCACAAGTGAAAATCCAAACAAGAATCCAAACATGTATCCAAGTAAATTTGGTCAAACAGACCGAAATGAAAGATGAAACCTAAATGATGCCCCAAAGAAAATCCCAAACAATATTAAAAGGAAGATATTCCACTCCTCCTTGGATTAATAAAGTTTTGGTCCCTATTCTTCCCCTTGTATCAATTTAAACATGGAAGATATGGTATATTTTTGAAACTTAACGAAAATGTAAGCAAATATGATGATAATTTAAAGATTTTTCAAATATGTTTATCTCGGAAGTCAAGCATTTGAGAATGATATTTGTAATTTCACACGATTTTCCTTTCTTTATTGCCGATGGATGCATATTATTCAATTTTATAATACATTAGCATGCTAATAAACTAGATATAGTTTTGATTTTGCGTTTCTATTCCTTAAGTAACTCGTAGTACATAGTAGTACGATAATATACGGATCTATTGAATTAATTTATGCTAGATACTTGGTGATGATCAGATAATTTCCTTGACGTATGGATATGGAATGACTGGTTGAACGGACAGATACTGTTCAACGGAATCTACGATTTGTCTAAAGCGTATGGGAATATAATGAAGCGAATTTACCCTGAGAAACGAATATGCCCCATGTTGTGGTAGCTCGTGTTTATAAATGATATCTCAGTTCAGAGTCTAGGTATGATTTACGACCCGATGCTTTGAATTTTGTAGCCGGAGCAATATTTAAACCCGTGTATATTCAGTTAATGCTCCAACGCGGCGTAATAGAGGAAGTCACCGCGGGAACATTAATAGACGAAAGGTGCAATACATACATACATATATACATACATACATACATTATCATTATAGACTGTTATGCCTTTCAGCGTTCAGTCTGCAAGCCTCTGAGAATTTACTAAACGTCGCCACAATCCTCGATTTGTAACTAGTGTTGTGGCCTCATTTAGTTCTATACCTCTTATCTTTAAATCGTTAGAAACCGAGTCTAACCATCGTCTTCTTGGTCTCCCTCTACTTTTCTTACCCTCCATAAGAGAGTCCATTATTCTCCTAGGTAACCTAACCTCCTCCATTCGCCTCACATGACCCCACCACCGAAGCCGGTTTATGCGTACAACTTCATCCATCGAGTTCATTCCTAAATTAGCCTTTATCTCCTCATCCCGAGTACCCTCCTGCCATTGTTCCCACCTGTTTGTACCAACAATCATTCTTGCTACTTTCATGTCTGTTACTTCTAATTTATGAATAAGATATCCTGAGTCCACCCAGCTTTCGCTCCCGTAAAGTAAAGTTGGTCTGAGAATAGACTGATGTAAAGATAGTTTCGTCTGGGAGCTGACTTCCTTCTTACAGATTACTGTTGATCGCAACTGCGAGCTTACTGCATTAGCTTTACGACAGCTTGATTCAATCTCACTTACTATATTACCATCCTGAGAGAACACACAACCTAAATACTTGAAATTATCGACCTGTTCTAGCTTTTTGTCACCAATCTGACATTCAATTCCGTTGAATTTCTTACCTACTGACATCAATTTAGTCTTCGAGAGGCTAATTTTCATACCACACTCATTGCACCTATTTTCAAGTTGCAAGATATTAGACTGCAGGCTTTCGGCACAGTCTGCCATTAAGACCAAGTCGTCAGCATAGGCCAAACTGCTTACTACATTTCCACCTAACTGAATCTCTCCCTGCCATTTTATACCTTTCAGCAGGTGATGCATGTAAACTACGAACAGCAAAGGTGAGAGATTACAGCCTTGTCTAACTCCTGTAAGTACCCTGAGCCAAGAACTCATTCTACCATCAATTTTCACTGAAGCCCGATTGTCAACACAAATGCCATTGATTGATTTTAATAATCTACCTTTAATTCCATAGTCCCATAGTATGGCGAACATCTTTTCCCTTGGTACCCTGTCATATGCATTCTCTAGATCTACGAAACATATACACAACTGCCTATTCCTCTCGTAGCATTTTTCAATTACCTGGCGCATACTGAAAATCTGATCCTGACAGCCTCTCTGTGGTCTGGAACCACACTGGTTTTCATCCAACTTCCTCTCAACGACTGATCGCACCCTCCCTTCCAAGATGCCAGTGAATACTTTGCCTGGTATACTAATCAATGAGATACCTCGATAATTGTTGCACTCCCATTCCGTAGCAACTGGTATCCCGACTCTCAGGACCACTTACTAGGTCACTCAGCCGTTGCCCATGGTTCACGAACTAGGACGTGACTACAGTGACCCACACCATGAACCACGTCCATAGAAAAACTTCATGATGTAACGGCTAAAATTGGACTCCAAATTTCATTTGAAATGACGCAATATTTGGAAAAACTAACACGAAATTCGGCAATCAACCATTAATTACCAAATTCGGAAAGTAGATAAATTCAAATATCTAGGTGTAATTATTCAACAAGTAGGGATAAATCAGAAAGCAAACAAAAAACTGCTAAGCTGCGAAGGGCTTACACAATCACCTGGAATATATACAACACGTTTGTAATTAAGCAATGCAATATTACGAGGCTACAACACGATTATCAAATTTGGCGCATTTTATACATCCGAAACCCTGACAACCAGTGTTGCTAAACCATAAATCTTTTCTCCACTAACGTTTAGTTGAAAATCCGCTAAATTCCGCTAAATTTCAAACTGAAGCATAATAGCATATAACAGCTGTTTTAATAAAAGAGATAAACTCAGCACTCACCAGTTTCAGAACAGGAGTTCATCATCTTCTCCTCCCCACACTGTATGCTCTGAAGCAGATGTGCTGGGTTGTGGTCCTGTAGTTTCATAAGGAGCCACATGGTATTCTCTTTCAAAATATATGCTATCAATTCACAGCAGCAAAGTAGATAGGGAAATTTTCTAATCTATTTCGAAAGTTATTTTCACTTTCATTACTGTTTTCATTGTTTTTGATAAGTGCGGAAAGAAATGATGTCAAACAATTTTGCATTCATATTGCACAGAAGGAAGGATGAATTGAAATAGACACGTGCATAGTTCTAGCAACGTCCGTGTTTGGGACCTTTGGGAAGCTCAACCAAAGATTAATTATGTAACCACACTTTACGAAATATCTGACTCCTTTTTAACCTTTTTCTTTTTGACAGATGGATGAACCAAAATTAACCTAATCTCAAAAGAAATACGATATCAAACACGTCACAACCCGGTTCATCAAGAATACGGTAACGATTGCAAAAATTTCTCTCTGAGGCTGTGGACCGCAGCTGGTCTAGGAAACGATTGGTAGTATGTAGCGTAAGTTCAATAAACGGATTAAGTAGACTACTATACCGTAGTTTGTATAGTCTATTATTTTTTCTCCTGGTGATGAAAGGTGATATTGTTACCGCTGAAAATCGCTAAAAGAAGTTCGAAATCCGTCAAAAAGTCCGCTGTCCGCTAAATGGAAAATTTATCAACTGTTCCATTTAAAAATCCGGCGAATTTGTCGGAAAATCCGCTGAGTTGGCAACACTGCTGACAACTTGCTGCAGGGCACACACAAAATACATAAAAAACAAGAGAGGAAAATTTTCAGAAAATCCTGGGATACGTACGAAGATAGAACATAATTCAAGAAAATGGTTTAGAAAAATCTGCTGTAGAAGAAAGGTTACACGAGATGGAAAGAGCATATGGCATCGCTATGAGTTTTTACAACGAGAAATGCTTATCTAAAAATCGTAAATTAAAGCACTACAATACAGCGGTGAAACCAGAATGTGAATTTCTAGGAGTACCAGAAAGAAGATTCATGGGAAAATCCTAGGACCGTTAAAAACACAGAAAAACGGAAAATGAGAAGTAATAAGGATATATATGAGAACGTATAAAATGTAACAGGAACAATAAGAAAAAGAAGATTGATATTTGTTGGACATATCTATAGAATGGATAGTAACAGACTGGCAAAACAAATATTCAACTATATATGGGAGAATAGGTCAACGAGATGGATATAAAAGGTCAAGAAGTATTTAGAAAGAAATGAAATAAGAGAAGAAGAAACTATCCAAAGAGAGATTTTTAAAATGAAAGTTTTAAGAATGAAAGGTTTCCGAGCAAAAATGAAAAAGAAACCCGATCAAAAGTGGTCTGAGGAGAGAAGGATAAAACATAGTGCATTGATGAAGGAAGAGGAAAGAAGGAAGGATGAATTGAAATAGACACGTGCATAGTTCTAGCACACCGCATCGTAGAGAATAATAATGAAAATGGAAATTGGATGAAAAACGCACAGGAAATTTATCAAGTCACCCAGGAAACCATTTTAGATTAAAATTTAGAAAATTGTTCTGAAGGACTGCTTATCTGTATGAGGCTGGGAGGCGTGACCAGTCTTAAGGGAATATGAAAAATATTATCATATATATGGTCTTAGAACTAGGCCATTGATTTACTGGATGGAGAGAAGAACGTAGACAGGAAGTCCGGAACGAGTGAAGAGAGGAACACTGTACTAAATAAGTTAAAATGCGCTCCTCAGTTGGGAATAACGAATCAATAATAATAATAATAATAATAATAATAATAATAATAATAATAATAATACAAAAGTAATTATGATGATGATGAAGATGATGACGATGATGATGATGATACATTCCTGCATACCAATCAAGAGAACTTCTGCAGATCAACCAGTCGTCTCCTTAAGAATCTATTTGCGGCTAGAAGTGTGATCTCATCATTTCCGTGTAATCATTTAATGTGGATTTTACTTATCCCTTTTCTTACGTTTTACGTGTAAGTCCACTGGCCTCATTCACATGAAAGGTAAATTAAAATGTTGGATTCTGTGTTTCTTTTCGGATATAATTATAAGGTGTCTGTTACGCTGGCACATGTAAATGGTATTAAAGAGAAGTAGTTTCTTTTCCTAATTGTATCTTCCTTCTCCCTCGTCTCCATGCTGCCATTCCTCACAAACTTGGTAACTTTGCTGAAGAATCAACTATGTCGTTCGTCATCGTCAAGCGTTAGAGATGGGGTGCATCAAGGAGGGAAGCTCCATCATATGGTTCGAATACAAGGGGATAATTGAATTAAAAGACGTTCGCTAATGACGAAGTTTTGACGGGTTTAATGAGATTAGATTGAGAAAGGAGTCAAGGCGCTATCTTATAAACAAGATAACGCTAGCATCTCCCCTTTGACTAGCATGTATACATGTTTTATGAACTTGGTCTTTAACGGAGATATGTCAAGGCATGGAATAATCTATGAGGAAGTTCGGGTCAGGGGCGTAATAATAATTATGATATGGGTCCTCCTGCCAAAAGAAATCGTCCCCCTCAAGTACAATGTAAAACCAATGAATTACAGCAGGTAGGAGTGATGCAATATACAAACAAAGAGATTATTATTTACAAATGTTTAATAGGCTTTATTTGTCTGCCTCCAAGGCTTAACGGCTAAGCTGCTCAACTGCCACTTAGATGTTCTTACTTACCTTTAAGGGCTTTCATTTTTTAGCAAACTACAGTAGCATACTCCGTAGCCGATACCGAAATCTCGGCTATAATAATGTATTCGATTACAATACAGAAAAGTATACGAACAAAATTCAATCAAAAACTGATGAAATAGTTTGAAAAGTATCAAACCGCACAACTGATAAGCCTATTATTAACTTCGCGCAAAGAAGCTCGTTCGAAACTGAACTGATTACAACAACTTCTTATTGGCGTTATAAACTGCTGTCGAATAACCTTAATATATACATGATCTCTACAAATAAATAACTGTCATTAGCAGTTTCAGGACCTATCCTCATTTGTATGGAGAGCGAGTTCACCCATATAGGTCTTGTTATGCAATATGGAACTACTATTCGTTTCAAACATTTTGGAGCCTCGAGTTTAAAGCCTCAAAGAAAGCAAGCCCAATATGAAATCTTAATGAAACACGCACCAAAATTTTGTACGTTTTATTGTACGTTGAATGATGTGATTAATAATCTTTCAGCGCTGGCCTTTATAGTTAAATATAGCTTGAACATAACAAATACCGGTTGTTCAACCCTCTTTCGACAAACTGCAAAAAATGAGATTAGATTGAGAAAAGGGTCAAGGGTAGATTCTGACTCCTAACAGCAACGATAAGCCAGCTATCGAAGCAAGAGCAAAGAAAATGGTGATTGCATTCAGACTATGCCAGGAAACTTTTAAGTCCGAATCCCTCCCCTATCAAGCAAAACTCAGTCACTATAATGTATTGGTGAAACCTGAACGCTTGTGTTCAGCTGAGACAATTGCCAGAAAGGGGATTACGGAACTAGAAAAGGAACCGCGAAAATTTCTGAGGAGAATCCTAGGACCCAAGAAAGCAACATAAAATGAGTCTACCTTCCGTTTCAGATCAAATCAAGAGCTGTATGAAAAATGCGAAAACATTTCAACCTCGATAAGAAAAAGGCGACTGACTTTTTATGGACACCTGGGAAGAATGGGCCCGGAACGCCTAGCAAATAAATTCCTCATCTTCCAGGAAAGAAGAAAGAACCGAGTACCATGGCTAAAAGGAGTTCATCAGGATCTTAAAAATGCGGCGTTGAGGAGGGACATATTACGATGTTCAGAAGGAAAATTGTGGAGGTGACGCATCTGTTCGTAGACAAACCAAAGAGAACAAGAAGGGTGTTCTCGGACGAGGAACGAGCAAAAGCGAGCCAGAGAATGAAGGAGTATTGGCGTAAAAGGAGAGAAAATCAACAGTCAAGCAAGTTGTGTAATCGTAACCCATAAGAGGGTGAAACGATCCTAAATAAATAAATAATAAAAAACGCGCCTAAGAACACCCAACTTTAACTAGTCACTGCTAGGAGTCATTCAAAAACCAATCTTACGTTTTAACATTTTTTCCTTCACTAGAAAATGTATTTTCCCAGAACAAATTTTAGATATGTAAAAAATCACAGATTTTTATTTGATGTTGATTTTATGCGCGCTCGAGTATGGTAAATCTTGCACATCGGGACCACAGTAAGGGGTGCAGCATTACCACTATTGCTCTGTACTAAGCCGTTCTGATAGCCGCTCTCAGTAAAATGTAGAACTGCACAGCGAATGCAGTACATTTATTAACTGTTGCTAACATGAAATAATTTGTGCTTACAGTAGTTAAGACGTCTTTATGAACCAACATCACAGTTCACTGGTTCCATTCCCTTTGGCAGAAGACTTTTTCATCTTCAGAATACAACAGGAAATCGCAAGACTGCGTGCCAAACGTCCAGATTAAATTCCACACTTGTCCTCAGTTTTCATATGTATTGAAGGCATATGGAGCTATTGACAGTGATTCGTACGTCGGATGGAGGCTTTAAGACGTGAACAGCCTGCTTGGTGCTACTCGACATGAGTAAGCTGTGTGGCGGTAACAGGTTTCACCATCTCCTATTTCACAATCATGTATCACGTTATTCATCTGATTAACTCCTATGATGGGGTTGACGTCAGGAATTATTAATATTATTATTAATTACCTTCCTTAAATTGTACATGTCGTATCTAGAGGTGGTAAATGGAGAAAGGGCAAGCCCCACATACTTGGAAGTGCCTCCATTCCCACATGCATGTTTACATAAACTTTACTGAATATTTACATATTTGCAGACAATACAAATGTACATATATACGCTCCAAACACCGTACATTTAGAACAATAATTATCTTTATTTATGCTACACGTATTGGAGTAAGAAGACCCAGACATATATACCGACACTCATACCCTTGTAAACACACTCATTCACAAACACTCCCACACACAGCCGCATACACTGGCCCACATTCAGCTGTACTCAGTCACTACTAATCTGCATTTAGGGCAGTCGCCCAGGTGGTAGATTCCCTATCTGTTGTTTTCCTAGCCTTTTCTTAAATGATTTCAAAGAAACTGGAAATTTATGGGACATCTCCCTTGGTAAGCTATTCCAGTACCTAACTCCCCTTCCTATAACCGAATATTTGCCCCAATTTGTCCTCTTGAATTCCAACTTTATCTTCATATTGTGATCTTTCCTACTTTTAAAGACACCACCCAAACGTATTCGTCTACTAATGTCATTCACCGCCATCTCTCCAATGACAGATTGGAACATACCACTTAGTCAAGTAGCTCGTCTTCATTCTCCCAAGTCTTCCCAGCCCTAACTTTGCAACATATTTGTAACGCTACTCTTTTGCAGGAAATCGCCCTGGAGAAATCGAGCTACTTTTATTTGCATTTTTTCCAGTCCTTGAATCAAGTAATCCTGGTGAAGGTCCTTTACACTGGAACCATACACTATTTGGGGTCTTACCAGAGACTTGTATGCCCTCTCCTTTACATCATTACTACAATCCCTGTACACCCTCATAACCATGTGCAGAGATCTGTGCCCTTTATTTACAATCCCATTCATGTGATTACCCCAAAGAAGATTTTTCCTTATATTAACAACTAGGTACATACAGTGATCCCCACAAGGAACTTTCACCCCATCAATGCACTAATTAAAACTGAGAGGACTTTTCCTATTTGTGAAACTGGCAACCTGACTTTCAGCCCCGTTTATCATCATACCATTGCCTGCTGTCCATCTCACAAGATTATCGAGGTCATCTTGTAGTTCCTCACAAACTTGTAACTTATTTATTACTCTTTACAGAATAATAACATCTGCATAAACCATTCTCTCTGATTCCACTCCTTTACTCCTTTCATTTAAATATATAAGGAAAACATAAAGGTCCAATAATACTGCCTTGAGGTATTCCCTTCTTCATCATTACAGTGTCCGATAAAGCTTCACCTACTCCAATTTTCTGAGATCTAGTTTCTAGAAATATAGCAGCCCATTCAGTCACTCGTTTGTCTAATCCAATTGCACTCATTTTTGCCAGTAGACTCCCATGATCCACCCTATCAAATGCCTTAGACATGTCAATCAGTATAGAGCCCATTTGACCTCCTGAATCCAAGATATCTGGTATATCTTGCTGGAATCCTATAAATTAAGCTTCAATGGAATAACCTTTCCTAAACCCGAACTGCCTTCTATTGAACCAGATATTAATTTCGCAAACATGTCTAATATAATCAGAAAGAATGCTTTCCCAAAGCTTACATACAATATAATTTTCAGCTTGATGTCTATCACAATTTCCTTTATACAGAGGGGCTACTATAGCAACTCTCCATTCGTTTGGTGTAGCTCCTTCATGCAAAAATTAATCAAATAAGTATTTCAGACATGGAACTATATCCCAACCCATTTTCTTTAGTATATACCCAGAAATCTTATCAATTTAAGTCGTTTACCTATTTTCCACTTCTGTATCTTGTTGTAAATGTCATTGTTATCATAGGTAAATTCTAAATAGTTCTTTAGCATTAGTCACGTCCTCTATATGGACGTTATCCTTGTAACCAACAATCTTTACATACTGCTGACTGAATACTTCTGCCTTTTGAAGATTCTCATATACACACTCCCCTTGGTCATTGATGATTCCTGGAATGCCCTTCTTGGAACCTGTTTCTGCCTTAAAGTACCTACTCATACCCTTTCATTTTTCACTAAAAGTTAATGACTGCCAATTATGTTTGCCATCGTGTTATCCTTAGCAGACTTCTTCGTTAGAATCAATTTCCCAGTAAATTCCTTCAATTTCTCCTTACTTTAACATCCATTCCTAACTCTGTTTCTTTCCAGTCTGCACCTCCTTCTAAGTCTCTTTATTTCTCTGTTATAATATAGTGGATCTTTACCATTCCTTACCACCTTTAAAGGTCGAAACCTGCTTTCACACTCTTCAAAAATTGCTTTAAACCCATCCCAGGGTCTATTTACATTTTTATTTACAGTTTTCCGCCGATCATAGTTACTTTTTAAAATCTCTCATGGCTGCTTTATCAGCGATATTGTACTACCTAATAGTACTAATGTTAATACCTTCCTTCCTATCCTTTTTATTTTTAACTACGAAGAAAACATCTTCTTGGTCTCTAATACGATGTATTACTTCGGTTTCTCTATAGAGCTCATCTGGTTTTACGAGCACGACGTCCAGGATATTTTTCCCTCTAGTTGGTTCCAGCAATTACTTAATCAGCTGCCGTTACCATATTAAATTATTGGCCATTTGTTGGTCATGATTCCTGTCATTCTCATTACCTTCGCAATTGACATTTGGTAAATTGAGTCCTCCCGCTACAATCACATTCCTTTCCATGTCGTTTCCCACATAGCTGTTATCTTATCAAATATTTCTGAATCAGCGTCAGTGCTATCCTTTCCCGGTCTGTACTCTCGAAAGGTATCAAGTGGCCTATTATCTTTAGAAATGAGCATTGCACCTTGAATTTCTTGTTTGTCATTTTTAACTTTTTCGTAGCTTACACATTCTTCTTTCACCAGAATGAATACTCCCCCTTCTAGCATTCCTGCATTCCTATCCTACCTCTAGGATACATACTCCAGTTCCGCGAGAAAATTTCTGCATCCATTTTAACATTTCTCGGCCATAATTCAACTCCTTTTACAATACCTGGTAAGTATATATGTATTAAATTACATAATTCTATTCCTTTCTTTACAATACTTCTACAGTTCAACATTTTTAAATGTCATGTCTACTTGACTTCCAGATCCCTGTACCCTTATCACTGCTCCCTAGAGCACCCCGTTTCCATGAAGTACCTCCTTACCTCGGTGTACTTACACACGTCATTCATGAAATTCTAATTTATACAAGTTAAATTCGTCACGTATGGGTTTCTATTTACATATACATTTTATTTACTGCGTGGAGAAAATGAGGAGGAGGAAGCAGTTTTACTTCAGACTGTAGAAGATTCCAGAGACGAGCAGGCCCTGCGTAAAATTTTTTAAATACATTATGAGGTTGTTCTGGCGAGGGGAGGCACCTGGTCGTAAAAACTCGCTACGAAGATTCACATCCTTTCATACCCGAGTCCGTAGAGAAAAGGGACAAACGTTGGACAAATATAATTATACCTATATATGTGGTACTGTTGGTAGATATTGTAATGAAGGGTATGATGGCAAAGCGAGGTAAGATTCTGGTGCCCGTAGAATATGTTGTACCCAATATGTATATATGTATATTACAAGTTGCTTAACGTCGCATCGACAGGGATAAGTCTTATGGCGTCGATCGGACAGGAAATGGCTAGGAGTGGGAAGAGAACAGCCGTGGACTTAACTAAGGTACATCCCCAGCATTTGCGTGGTGTGAAACTGGGAAATCACGTTCGTTAACAGGCTGCGGTATGGGCTGTGCACTGTTCGACTCCTTGGCTGATCGGCAGGAGTACTGCTCTTTGGTTCAGAGTGTCCCGGGTTCTATTGCCGGCTAGGTCGAGGATTTTGATCGCTTATGATTAATTCTTCTCGACCGGGGACTGGGTGTTTGTGTGTGTCTCAACACTCTCCTTTTCATGTTTAGACAACACTCCACACTACCAGCCACCACAGAAGAAGATTCCACCATCCATCCTTGAAGTGGTTCTACACGGTTTCCCATTTTCAACACCAGCTAATACCGGGATGGTCAGTTGTAAGAGCAACTGGAGATATATTCGCAATCGTAGCTCTCATTAGCAAATACAAAGACACACACTGTACAGTCTCCAGTTCAACACAGATCTTCAGACACCCACTAAGTTCATGGGGCCGTTGATAATGTAGCGTGGGGGCTTATCATCCTTCATATCGGTAGTGAAAATTAATTTTCAAACCAAGCATAACTTTGTTTCGTCGACAAGAATGGAAGCAAGGACTACTAAAACAAGATGAATGCGGAACATTTCACCGAATGGTTCAAAATACCACTACATTTTCTTCTCCATAAGTCCACCATAATCGTCGATCAAACACCATACCACACTTCTACTATATACCCCGCAATGGTCACGCATAAAACCAGAAATAATTCCTCGGATGGAGAAAAACAATATCATGCTACCATATTATGTAGATTCATCTGAGAAAATGACAAAAGCTGAATTAATCTCCTTTTGAAAAGTATAATTTATAAAACAGATAAACTACTTCAAACTATTACGAAAGAAATACGAGCTGATGTGGAACTTCTTTGAACTCCTGTGAGTTAAATCCTCTTGAAATAATTTGGGCCTACTTGGAAAGAAAAATTGTCGGAGTCAATTTAGCCAAAGCCAATGAGAACAGTAGAAAGTATGGAAGTTTTGGAGGACCCCTGCAAGCGAACTCTACGGTCAATTACAGTCGAACTTTTAAGAACTGCGAAAATATTAAAAATAAATACTGGAAAGACGACAATCTAATTGAAGGCATCGCCACATTCCAAACCATCCACTTCATGGTCCTTATCGATAAATTAATCAACAAATCAAACAGAGAAATTGTTCCACTTAATCGATACTTTTTATTTTGCTTTTGGGAAATTTATATTTACAAGTAGTACATGTTTAGTTAAGATTGACTTAACAACACCAGCTACACTATTCATGGAACGAATAGATATTGCACAAACTTAAGAATTCTCGGAGTAACATTAAATTCCACCATTAATATCATAAGCCTCAACATATAGGACGCAACCAGTAATTTCCATTTCAAACCAGATGCTATAAGAAGACAGTTTACTTTTCTATGTTCCATGTTATGGGAACACAAAAATCGAAGACAATTTGTAGTCATCAATTACAGTACAACATGTTTTTAGTAATGTTTTTCAGAGATAAGTTTTAACCAGAATATACATAACTAAATTCTTAACCTCCCCCGCACCGCCCCTTGTCCCTTCCTACGTTTTCAAAGGTTCAACCTTTGGTTTTTTAAATATGTTACAGATTGTAAGATTGTAAGATTTTTTAAGATTCACATGGAATAATGTGTATGTCTATGTAGTTTCATGAATTTGTACCTACATCAAAAGTGTAGCTGATGATGTTTGGTCAATCTAAACAAAACACGTACTGCTAATAAATTTAAATTTGCCAAACGCAAAATAAAAAGTATAGAATAGGTGTAAAGACGTCGCCACAGTCAATCCAAAGGTGATCAGATTACGTTTTGTGATTTTAATTCGAAGTTCTCTGATGAAAGTGATTTCTCTGATGAAGACTAGGCACAACCAAGAAAACTGTATATTTTGTTGCATATATTGTAAATAACAATTGATAAACCCGGGAGAACTGTGAATAATTTGTTGTATATATTCTAGACCCTGGAAAAATATGAATTTTTTCTTGTATAAATTGAAAATAATAATTGAAAACACAAAACCTTTACGCAACGAATCATTTTGAAACCTGCCTTTGGAGGGCCTAAGGCATCATTAAATATAATGATGGGTAAATGGTAAAATGAAGAGTGTAAACAACTATCCTGAGCCGGCGGGTAGCGACGTCTTGGCAACGCCAACTCGGCGGGCTTCAGTACATATTATGGCATTGTTTTATAAGCAACATTATAAAACTGAGAAACACGTGAAAGTATTATATAACAGTATGATTGGAACGTGTGAGTTTAACCTGCGATAATGACAACCAACACGACCCAGTCCGAGCAACCGTTGCTGAGAAAACATTGTTTTTGAAAAAACTGTTTTTTTAACTAAAAGGAAAATTCTGAAACATAGGAGTAATATTAATGACTCCTAGAAGGTACTAGTTAAGAGTTGGTACTCCTTGTTTGTTGCGGTTTTCATTAGGAGTTTTCAAAATATGGAGTTTGTCGAGACCGCCTTAACAACCGGCGCTTGTATCGTTCAAACCATATTCAAAATTGAACCTTGCGCTGAAAAGAATATTAATACGGAACAATCAGTGTGTGTTTGGTTTGATTTCTATAAGACAAATTACAGTTCTACTTCGACGTGGGATTTATTCAAGGAAGGTTGTAGAGCACAGTATAGCCGTGTAAATTGTGCAACGAGTGTGCTGATTGAAATTTACGACGGGAATACTTCTAGAAAAATCCTTTTCTACGTAACACATTATCGCTTCTGTAGGAAGTTAAGTGGTTATCAATTTAGACAGTGGTGAAACGCACGGTAATGTGTAATTTCAGTTTCAGTCTTGAGAAGAAATCTACCTCGAAGAGAGATTTCAGCCGCAAGGAGTTGAGAAACCGTACGAAGACTAATTCAAGAGTACCCGGCGCAACGAACATGAAGCAGACGTCGTCATCAGTGAAGTTTCGCTAAGTTATCAAGCCGCCATGACTCTAAAGGGGGATACATCCAAGAATGTAACTGCGCAGACTTGGAACCAACACACATCAGCTTAACATAAGTACCCTATATAAAATATACTTTCAATTTCAGTAGTATGTAGCACTATGTATCTTCTAGTTATTTGAATTTCTATTAAATGTGTGTGGATAGACATTCTTTTATTTCGAGCCATATTTTGGTGTCGGTAGATGTTGGAGGATGTTTGTAGATCTACCTTGTGATATTTGTGGTGTTGATCGATTCGTGTGAGATTTCCTTCACTGCGTTGTGCATTTGATAATCAAACTTAAAAATCACGGACCTCATCTTTGACTCTTAGTTTAAATGATCTCGGTCGAGAATGAGATATTACTTTTTCTTATGATATTATTTTGTTTGTTGAGATCGTCTAATGGATTTCCACTAGAAGATTCATCTGAATAAGGTTTCATTACTTTGGGGATAACCTTATAATGTAAATTTAAATTGTGATAAAATTCATAACCACAAAGGGTAAATGGGAGATTAAATGATTGTTTAAATAAATGTGAGTGACAAGATACGATTGTTGATGAGGTAAAGCCTGCAATTATTTTCGCTGAGTCAAATGATATCGATTGGATGTAGGCCATATAATTTTAGTGATTGTCGAGGTGGTAGCGATTACTCCTGTTCCGGGGTTGTCTGTGGAACACAGAGGTGAAAGAAGGTACTGGTGGGAATGGGTCTCTCTACGACAATCAAAGATTAATGTAAAACTTTAAAATATAGGTTATATTTCTTTTCAGAACTTAAATTTTAACAAATAACAAGCTTTCAGGTACAGAGGTAGTTGGTACAAAAATAGAAAAACCAAGAATATATTCGTAATTTACAATTTTGAGCTTCAAGCTCCTAATTTACAAGGTTCCAACATTGTTAATCTTGCGTTTAGTTAGGTTGATAAAGAGAGATATCTCCCAAAACACAATTTTCAAGAGCACTTTGCTCCAACAGTTACAAGTTACGGCCTTCCAAAGGCACCACTCAATAGTACACAAATATCTATTACCTAACCACAAAGGAGCTTACATGCTCTAGAACTTCTCCCCAGGAGACAGCGCTCCCGAACTCTTACGGCCTACTCAAGGCAACCATTAACTATTACAAGAGCGTCTCTGCTCAATACAATTACACCTTCAGGCCTCTCTAGGCACAACCTGCAATTTGCAGTACCATATGGTTTACACAGGGATATCTAGTGCCCATTCTACTGGGCCTTAGTCAAAAAGAAGAGGTTAACTTACTGGTCCAAACTCAAAAATGTATGGAGGCGTACACTTGCGCTCCTAGAAAACCAAGGTAAAAACCCTACTTGGGCTTGCAGCCCGATGATGCAGAGGATAATCACACACTACTGAGGTGACTAGAAGGACAAGTTAATTTATGATTTAGCCTACCGGAGAGAAACAGTTACAAGATCTTAGTCACCTCAAGGTTAATAGAAGGGGAATTCGAGAGGGTAACGCGCACTCTATTCCTGATTTACAGGACTTTATGACTTACATGAAATTTTACATGAGAAGGAAGACAGTTTACATTTAGAAAATTGACTGTTACATAGTTATAGATTGGAACCTTCCCCTGGAGTTCAGCTTGCGGAGATAACTAAAGAGATAAAAACTATTGGCCATTACCTGGGCTCATGTTCTGCCTGCCGAAGAATGAGGACCCCAATCTCCTCTCTTAACACACACACACACACACACACACACACACACACACACACACACACACACACACACACACAAATACACACACACACACACACACACACACAAATACACACACACAGTCTTTAGGCGATCAATAAGACAGGTTAACTCGAAAAAGCGACAGCTTTTGTACCCGAGAGGAAGTTTCGAGAAGGCTCTGCACTAAATCGGGACACACGCTCTCATTTTTATTGGCGGATAAAATTGGTACAAGAAACGTTTGATTGGTTGAAAAATAAATACATGAAATTTCTGATTGGTCACAAACTAACGCTGGCGGGATGAGTAAGAAGTGTTGCAAACCTTGAAGTATCAAAAATAATGAAAGTAAATTCAGTTAAGAAGAACTATAAACACAAAACTTCTTTAAATCTCTAGTTATTCCACTTTGCACCAGAGTGCACGACCTCAGTTCTTTCATGGAGACATCTATGGAGAAAGGTCCGAACTTCCTGTGATACACCAAAACACCAAATCCAGTCAGTTTAGGAAACTTTAAAATAACATATTACTCCATTATTTAATAGTTACATCTTTTGATCAACGTCCCAATTTCTTGTATTAGATGTTTCAATTTTTATATTGTAACAGGAACTCCCGTACTTTAGATTAGTGGAGAACACAGATTGACGCCAGGGCGTGCAGGTCCATTCTCAGAGAGTTGGAGAGAGAAGGGTGGTGCATTAAGTTCTTTTTAAGTGGAAATTGCAGTTTATTCAAGAAAAACAAATATATCATATTACCTTTACAGACGAATGGTTGGAGTTTGAGTGTCCAGCTGGATGTAGAGAAGGAGTCGTTCCTCGGCGTCGGCGTCGGTCGTCTTCTCTCAACGTCGGTGTCGTCCCACGTCGCTGAAGTCCTTCCCCTCACCATGGCACCAAGTCATCCCACGGCGGTTGTCGACCCTCGATGTTTGAAAGAGACACGAACCTGAAGTCTGAAGTCT
This sequence comes from Anabrus simplex, assembly GCF_040414725.1. Lineage (NCBI taxonomy): Eukaryota > Metazoa > Arthropoda > Insecta > Orthoptera > Tettigoniidae > Anabrus > Anabrus simplex. The sequence continues at coordinate 38,158,534 of NC_090266.1, forward strand.
GATAATAGTGCAGCGTGGAACAGTTGATTAGCTCTGGATTCCACTAAAGTCCCATGAAGGGAGTAAATAAATGTACGGGCTTCGCATAGAATGTAAAACTCCTCTACCGCATTGCACTGAAGGTTGTGGCACGACACTGCACAAGTTCCACTGTCGATAGTGTTGGACGCAAACTACTTCGAAGAAATACATTCAGAATCACAGTTCCGTGATGATAATGAATGTTAACACTGTTCAGTAAATGAAATATTCACTGACGAACTTGAACTGATAGGCAACACAAAATCTGGAACCTTCTGAGGTTCAACCGTATGCAACTTCACTTAATCTCAGTTCAAAGAAAAGAAATAAATTGAGTCCCTCGGACACAGCCTTTCGTACTGTTCGTAGTGAATACGGTGAAGTGAATGCAATGATCTAGCACACATAAACTTTGAAACATATTAAAGTTTCTATGAAGGAAGTTTTAAATGATCACAGTGCGGTCTCGTGACTTGAAACCAAGTTTTTGTAAAGGAACAGTTTATGAATTGTAATACGTAGTCTTGTGAAAAAAAACCTCAGTTCCAGTAAGACATAGTCTTTACGAGGTAACTTAACACAGTTTCTTGAAAGAAATGTAGGCACAGTCTTTTACGAAGTGAATAAACACAGAAATTAATTTTCCACTGAGGCACAGTTTTTACAAGTAACTTCACACTGTCTCTCGAAAAGAAACGTAGGCACAGTCTCTTATGAAGTGAATTAACAGAGTCTCTCGAAAAGAAATTGATTTTCACTAAGGCACAGTCTTTATGCACCAAGTTAATCACACTCGCAATGTCTACGTTACAGCAATGAATGTACAGTCTCTGCAAGACGAAATTCACAAGTCAAACGGATGTTAATCAGCTAAACCGATTCTATCACTTGCATTACTATTGAACAAGTCTTCTGAGGCAACTTATTTCCTTCACACGAAGTTAAAGTTCAACGAGTATACGTTCGACACTTAGACGTTCGAACCGTATCGCGTATCATCTACCTTCGGCACTTAGCCGGACAGAATAAGAGAATATACTCCCGCAGCTGGCACGTACGGCATGGCAGCTGGGACACGACGAAACACACTCTGCCTTCTAGGATTTTTTTATCGGGGGGGCGGGGGGGGCGAAGCCCCTTCCCCCCCGCCGCTTGACAATCAACTCAATCTACATGGCCGCCGACATGCTATTAATTTCTAAGAACCAAAGAGATAGCAGGGAAGAGTGGGAAGTGATACAAGGAGTATCTGCCGGTTTCCGAGTTAGACTCGCTACAACGGCTAGAGTTTGTGTTGGGGAGGTGGTGTTAAGGTGTGGTATTGAAGGGTCAGGGAAAAACCACATAGGCAGAAAGAGAAGTAGCCTACATGTAAAACCTGACTTCTTGTGATAGCACATGCAAGGATGTGGGCTGGAAAATTCCAGAGGTTGTGCTCGTTAGGAATATGTGTCATGCAATCATAACAATTTCCGTGCCATTGTCTATTACTATGGGGATCAGTCCTTCTTGTCACTGCCGGGTCGGCTCGGGTCCACAAGCGTCTGGGCTTTGGGCCACAGGTTCGTCCCATTGTCCAGCAGCCAGTGGTCCCTGGTGCCAAGTCTCCATTTGGAGAAGGGGATAAGAGCGAAGCCTTGCGTGGTGCAAGGGGCTATCTTCTTCCGCCTGGCGATGTCCCTTTAATGCGGTGCTGTTGAAGCACACTTCTCACTGCAGATCTGTAACTAAGCTAAGGTTATCAATACAATATATATACAGATGGTCGTTGGCGTGCCGGCTAGCTTGCCTGTTCTCAAGTCCAGGGTTTTACCTATTTAAAGAGTGAAACAACAAAAATAACCTTCTATATTAGTACAGATACTGCAGTCTTGGTTATAGGGCGTGGGCTGGTTTTCCGCTCCCGTGTCTCGGTCGGGGGGCGGGGGTGAATTGATTCGTCCTTGGCCTTCTGGCTTCGTTTCTGTCGTCTTCTAGTGTTGTGTTTCTTATCAACCCTTCCTCGCCTGGGTTCCTGGGGATACGTACAGCTGTAACAAGGAACATATTTACATAGATACATGGTGCCTGCAGTGTAGTGTATATGCCTGTGGTGTGTAGGGGTCAGTTTAGCCGGGGGGGGGGCGGCTATCGGCCTCCCGTCTCCTAACCCTGTGGCTGACATAATTTGTTTCGATGTGGGGTACTTGGTGTAGAGATCAACGTCGTAGCGTCCTATCCCACTTATTAGTGGATTGATCTTGTTACCCCATGATTTGGTGTACATTCTTAATGTTTGTTTGCGTATGTCGTGCCTTATCGAGGTGACTTTCGCAATAGCGCGTACGTGGCATATTGGTGTGTCGAAAGGGAGTCTGGTCGCTGTTCGTGAGCATTTATTTTGTATTACTTCAGCGTATCCAAGTTCGTCATTGCAGTGAACCCACACGCTGGGGCTGCATACATGATTATTGGCCTAATTAAGGCCTTGTACATGTTTATAGCTACGTTCGTGTTTATACTGGACTTCTTTTTCAGTATTGGATATAGTTGGGTGAGTCTTAATTGTGCTTTTCTCTGGATGTCTTTTATATGGTAGAGCATGGCAAGCTTTCTATCTAGGACTACTCCTAGGTATTTGGCTTTGTCGTGCCATGCTATTTCCTGGTTAAACAGCTTTAGTGGTTTAATACGGGCTGGTGAGTGCGTCTGTTCTTCCTAGTGAACATCACGGCTTGGCACTTGTCGACATTAACCTTGATGCGCCATTTCGTTACCCAAGGTTCGAGTGTTTGTAGTGCTACTTATAGCCTCTTACGAGTGCACGCTAGTCGTGGGTGCTGGACTGTGATAGCAGTGTCATCTTCGTAGAGGTGTGTGGTAGTAAGTTCAGCCATTGGCATGTCATTTGTATATATGATGAAGAGGATTGGTCCAATAAGTGACCCTTGGGCTACGCCCGCTCTCAACCTTCGGGTGCTTGACAGCGTGTTGTGTATGTCCATTTGGAACTCTCGGCCCTCCAGATAGGATTTTATTAGTCTTACATAGCCTGGGTGGAATTCGAGGTCTATTAGTTTAGCTAGTAGGCCTTCTTGCCAGACTTTGTCGAATGCTTTCTGGATATCAAGGAAAACCAAACCCGTGTCCCTTCGTTTATTGAAACCTGTGGTAGCTTCTTCTATGAATCGCGTGAGTAGTTGTGGAGCAGAATGCCCGTTCCTGAAGCAAAATTGCTCATTGCGAATTATTCCTTTCTCCTTGGTATGCCCCATTAACCTTTTCAGTAGTAGTTTTTCGAATACTTTACTGAGGGCGTCCAGAAGGCTGATGAGTCTGTAACTGTTTGGATCTGACTTGTCTTTGCCTGGTTTTCCAAATACGAGTATCCTAGCCCTTTTCCATTGTTCAAGGTAGTATTGGAGCCTGAACATTGCACTGAAGATGCTGGTGAGTAGTGTAAGGGCTTTGTGGGTTAATTTCTTTATTATAATATTTTGGACCTCGTCTGGACCAGGCGCTTTCTTGGGGTTAAGATGACCTATTATCCACTTGATTTCGTGTATATTTGTCATCTTGACCTCCGGCTTTGGTGCGTTTTAGAGGAACTCTGCTACCTTTGCCTCAGTTTGCCTGATGGAGGCGGGGTCCGATGGTATTTCGTTCGGAGTGAATGCCGCCTCGATCGAGTCCGCTATGACTTCCGCTTTATCACTGTTCTCGTATACCGGGCTGTTAGGTCCCTTAACAGTAGGGGTGCTGTGTGTTTCTCGAGTGAAGTGCCTCGCTAAGTTCCACACAGGCCTGGTATTTGTGTCGAATAGACGGAGTTTATTGCTCCATTCTCGCGACCTGCATTCCTGTAGTTTTGTTTGTATTTCTGTGTTAAGTTCATTTTTCATAATGCGGTCGTAGCCTCTATGGTGTCGTGCCCAGTAGCGTCTGTGGCTGTTGCGCTTACGTATTAATTCCTTAATGTGGGCTGGAATTTAGAAATGAGGGTATTCTTTGTGTTTGCTTATTGGTATGCTCGCTGCGGCTGCTGCCTGAATTGCTTCTGCTAGGGTTTTGACTGCATCGTCAATTTGGGCTGTGTTGTTAAAGAGCATGCCTTCGCATCCCTGCAGAAGTGAGTCTAGTTTGTGTTCGAATTTACCCCATTTGGCTGCTTTATAGTTGAGCCGGGGCTTGGGGTTTTTCTCATATTCCTCTGGGTTCACATGTATTGTAAAAATCACTGGTTGGTGCCTCGACCCAAGGTCGTTCACTACTGTTATGCTATGCCCTTGAGGGATATGTCGCAGTAGGGCTATATCCAGTATGCCGGAGGTCTGTCTGCTAGCTGCTAGGAACGTGGGCTCGCTGGGGGCTGTTACCACATAGTCCTGGAATAGCATGTGGTTATACAGTTAATGGATCAAGAGTAAATTTGCCGTGCGGTTAGGGGCGCCCAGCTCTGAGCTTACATCCGGGAGATAGTGGGTTCGAACCCCACTGTCAGCAGCCATGAAGATGGTTTTCCACATTTTACCATTTTCACAGCAGGCAAATGCTGGAGCTGTACCTTACTTAAGTCCACGGCCGCTTCCTTCCCATTCCTAGGCCTTTCTATCCCATCGTCGCCGTAAGACCTATCTGTGTCGGTGCGACGTAAAGCAAATAGAAAAAAATTTTGGTGAGTGATACACAGCCAAGAAGGTATTTTATACATTTTAGAACTTTAGATTGTGAATATTTTTTAACGTTATGGTTCAAAATAGAACAGATTCTTAATTCACATGATGTACAATCAGAGCTTAAAGTAAGGTTGTGTCGAGATCACAAATGTCGAATCACGATTAATTTAGAGAATTCGTTTTTGAGCATTGGATCGAATTTCGCATTATTATTTGGCTTCGTGGAACGGGAGAATGATAATCGGACATCCAAGGTTAAGATATTGTACATATTATAATACTATAAATGAATTCTTATAATATGATATCTTGAATATCTGGGTATCATTTTTCCACAGTCAGGAGTGTTTGCAACTAAGAAGAAGTTCGTTTAATTTATTTTGGGATTAATTGAAAGTTGTTTTATTATTTCAGCATTTCCTTACTGCTGATATCATGTCTATGTGAAGGAGGGGTGAGTGTGACTGAAAACATGAGTGTTTGAAAGACTTAAAAAGTGTCACTTAGCAAGAGACACGTGGTTTTGTATTTCGTGATGTCCAATGTTGTATTATTTAAATAAATGCCGACTGTTTGAGTCCTTTGTGTAATTTGTCAGCTTCCCTTTTAAAACCACACTTTTTAAAATGCCTCAAAAATAATTTGTTGCTGGTTATGAACGTAACATGTCGGGATATCTCGTTACCACCGACTGGGTAACGGGCTGTTTGGGGGCAGTATACAAACAAATTTAAGAAGGCATTTCCTTAATCACTGCAGGATCAGATAGTGATACGCGCTACTCTAACATTCTGAGTACAATTTTCCAGAAATTTTGTCCACCCATTCAGTCACACTTTTGTCTAATCAAATAACCTTGCTTTTATCCAGCTTTGCCTCATGATCTATTCTATGAAAAGCCGTTGAAAGTTTAACGACGATACACTCTGTTTAACCTCATTAATATAAAATACCTGCTATAACTTGCTGGATCCTACACCTTGAGCCTCGCTTGAATAGCCTTTCCTAAACCTAAACTGCCCTTTCCTAAACGAGTTTGCATTTTCCCAAACGTCCCTTTCCACAGCTTACCTGCAACATGTGTCAAGAGAGTGGCCTGTAATTACCGGCTTTATGTTTATGACCCCTTCTCTTTTACGGAAGGGCTACTATAGTAATTCCCCATTTATTTGGTAAAGCTCTCTCATGCAAACAATAATCAAGTAAATATTTCAGATGAGGCTCCATAATGTACCTTTAATACATCACGATGTATCTTATCAATCCCAGCTGCTTTTCCAGCTTTCAAGCTTTTTTATTTTTTGTAAATGTCTTTATTATCATATGTAAATTTCAGTACTTCACCAGTTTCAGTCAGCTCCTCTACCTGGACTTTATGCTTATATCCGATAATCTTTACATTCATGCTGACTGATTATTTCTGCCTTCTGTAAGTTCTCACATATACACTACCCTTGTCCATCAATGATCCATGGAATCTCCTTCCTGGAATCAGTTTCTGCCTTAAAGTACCTGTACCCACCCTTTAATTTTCCATAAAATTTATATGGCTGCCAATTGGGTTTGCCATCATGTTATACTTAACTGGTGTTTTAGCTAAGTTCAATTTCCCTTAGTCTCTTATTACCCATTCCCCGTACTAATCCTAACTCTATTTCTTTGTAACCTGCACCTCTTTTCCAATCCTTTTATTTCTCTGCTATATAATGGTGGGTCTTTACAATTCCTTACCAACTTAAAAGACACATTCAACCGCACAGAATTTTGCCGCAGGCTGTAATAGAAGCATCCGCCACATTAGAGTTCAACTCGCCGTGAAACGGAAGCACACTTACTGTAGTATCTGGCTCATAGACATCGCTGAGATACGATTTCTAGATTTGAAGGCTTCTAGATCGACGCATAAAACATAAACAACAAATAGCACAGCAAATTGTTTCTAGAAGGTTAATGGGCAGCTGCCCTTCTAATCACATATATCATCAGTAAGTGGAGTTCAGGCGACCTGTTCGGACAGTGGGATATGGTAGCTTTGTTCGTAGAGGACGAAAAGATATACATTGCAGTTTTTTAATTGCTAACTAAAACAACTTGTAAACACAGTCGCTCTCTGTAATATTAACTGGAAACAGTTAGGCCTATATTAATTCCATTATTTTATTCCATTACTCTGTATAGTAGTACGAACGATAGTATTTGGTCCATTAATAGCTTATCAAAGATGTTAAGCATAGACGGAAGGCGTATTATTTCTCTTTATTGACATGAATACGCCTTAGGGATGAGGGTAATGAAAAATTGCGCGACTTGACGTGACGTGAAAAAGTGTGTAACTTAAGTGACGTCATAAAATGTTTTACCTAACACAGTGACCTTGAGAGGTGCGTGTGCTGTAGATTTGTATAAATAACATGTTTTGAAATAGAAGGAACTATTTTAAGATGAGTAGTGTAGTAGTTTTATAATAACATACTTGTACTTAATTAGGCACATTATTTTATGGTTTAATGCAAAACAAATTAGTTACTTGTTACGTTAAGCATAACATAAATATTCTCGTCCTTGGTTCCTGAAATTGAAGGCAATAGACAGATAGGAGAATTGCTGTATTTTATTACAAGTAGATTTATGTGTGGGGTGGCCAGTAAATTAATAGCTCAGATTGTAAAACGGTTGGATAGTACCAGATACCGTAGTTGACAGTCGAGGTTCGAATCCTAGACTCTACCTTTTGAGTGTGTTCACCGTTATTATTTTTGGCATTAATGGCCGTCACACGATGGTTTGGGGATAGTGGCTAACTGAATCCTAGAGTAGTAAGGATATCTCACCGCAGTTAGTTAAAGACTATTGACGATATTATTACGACAGTCGCAACATATATTTTGTCTCAGCCCACATGTTTTCGATTGGGCTGAGATCCGGGACCCAAAGAGGGCAGTCGATAAAACTGATTTCGTCCCGTTCGGCGAACCACCCCTTGATCACCGCTAATGTGTGTATGGGAGATTGGTCCTGGTGAAAGTGAAATACTCTCTCAGGATAGAGTTGCTGCAGTCATGGTACCATAATATCACACATAAAATGAATGTATTGGGATGCCATCCCGCAGACCTCGTATCCTGTGCAACATTCCAAGTCCACTGGAAGACATCCATCCCCATACTTGTAAAGACACGCCAACACTAAGGGAAGACTCACTCACCTCGTATGTTCTATATACCCGTACTGGACCATCGTTCTCCAGGAAAGACAAAGATTCCTAGTTGTGGTCGATATAGCCCTCGACAAATGCTAGGCGGTAGAGCTGATGTTTGTCGGAGGGCGTTGGCTTAATTGATACACTTCTACTCCGCAAGCCAGCAGTGATTCGGAGTCGTCGCCGAACAGTATCCAGGGACGCAGGGCACTCAGTTTTGTGCTTTCATTTCTCCGCAATCCGAAACTGATTCCGCCGTCGTTCGTTCCCTAGCTCATTATCCAGGGCTGATATTGAAACACTCCACAATCCACTACCGACGGGTCTACCGGAACTTCCCGTTTCGCAATATTGCTGAATCCACATTCCAGCTGTCCTAATGGTAAACTTATAGCGTTCACCTGTCCCGGACGCCGTCATTTCACTTCCCTCAAGAAGGACTATAACTCGCTCGCGGGCAGACTGTTGTTGGTGAGGCAGCAGGTTCGATACTGGATCTATACGCTTTCATAAACGCTTGTGAATCGTCCGAGTAGCAAGGAACACTACTCTCGAATGACTTGCGTGGTTTCGTGGATAAGATACTGGCTTGTAGTTCCGCACATTCGTGCTTGTGATGGGGATTCAGATTCCACGTGGGAATATAATGTTCCCATTGCTATAAAGATATCGTCAGCAGTCTTTATGTCACTACGGTGAGATATTGTTATTCCATTGGGGGTCAGCTAGCAAATTCCTCTATAGCATCGTGCTACGGCTAGTAATGCAAAACAAAATAATAACAACGTTGAATACATAAGCAACAAATAGCTCAGGAAATTGTTTCAATTAAATGCAATACCCAACACTACCCTTCCTCTTTAAAGGTTGAGTGATTATTCTCTTGGTCAACCCATCGATAAAACGACGAACTTCTAATAAAATATAGTAATCCTCGTTATCTGTCTGCTCTACGTCGCACAGGCAAAGATAGGTCTTATGGCGACGATAAGATAGGAAAGAGTTAGAAGTGGGAAGGTAGTGGCCGTGGCCATAATTACGGTAGAGCTCCAGCATTCCTGGTGTGAAAACGGGAAACGATTTAAAACCATCTTCGGGGCTGCCGATATTGGGATTCGAAAGCACTGTCTCCCGAATGGAAACTCCCGGCTGTGCTACCCTAACTGCATGACCAACTCAATCGGAGTATGCATCCGTTCATGGCCAGTACTGTACAGTTTTACCCTGATTGGAGGGTCTCGAATGTGGCGGTTTCTTCATTTTAGCTAGAGATCACATTTTGTGCGGTTGAGTGTACATACCTGCTTTCACTCTCCTCAACAACAGCTTTTATTTTATCCCCTCATTACGTTTTCATTTACCATCTTCCACCTAACATAACTGATCTCTAAATACAGCCACGTGACTTCCTTATCGACCATATGGTATTACTTACTACTAATTTTACAACATCCCTTTCTTTCATATTTATGTTTTATTACGGCAAAAACAGCCTCGTGATCACTTATATCATCTATGTCTTCAGTTTCTCTATATAGCTCATTTGTTTTTATTAATACCACGTGTAGAATAATGTCCCCTCCAGGTAGTTCCGTAATTTTCTGACTCAGCTGTTCTTCCCAGATTATCTTATTCACCATTTCCAGGTCAAACCTTCTATCATTCTCCTTACTTTCCCAGTTAACATTAGACAAATTGTGGTCACCGTCTGCAATAACGTTCCTTTCTGTGATTGAACCTTGAGGCACCCGTTTTAGAACGCGAGAGGACGCGCGAAGGCAAATTGCTCATGCTTAATATTCTAATATATTCCTGTTGCAGTGAATGCTCTGATAAAAATATAAATATGTATCCTGTTTAACTGCCTTTCAACTAGTACTAACATAATTATCCAGTAACAATATTTTCTCAATGTAAAATATTAATGAAATATTTTTGCAAAATCTGGTGGAATTACGTGAGTTTTTAAAGAACGCGAGAAGTCGCGCGTGAGCAAATTGCCTCAACGTTTGCATTTATACATTCAATGAATGATTTGGTCACAGTTCAGAATAAAACTACATCACCACAACTTCACTGAAAGCCACCATAAACCTCCTGAACTTTACTTAAGAAACTTTCTTGGAAATGCGGTCATGTAAGAATACACTACGCGAGAGGTCGCTCGAAGGCAATTTGCCGCGTCAGATGCGAGAGTGAAAGAAAACTAAAACTACTCCGGAACGCAGCAGGCAATACACTGACGATAATCAACGTCAGGTGGGAGAGAGGGAGGTGAGGGATAAAACGAGCGCCCTAAGCCCTACAGCGGCTAGCAACGAAATTATTTTAAAATATTTAAAAATTGCGGTAAATTGCCGCGGGTGCGACCTCTCGCGTGATAAGCTTCCTCTCCTTGCTCACATTGTTCCCGGCGATATATCACTCAGCATATTGTTAATAAGTCGAGCTATCTTTCTGCTTGCTATGACTCGGAGAAGTTTGTAGACCATACCTTCACTCCACACGGTACCAAATGCAGCAGTGAGATCAACAAAAGCAACATATGTTTTCAGTTTCTTTGGAACCACATTTCTATGAATGTTGTAAGTGCATGAAGATCTACGAGCTATCAACCGAAACAGATTACGTTAAAGCCATCCAATAGTAAGAAACGCCTTAGACATGGTTGCTAGAGGCTACAACCCAACTACAGAGTGGAAAAGACGGTGGGAAGCAGAAGCGGAGGTGCACCTGCACAGTATGTCCCCGAATGCCTAACTTCCAAGTGAATTCCAGCTACCACGTAAGACATGGACTGTTCTGTTCTGCCATGGCAGATGCAGACACATGCTGTTTAAATGGAACAAGTTGCCGACACCCGCTTTTGACTGCGGAGCTGCACGACAAAACATACACCATATTGTCAGGGGATGGGAAACGCGGGTGTACACAGGCAGCAAAGTGGATTTTCTGATGGGAACTCCAGAAGCAATATAATGGATCAATGATCTTGACATTCAGTTGTAAGGAGTCTTATCTTGTTCATAGTTTTCCTGTTTTCTGTATTCAACTTGATTTTAAGGGCCATATAATAAATAACTAAATTTCTGTGATTATCTTATAAAATAATTCCGGATCAGAGTCAGCACCACCCTTTCTAGGTCTGTACATTCTAAAAATAACCAAATTACCTCTTATCTTTATAGATGAGTCTTACACCTAGAATTTCATGTTACTCATCGTTAACCTTTTCGTACCTCACCAACTCTTGTCTCGCCAATCTGAATATTCCCACTCCTACTGTTCCTATGCTGTGTCTACGATAAACACTTCAGTTCCGTGAGAAAATGTCCTCATCCATACCGTCACTTCTCAGCCATTTTTCAGTTCCTATTATAACATCCGGTAAACTTATATCTATTAAGGCACTATTCCTTTCTTTACAATAATTCCCAAGCGTAACACTAAGAATTTTAAGTTATCTTTATTTGATTCCCAATTCTCCATACTCTCATTATCGCTCCCTATTCCACCCAGTTTCCCTGAATGTACCTTCCTATGACCCTCCTAAACATACCCCGTAACTTATACGTACCATTGCGGTTGAATTGAAGACCATCTGAGCGTAGACCCGAATTTCCTACTTCCACATTACACACAAATCTCACTCCAAGTTTCTCACATAACTTGCCCCTAGTCCCATTTAAATCCCCTACCACCAGCCAGTCAGATCCCTCCTACAAAATACCCCACAGATAACAATCTCCGTTCCCTTAAAAATTTACTGCTCTATCGTAAGCATATTTCATAAATACTCAACTATGTTAGCATATATTTCTGCTTGCCTGACGTTGCTGATCCCAACGCGGATAATACCACATTTCCTTTATCGTCTTCCTTCCTTTCTACGTTCTTTAACGTCTGCCTTAACATAATTTCTGAATAACACTCCACTCTGGTTCACCTTCCTCCACATACTTTACATAGATGCCTAAAAATGTAGTTGTCCATGACCAGAGCCACAATCCCACCCACTACATTAGATCCCTCCTCTGCTGGTTTCCCTTTACTTTCCTGTAGGCTCGGAGCCTATTTCACACTCACGACCCAGTTCCACTTCCGTATTCCATCTTTTACCTATTGTATCCACTTTTATTTCATTAAACATTTCTCATGGTACAATATCCAACATGGAATCACTTCATGGGATTGTCACAATATGATCGGAGAACATCAAAGCACTCAAAATGCAACTAATCTCCAAGTCTCTGTTAAGTCCGTCTATGTATGGATGGGCTATGAGAGAGCCGCTCCTTGAGCTAACGACATGAGCGCGGGAAGAGCTGACAGCAGCTGACTTCTGATAGGTTGTGCTGCAAAAACTAGATGGCGATATGAGGAGTCAAGGCGCAAGTAAAGCACCTTGTTTATGCAATTCATTCCTACAGTTCGTTCGCTCATTATTTATGCTGTATTCCCAAACAAGCTCGTACGTTTGCCTACATCATCTCTATGAATACAGGTAGTAGTCAAAGGAGTACTTAGTTATCACATGTCAAAATAATTAAAAAAGAGCCGTAACTTCGGCAATTGACAGGTTATTTCAAATAGCAGTTCAACGGTCCCACCTATCACGAAGGTAATAACTTCTTTAAATAACTCGTTACTGTTATAAAATGTGTTTAAATAAAGGATTTCAACAGAATAGACAGTATTTCACTGACGGGATAGTTAACAGTCGTTGTAGTATTATTGATTATTGTCGCTATTCGTATTCAAATATTGCATTGTTGACTACAGTCGCGAACAAAGTGTGTAGTGTATCAAGAAAATATAAATAAAAATCAGCCGAATCTTGTATTCCGATCATTTATAGTTCAGAGTAGGCAGTTAAATAATCCGTAATTTATATTTCACACCCTCGATCTTTCAGTATTTATGAGAAGTTAGCTGATAATAATCAAGTTCCTATATCCCAATAATTGCAATTCAAGACCCTGGATTAGTTTTTACAGAAGTATATTTGAGAAATTATTGTAGACAATCTCATATTTTTCAGCATTTAAGGACACTTTTTTCTCCGTCCCGCGGAGTAGGGAAAATAATATTAATCCACCATCTGTAATAATCACATAACCACATCTCAGTTGGGAATTGTAGTATAGATAGTACCTTGCTTGTTATATTCGTGTGTTTCCTTGTGTACGGTAACCCTTTCGATACTTTAACATTTAACCAAACGGCACGTTTCATTTCTATTACAGCATAGTAGGATAAAGTCGTACTACTGTTAATCTGTATACGCATTAACATTTCCAATTTCTTTGCAATCATTTAAGAACAGGCTAGAAAAACAACAGATATGGAATCTGCCACCTGGGTGACTGCCCTAAATGCAGATCAGTAGTGATTGATTGTTTTTAATCCTTGAGTAGACCTTGTGAATTTCTAACTTTAGGCCTAATTGGAATTATCATTTCTATTTGTGCTTAGTAATAACCTATTGTAATTAGGATACGTTTGAAAGTAGTTTCAAAATTATTGTAGTGTATTGTGGTATCTTATTAGAAATCAGAGTAATTATTCTATTATTTTGAGTAGTCTTGCGAATTTCAAACTTTAGTTGCAACTTTCATTTCTGTTTGTGCTTAGTAATAACCTGTTTTAATTAGGATACGTCTGAACGTAGTTTAATTTTTTAGAGTGTTGTAGTATATGAACGTAGTTTAAAATTATTGTATTGTAGCATCTTGTCAGATATTAGTGTGTTTATTCTATTACTGTGAAATATTAATGTAGTATAGCATCTGTGGTATCTGTAGTAACACTCTTACTAGAATTCTGTTGTAGTAATTAGGGTAGACGTAGCTGCAGTTTAGAATTGTGTAATTCTTGTGTATTATTTTCTGTTTTCAGTAATTAATAGCAATTTTCACTCCGTTAGGGTGTTGTAGAAAAAAGTAGTACAACTAAGTAGTATTGTAGTGGAGTAGTAGCCTATATGAATTACCTTACTGTCCTGTGATCTTTGTGAACTATCCTAGGCAATATTTCTTTCCCTTCATTTTTATTTTGCACAGAATAAGACATCTAAATATTTCTTTCCTTGTCATTATTCAGTAAAGAATCGCTAAGGAGTGCAAGTGTAGGAACTTTGGGTGTGGCCAGGAAATAAGGAGTATGAGGGAGGAGTTGGAGGGTTTAAGGGAGATAATTAGGATTCTCTCAGAGGACAGGAAGGAAAGTAGGCCTCACTCACACCATATACAGGATACAGTAGGTGTAAAAGGGGGATGGGAAGGAAGGAGGGGGGGAATTGTAGAAGACATGTGGTTTAGTGTTTTAAGGGGAAGGAGATTGCAGGCTAAGGGCTTCATTCAGGATCAGAATTCAGGACAGGTGTCTCTGAGAAATCGGTACGAGTCACTGCAGGTAGAACAACCGCGGAAAGATGAGGAACAGGGAACTGTTGCTGAAATGTGTGAAAGTAGGAGGTAGAAAAAGGTAGGAAAGGGAAATGTGGAGTAGTGGATAGGAGAAGAGAAGTGGAACAGGGTCAAGGGATGGAGGAAAGGGAGGAGGAAATAGCATCTGCAGCTGTCAGGAAAGATAGGTCTGACCGGGGAGGGGGAGAGGATCAAATGTGGTGGGTAGAGTTGAGTTCTGGTCATGGGGGATTCCATCGTTGGATATGTGGGTAAAGTGTGTGGAGGAAATGGAATCAGGGTAGAGTGTTATCCAGGAATTAGGTTAAGACAGATGTTGAGGAAAGTAGAGGAGAATGAGGAGGGAAAGTAGAAGGTGGTAGTGTTTCTCGTTGGTACTAACAACGTAAGACAAGCAGGTATAAGTACCAACATAGTTGGGGATGTGTGCTATCTGTTAAATGCAGCACGGGTAAAGTTTAAGGAAGCGGAGATTTTTATCAGTGGAATACTGTATGGAGGGATACTGAATGGAAGGTGATTGGGTACTTAAATGAGACTATGGAGTGGGTATGTGGGAAAGTGGGAGTGAGATTTCTAGATCCTAATGAGTCGGTAGGAGATAGGTATCTGCGCTCATATGGCCTGCACTTAAACCGCAGTGGTACATATAAGTAAGGAAATTTGTTTAGAGGGGTTATAGGGACGTACATTCAGGGAAACCGGGTGGCGGTGATAAGGGAACAGGGAACTGGTAGTCAAGTAGGGATAACATAAAAATGTTAGTGCTGAACTGTAGAAGTATTGTAAGAAGGAATAGAATTAAGTAATTTAATAGATATACTTACCAGATATTGTAACATGAATTGAATCATGGCGGAGAAATGATATAATGGATACATCAATTTTCTCACGGAACAGGAGTGAGTATCGTAGAGATAGAATGGGAATGGTAGCAGGGGGAGTATTCATTCTGGTAAAAGAAGAATTTGTGAGCTACGAGAAAGTTAAAGATGACAAACGTGAAATTCTAGGTGTAAGGCTCATCACGAAAGATAATAGGGAACTTGATGTTTTTGGAGCGTAATGACCGAGGAAGTGTAGCACTGACGTTGATTCAGAATTATTTGGTAAGATAATAAGCTATGTGGGAAACGATAAGGAAAAGAACATGATTGTAGCGGGTGATCTCATTTTACCAAATGTCAATTGGGAAGGTAATGCGAACGACAGGAAGCATGACCAACGAATGGCAAATAAGTTAATATTGGAAGGGCATCTGATTCAGAAAATGATGGAAACAAATAGAAGGAATAATATTCTGGATGTGGTGCTGGTAAAACCAGACGAGCTCTATAGAGAAACCGAAGTAATAGATGTTATTAGTGATCACGAAGCTGTTTTCCTGGTTGTTAAAAATAAATGTGAAAGAAAGGAAGGTATTAAAATTAGGACTATTAGGCAGTGCTATACGGCTGATAAAACTGGCATGAGGGAGTTTTTAAGAATTAACCATGATCTGTGGGGAACGATAAATAAAAATGTAAACAGAATCTGGGATGGGTTTAAAGCAATTGTTGAGGATTGTGAAGATAGGTTTGTACCTTTGAAGGTAGTAAGGAATGGTAAAGGTCCACTATATAATAACGGAGAAATAAAGAGACGAAGAAGGAGGTACAGGTTTGAAAGAAATATATTTAGAAATGGTCGTGGAAGCAAGGAGAAATTGAAGAAACATACTGAGAAATTGAATCTAGCAAAGAAGTCAGATAAGGCTAGGCTGATGGCAAGCATAACTGGCGGTCATTACAATTTTAGTGAAAAAAGGAAGAGTATGTATAGGTACCTTAAGACAGAAACAGGTTCCAAAAAGGACATTCCAAGAATCATTAATGAACAGAGAGACTGTGTATTTTAGGATCTTCAAAAGGCAGAAGTATTCAGTCAGCAGTATACAAGGATAGATAGATAGCTAGATAGATGGATAATAAAGATAAATTGATAAAAGCCTTTATTTTCTGTGGCGAAGTTAGGGCTCTTGGCCCTTCCTTACTCTTAATCACACACATATTATTATTTGTTAATACATTGACACTGATTAACTTAAAATACTAAGAACTATACATAACACATAACACAAAGAAGAAAGAAAGAAAAAAAGAACTGCCTACATAATGCAGATTTGAGAAAAATACTCATTTCAATACACAACGAAAGAAATACGAACGTAAAAATACTAGTAAACTTATTAAAAATATTAAATGAAATTTAACTAATTTTATCGTAGCAATACTAGATCTAAGTTAAATACTAAAGTTACTACTAGCTATGTTTAGACTACTTCTACTTCGTAAATACAGTACGGATGTTTTTAATTAAATTATCATGTTAACTCTGTATTTTATTTTATTGTACAATAACTTCATATCAGTTTCACACACAATTACTCATTCCACTCATACAGGTACATTTCTGGAAGCACTTAACGAGGAACTGCTGGTAATAGGTTTTAAATATACTTTTTGATGCAGCATTCTTGATGTCTTTGGGAAGAGCATTTCACCAACCTTAAGCGGTGATAGTAAATGATCGATGTTATGTGGTTTTTCGGTGGACAGGTATATCTAGGAGGGACACTGAACGAGTATCATGGAGATGTAAAGAACCAAGGTGACGAAAATTGCTGGAAAGATAAGCAGGGATGTCTTTCGAAGTACCTGGTATACAAGAGTATTTGAATGTAGTTTACACCCGTCGTCTAGTCGTAACCAAGATAATTGTTTATAGTAGGTAGAAACTCGAGCGTCATACCGTAAATCCCTAGCATATCTAAGACAAGCATTTTGAGTGCGTTGTAGTTTCAAGCTTAATTTATTTGTTATATCCGTAAAAATTACATCACAGCAGTCAAATTGGGAAATAATAATGACTGAACAAGTTCAATTTTTAGTGATCGAGGGAATATATTTTTGAACCGTTTTAAGGGGTGCGAGCCAAATAAACCTTTTTACATATATTCTTAACTTGCGTGACCAGTTTAGAATTTCCGTTATAAAAACTCCAATGTTGGAAACTGATTCACAATAAGGTATAACAGTATTACTTAAAGTTACGGGAGGAATGCAATTTTGTTCTTAAATGTGAAGTTTCTTTGATGTACCGATGATTATGCCTTGCGTTTTATGGAGGTTTAATTTGAGGTTGTCTTTAATTGCATTGCCATTAATTAGCCCAAGGTCAGCATTTACATTACATATTGCTTGTTGTGTATTATTAGTTCTAGTGTGGTAATAAATTACCAGATCATCAGCATAAAGATGGTACTTGCAGTTCTTAATTGATCTGGTGATATTATTTATATATAAAGTGAATAGGAGAGGGCCCAGGGCTGACCCTTGAGGGACATCAATATTTTTTGTTCGCCAAGTTGATTTATTATTATTTGCAACCACACACTGCCGGCGGTTTGTAAGATATGAATAGAAAAATTCCAGCACTTTCTGGCTAAAGTTTAAGGATTGTAGTTTGGGAAGAAGCAACCTAGGATCTACAGTATTAAATGCGCTACTGAAATCTAAAAGAGTAAGTATTGTCACTAGTTTCTTGTCATTGCATATCTAATGTCATCTGTCACTTTCAGCAGAGCTGTCATGGTACTATGTTTTTTCTTAAAGCCTAACTGGTAAGAGTAGAGTAAAGCATATTTATGTTTTTTCTGCTATGGGCTTTACGTCGCACCGACACAGATAGGTCTTATGGCGACGATGGGATAGGAAAGGCCTAGGAGTTGGAAGGAAGCGCCCGTGGCCTTAATTTAGGTACATCCTCAGCATTTGCCTGGTATGAAAATGAGAAACCACGGAAAACCATTTTCAGGGCTGCCGGTAGTGGGATTCGAACCTACTATCTCCCGAATGCAAGCATATTTATGTAAGTACGTCAGGATTTGCTCATGTACCAGGCGTTCCAACACATTGTGCAGGGATGGTAGGATAGAAACTGGCGGTGACTAATACTAAAGAAGTACGGGTATTAAATTTACCTACGACAACAATGATATGTACAGTAAGATAAAAAATTTGAAAACTACAGTAGAAAAGCAGCTGGTATTGATAACGTTTCGGGGGATACACTAAAGACAATGGGTTGGGATATAGTATCATATCTTAAGTATTTATTTGATTATTAGTGCATGTAGGAGCTATACCAAATGAATGGAGAGTTGCTATAGGAGACACTGTGTATAAAGGAAAGGGTGATAGACATAAAACTGAAAATTAGAGGCCAGTATGTTTGACATGAATTGCATGTAAGCTTTGGAAAATCATTTTTCTAACTATATTAGACCCGTTTGCTAGATTAATAACTGGTTTGATAGAAGGCAGTTCGGGTTTAGGAAAGGTTAATCCACTGAAGCTCAACTTGTAGTATTCCAGTAAGATATAGCATATATCCTGGATTCAGGAGGTTAAATGGACTGTATCGTGATTGGCCTATCTAAGGCATTTGATAGGGTAGATCATGGGAGACTACTGGCAAGAATGAGTCCGATTGGACTTGACAAAGGAGTGACTGAATGGGTGGCGATGTTTCTAGAAAATATAACTCAGGAATTAGAGTAGGCGAAGCTTTATCTGTCCCTGTAATAATTAAGAGGGGAATCCCTCAAGGCAGTATTTTTGGACCTTTACGTTTTCTTGTATATATATGTATAAATGATAAGTGTAAATAAGTTGAATCCGAGATAAGTCTTATTGCAGATTATATTTTTCTGTACAGAGTAATAAATAAGTTGCAAGATTGTGAGCAACTGCAAAATGACCTCGATAATGTTGTGAGATGGACAGTAGGCAATGGTATGATGATAAACGAGGTTAAAAGTCAGGTTGTGAGTTTCTCAAATAGGAAAAGTCCTCTCAGTTTTAATTACTGTGTTGATGGGGTGAAAGTTCCTCTTGGGGGTCTTTGTAAGTTCCTAGGTGTTAATATAAGGAAAGATCTTCATTGATGAAATCATATAAATATGATTTTAAATGAAGGGTACAGATCTCTGTATATTTCAGGAGAGGGCATATAAGTCTCTGGCAAGACCCCAACTAGAGTATGGTTCCAATGTATGGGACACTCACCAGGATTACATGATTCAAGAACTGGAAAACGTCCAAAGAAAGGCAGCTCGATTTTTTCTGGGTGATTGCCGACAAAAGAGTAGCATTAAAAATGTTGCAAGGTTTGGGATGGGAATACTTGGGAGAAATGAGGCGAGATGCTCGAATAAGTGGTATGTTCCTAGCTGTCAGTTCCGAGATGGCGTGGAATGACATCAGTAGACGAATAAAAATGAAATTCAGGAAACTCAATCGCCAAAAATTACCAGTGTTTCGCCCAGAGTGCGGCATGGGCTCATCAGTTGGATACCGCACCTTTTCCATGACACTTGCAAGCTAGCACGCCGGTAGCGACACCACTAGCTAGCTATAAACGTTTTCATTCCCCACCCTGAACGGTTGGGGCGGGCCGCATAAAGGGTAACGCTCTCTCTCTGGCCAGGTGATTAGACGGGATTTGGAAGAATTGAGAGAAGAGGGAGATGGGTAAAAGGCGGTTTGAATAAGTAAAGGAGGTGAGAATAAGGACGTGTAGGTTATCCAGGGCTTTATTGACAGATTTACAAATACAAAGACATGTATAATAGATATGCAAAGAAGGGAAGATTTAACCGAGGTTGCAAGGGAAACGGTGAAGTGCAAGGATGTGATAGAAGGAGGAGAAATTAACAAGAGAAGTGAGTAGGAGGCTGAGGAGGTGGGAGGTTGGCGATGGTGGCGAAAGGTCGGAGATACGGACTAGGTGGTTGAGGTGGACAGTATTCTGCTCCTTTACCCGCCTGAGTTGGAGCGCTGCTCATTGAGCCGAATTGTGCCGCCTTTGAACTATATCATCAATTACACGTTCATCTTCTGACAAGTTGATAAGAAATGGTTGGGCGTCTGTAGGAATGAAGTAAAAGTAAGAAATTCCTTTTTTTAAGTTTAATGTGTGAAAGTAACTTTCTTCAGGTACAGTGATGGCACTTTTGATGTGAAGAATATTCTTAATGTTCAGCTCTAACTGACAGAGGACGACCTCATCTGGCCTTCGCTATGTCTACCTCTTCATAGGACATGTCGTAATCATGGCCTTTTCACGTGAAGTTTTCGTTGGTTCACTCTGCATTTTCTTCTGTGTTTTATGAACTCTGAGCGTTATAATATATGTCTTGAATCCGCATCTCGCATTCAGCAAGTAAACAGTACAGGTCTGTCTATACACATACCCACGTGGGTTGTTATCATTTAATCGGAAACAGTGAAATTTGCCCACAA
The DNA here is from genome assembly GCF_040414725.1 of Anabrus simplex. Taxonomy (NCBI): domain Eukaryota; kingdom Metazoa; phylum Arthropoda; class Insecta; order Orthoptera; family Tettigoniidae; genus Anabrus; species Anabrus simplex. The sequence goes on from NC_090266.1 coordinate 38,179,181, forward strand.
TTGGAAGAAGTATGGTACGCGTATGTTATTCTGCTCATTATATGCTCTGTAGATTCACAGTATAAAAACGTATATCATTTATTTTGATTAGTCACCAACTATTTTAAGTATTCAAAACAGAGAAATACAACCCCCTCATTGAATCCGGAAATCAGTGTACATCGAGGATCACACAGTAGTTGCCTGCCACAATTCAGCCAGTACTGTCATCTGGCAGCTGATAACAGAACCATACGGCCAGCGACCGTATCTATAATTGATATCAGAACTTATAATGGTCAGCAGTGGGGGCAATTACACAATAGGTAATGATGTGCACAATGAGCCGCAGTGCTGCTGTGAATTGACTATCGTTTAGTCCAGGAGGGTGGGGAAATGGAGCTTGCTATTTTTGATCTAAATAACTTTAATACCAGCTACAATTGAAGTGTAATAGTGCAGCTTGTAGTGTTACTTTCGGATGACGAAAGGAATAACCTACTTCAAGGAAAGCTTTTCTTCGTACATCTCTTTATGACCTTGTAGTTATAGAGGACAATATTACAAAGATATCAAACTCATTAGAGCTGGATCAGTCACATTAGTATTTTGAGCTTACCTATGAATGCAATAAAAATCACCTGCATATTCCAGTTCATCAAATTTTTTATGACTATTTGTGCTCTTCCAACGGTGAAAGGTTTCACACCTCAGAGGTAACATTAGTAGGCTTTTAGAGACCTTTTTATATTCGGTTAATTAAGTATTGCACCTAAAGAACAATTTGCGCCCTTTCGTTGTTATCCATGTCCGATAATCCTCGGAGTGTTTTTTAACGAACGAAATTATTCCACGTGCAGATTTATTATCAGTCTTGTGAATCGTTCATCAGTATTCACCACTGACGCCCTTGCTAACTTTAATTGTAATGAGCCTATCCACCATAACAATAACCGTTTATGGCATCATTTGTGCGATGGTGAGACGCCATAATTCCTTTCGTTTCGGCCTCTGTAGGATCACGGGCAACTTTGTCATGGTTTAGGCTTTTGTCTTCTCCTCCCAGAACCTCTGCATCCTCTTTCTCTCTCTCTCCCATCCCGTTCTTTAGCTGATATTTTCAGTATCCTCTTCTCTTGTTCCACATTGGTACTTCTCTGTCCTATTCCTGCACCTGTCTCTGTCATTGATCTTTGGTATATTGATTGGTGTATATTTATTTCTTCAGTTCTCTCTCCCTTCCAACTTGATCCCATCTCACTCCAGTCCTTCCGGAGTTCGAAAACCCATTTAGATCCCGTCATTCCTCTTGTCCTACCCGTTCTCTCCCATACTCTTCTAGTCATTCTCTCCAGGTCCATCCTGATCATATGTCCAAAAAGTCTTGCTCATTTGAGTCTTACTTCTTTGTAATTCGCCCTCATTTTCCGATACTATTCATCCCTTGATCTTTGTTCCCATCTTTCATCTCACCTCTTTCGTCCCAGTATCATTTTAGAATTCTTTCTCCAGTTGCTCTGTCCTATACATTCCTAGTCATCGTCTCGGCCGCGTTCCTCACTGTTGCCTTGCAATGCTTTCACTTTCCGTCTGTTGACATGCTTCTTTTATTGTTTACTTCTCTGGTTTGCAAGGTAGGTTTTTTCATCCTCTCTGTTATCCCATTGCTGCTCCTGTTCCTTCCTTTCACATGTTCTCCTTCTACATTCTGCCTGGTGCCTTCTGGTGTTTTCCAATCACCGGTGGTGTTCAGAGTCTTAGTTATTTCGTGGGCGATCCGAATGCCTATCCTCCTGGCTATCTTGCTCATGTTGTTGATTTGCTTCCTTGCATCTTCTTACGTCTCGCTTACAATGGGCATTTCGTCCGCAAAGACAAGGCTCTGTTATCCTTCTTGTCCCCTGCATGTGTCTTTGGTATCGCCATTTTTCATTTGTTATCCTCCATTGTCCGATTACTTCACCCAATATTATGTTGAATAACATCAGTGACAGACCGTCTCCCTGTTTGACCCCGGTTTTGATCTCAACTCTTCTGATAGTGCACTCCTGCATCTCACCCTTGTCTTTGTGTCTGTCAGCATTTCCTTTATCAGTTCTCGTGTGGTGCCATCTCATCCTCTGTTCTTCAGGATCCTCCCCAGTGTCTGTCTGTCTATGGAGTCGTATGCCTTTTTTTAAGTCTACGAAGCTTACTACCGTCTTCTTATTCTTCAAGGCCCTGTGCTCTATCACTACTTTCAGAGTAAATAAATGTTCTGAGCACACTCGTTCTTTCCTAAAGCCCGCTTGGTAATCTTCTTTAGTACTGTCTAGCTGTTCTACTCTTTTCAGTAGGAGTCTGGACAACACCTTATAGCCGACCTCTAGTAGCGACATCCCTCTGTAGTTGTTTGCGTCCCTCTAGTCTCGTTGTTTGTGTATCGGTACTATGATTGCATTCTTCCACCCTTCCGGTAATTTTCTCGCCCCCAGATCTGAGTAATGATCTGGGCCATACTGTCTATTGCCTTGTTGCCTCCCCAATTTATCACCACCGATATTCCGTCATCTCCGGTCGCCTTTTTATTCTTCAGGTCCCTTATGACTTGTGCAACCTCATCCCTGGTCGTAGGTCATGGCCGTCTCTCTTTTAAGTCCGGTCCGTGTTCCAGTTCGTCTCCAGGTGGTTCGCAATTCAGTAGGTCGTGGAAATGCTCTGCAAGTATTGTACTGTTCTCCTTGGCACTTATGGCCAAGTTGCCTTTCTTGTCTCTATGAACAGTTCTCTACCCCTGTACCCTGTCAGTCTATTTCTGAACTTTCCAGAAATGGATCTGGTGTTGTTATTTCTAATGATGTTATCAATCTCGTCCATTTCCTTCTTCATCTTCTGTCTTCTGGTCCATCTGGCTGCTGCATTCTTTGCTTCTACAAAGATCTCTTTCCTTGCTGTTCCTGTCTCTCCAGGCCTTTCTCCTGTTCTCTACTGCTTTCTCACAGTCTTCGTTCCATCACCAGTGCTTCTTTCTTTCTCTTCCTTCCCCCACAACTCAGCATATTTTCCCATTTTCATCCTCATGTCATTCCATTCAGTATGATTTTGGATTCCCACCTCATACTTGTCCTTGTTGCATCATAGTTTGTCTCGGTCAATCTTGACGTTCCCCGCTGCTCTATTCGTTTGTGGCCGTCTACCCCTATTCGGTATCCATCGGCACTTTACTTCTATAAGGTAATGATCTGACTCCAGCCTTGTGTTTTTTCCTATACTTGGTGTTCATGATCTCGTTAGTGCTCGTCGGACTTACCGCAACATAATCGATCTGGGGTTCCCCTGATCTTGTCCGTGGGCTTCACCATGCCTTTTCCTTGTTTCGTTTGGCCCTGAAGTGTGTTGGCCTCAGTCTCAATTGGTGTGCGCGACACAGTTCGATTAACTTTTCCCGATTTTTATTTGTCCTCCTCTGAGCTCCTACTACTCTCCCTTCTATCTACAATCAATCAATCAATCAATCAATCAATCATGTGCGTGTGGTAGAAGGTCGCCAAGTATCAATCAATCAATCAATCAATCAATCAATCAATCAATCAATCAATCAATCAATCAATCAATCAATCAATCAATCAATCAATCAATCAATCAATCAATCAATCAATCAATCAATCAATCAATCAATCAATCAATCAATCAATCAATCAATCAATCAATCAATCAATCAATCAATCAATCAATCAATCAATCAATCAATCAATCAATCAATCAATCAATCAATCAATCAATCAATCAATCAATCAATCAATCAATCAATCAATCAATACTGATCTGCATTTAGGGCAGTCGCCCAGGTGGCAGATTCCCTATCTGTTGCTTTAGTAGCCTTTTCCTAAATGATTTCAAAGAAATTGGAAATTTATTGAACATTTCCCTTGGTAAGTTATTCCAATCCCTAACTCCCCTTCCTGTAAATGAATATTTGCCCCAGTTTGTCCCCTTGAATTCCAACTTTATCCTCATATTGTGATCTTTCCTACTTTCATAAACGCCATTCAAACTTATTCGTCTACTAATGTCATTCCACGCCATCTCTCCGCTGACAGCTCGGAAGATACCACTTAGTCGAGCAGCTCTTCTTCTTTCTCTCAATTCTTCCCAACCCAAACATTGCAACATTTTTGTAACGCTACTCTTTTGTCGGAAATCACCCAGAACAAATCGAGCTGCTTTTCTTTGGATTTTTTCCAGTACTTGAATCAGGTAATCCTGGTGAGGGTCCCATACTCTGGAACCATACTCTAGTTGGGGTCTTACCAGAGACTTATATGCACTCTCCTTTACATCCTTACTACAACCCCTAAACACCCTCATAACCATGTGCAGAGATCTGTAACCTTTATTTACAATCCCATTTATGTGATTACCCCAACGAAGATCTTTCCTTATATTAACACCTAGATACTTACAATGATCCCCAAAAGGAACTTTCACCCCATCAACGCAGTAATAAAAACTGATAGGACTTTTCCTATTTGTGAAACTCACAACCTGACTTTTAACCCCGTTTATCAACATACCATTGCCTGCTGTCCATTTCACAACATTTTCGAGGTCACGTTGCAGTTGCTCACAATCTTGTAACTTATTTATCACTCTATAGAGAATAACATCATCCGCAAAAAGCCTTACCTCCGATTCCACTCCTTTACTCATATCATTTATATATACCTGTATAAGAAAACATAAAGGTCCAATAATACTGCTTTGAGGAATTCCCCTCTTAATTATTACAGGGTCAGAGAAAGCTTCACCTACTCAAATTCTCTGAGATCTATTTTCTAGAAATATAGCAACCCATTCAGTCACTTTTTTGTCTAGTCCAATTGCACTCATTTTTGCAAGTAGTCTCCCATGATCCACCCTATCAAATGCTTTAGACAGGTCAATCGCGATACTTCTCTCTTCCGACCTGTGCATTATAATTACCCTCGAGGATCTTTACCTGTCTATCTGGTATGCTTCTCAGGGTATCATTTCTCTCCTTCCAGAAGTTATTAAGTGCTGTCGGATCCTCCCTGTTCTTGTCGTTGGACGGTGTATGTTCGTTCACTATCGTGTACTTCTTGTTCCCTGCTCAGAAGTCAGTGTTGATATCTTTTCCGAATTGTTCTTTACTTCAGTTATTCCATCCTCACGTCTCTCGTCTACTATGAAACCTGTATCGAAGCATGTTGGAGCGTGCCTCTCGTTTCCCATTGTGATTCCTAGTCTTTCCTTTAGCATTATGAAGCCTTCTGACTCCACTGTAATCAGTATATTGGCACAGTTTTGTTGTGTTTTTCAAAAATAATAATTTCTAGTGAAAGACTTAGTAACATCACAGAAATGAAATAAATTGATGAGATTTTTTTTCTCAGTGCGAGGGCTGTTGAATAATGCAGACGCTGTTGTGATTATGAGGCGCCAAAATTACTTGAATAATCCGCTTTTCTTTCAACTGGAAATAGGCGGAATTCTTGTTTAACAGAGTTCTAACATGCAGATTAAGGTATCCTAGATCCTAGTTCTCCATTTAATGAGAGGGAGTATATGCAAAAATGATCATTTACCGTAAAAATCCAACGCCTAGATACAATGCGTTGGGTCTGTTATTACAAATCAACCAATGCAGTGTGACGGACCTCTTCTTGATGACGGCTTGAGCGTATGTGTTTAAAAAAACAGGAGCTACTCTAGCTCTGGAAGACTCATAACATACATTCTCACCAAGTAAAAGTTGAAAACTAGAAAAACGGCTGGAATTGATAAGATTTCTGGGGTTATCCTAAAGGCAATGGGTTGGGATGTAGTACCATATTTGAAGTACTTATTAGATCATTTTTTGGTTGAAGGAGCTATACCAAATGAATGGAGAGTTGCTACTGTAGCACATGTGTATGTATAAGGGTGATAGACATAAAGCTGAACATTACAGGCCAGTCAGTTTGACATGCTTTGTATGTAAGCTTTGGGAAAGCATTCTTTCTGATTATATTAGACATGTTTGCGAAATTAATAACTGGTTTGACAGAAGGCAGTTTGGGTTTAGGAAAGGTTATTCGACTGAAGCTCATCTTGTAGGATTTCAGCAAGATATGGCAGATATCCTGGATTGAGGAGGCCAAATAGACTGTATTGCGATTGACCTATCTAAGGCATTTGATAGGGTAGATTATGGGAGACTACTGGCAAAAATGAGTGCAGTTGGACTAGAAAAAAAGTGATTGAATGGGTGGCTATATTTCTAGAAAATAGAATTCAGAGACTTAGAGTACGCGGATCTGTATCTGGCCCTGTAATAATTAAGAGAGGAATTTCTCAAGTCAGTACTATTGGAACTTTATGTTTTATTCTGAATATCAATGATATGATTTAAAAAGTTGAATGAGACATACGGCTTTTTCCAGAATACGTTATTTTATGCAGAGTAATAAATACGTTACAAGATTGTGAGCAACTGAAAAATGACCTCGATGATGTGAGACGGACATTAGGTAATGTTATGATGATAAACGGGGTTAAAGGTCAGGTTGTGAGTTTCACAAATAGGAAAAGTCCTCTCAGTTTTAATTACTGTGTTAATGGGGTTAAAGTTCCTTTTGGTGATCGTTGTAAGTAAATAGGCGCTGATATAAGGAAAGATCTTCTTTGGGGTGATCACATAAATATAATTGTTAATAAAGGCTACAAATCTCTGCACATGGTTATGAGGGTATTTAGGGGTTATAGTAAGGATGTTAAAGACATGGCATATAAGTCTCTGATTTGATTCCAACTAGACTATGGTTCCGGTGTATGGGACCCTTGCCGGGATTACTTGATTCAATAACTAGAAACAATCCAAAGAAAAGCAGCTCGATTTGTTCTCGGTGTTGTCCGACAAAACAGTAGCGTTTCAAGAACGTTGCAAAGTTTGGATTGGAAAGACTTGGGAGAAAGAAGACGAGCTGCTCAACTAAGTGGTATGTTCCGAGCTGTCAGTGGAGAGATGGCGTGGAATGACATCAGTAGACGAATGATGTCTTTAAAAGTAGGAAAGATCACAATATGAAGATAAAGCTGGAATTCAAGAGGACAAAGTGGAGCAAATATTCATTTATAGGGAGGGGAGTTAGTGTTTGGAATAACTTACTAAGGGGGATGTTCAATAAATTTCCAATTTCTTTGAAATCATTTAAGAAAAGGCTAGGAAACCAACAGATAGGGAATCTGCCACCTGGGCGACTGCCCTAAATGCAGATCAGTAGTGATTCATTGATCGATCGCTTGATTGATTGATTGTTTGATTGATGGATTGATTGATTGATTGGTTGATTTATTTATTTATTTATTTATTTATTTATTTATTTATTTATTTATTTATTTATTTATTTATTTATTTATTTATTTATTTATTTATTTATTTATTTATTTATTTATTTATTTATTTATTTATTTATTTATTGGTTGATTGATTGCTTGATTGATGTAGAGACAGGCATATACGAGATAAGGCGACCAAGTATCAGGCATGGTGTTCCACTACAAGATGGCGATAAACTACACAAGATTTATCGCTCGCACTAGTAGTTTCATTTCAGACACTCTGAAGACCCTGACTGACAAGTAACCGACCAGTATCTTCCTCCTATATTTGACTAGCACTGAACTTGAACCTGTCCAAATATTACGTAGAGTGGATGTCTGAACTTTAAATGATCGATTTTCTATACTATATGAACATGCATACATAATGCAAGCACAATATACGTCAGTGGCACACGAGATGAGTACGCTTAGGGCAATTCCCTAGGATATCATGCACGAGTAAATTCAAAGATTTACAAAATGTTATGTATTAAAGGAAAATTTTGTAGCTCAAGTTGGGGAGATTCTGCAGATACTCTACGATCTTCTGGTTTGGGATTGGTTTTCTCTTGTGCTGAGTACTGTACAACGGGGTGGATGAATAGTCCTCCTGCACGGCTCATGGACACTCAGCTAAATGCTAGTATGCGCTTAATATCTGGCACCGTCAATCCATACTTCCCTTTACTAACTATCCGTTCTGTCAGGTATAATTCCACCTTGTTTAAAAAGAACAAATTCTCCAATTAGTTTAAAAAGAACAAATTCTCCAATTAGTTTAAAAAGAACAAATTCTCCAATTAGTTTAAAAAGAACAAATGCTCCAATTAGAGAATACAAGAAGATCTGCATGAACTCTCAACTACCACTTCTAGAAGGTCTTCCCGTTCTCGAACTGCAGAGGCTCAAGTCACACCAACCACCCTTCCGTACTGTACCAGGAAAGCCTAGGTCCTGGTCCATATTAATCGAAAGAAACGTTATTCCAGCATAAAAGATCCGACCGACGTACGAACATCTATGTAAAGAATGTTCCAGTATGTGCCAGACCCCACGAGTGCACTAGGCGGAGTCAAGTGACGTCACCTGTCGCTCGAAGCTCACCTCCCCTAGAGATATTTCTCGAAAATAATTTTCTTTTGTCAGCTTTTCAACGCCTTAACCAATTTCAACGGGACAAACGCTGAATCGTAGCGGACGTCATAAAAGTTAATCCCTGTGAATTTCGAATTAATTCATCCCATGGTTGTTGAGTTATAATAATTTAAAGTCTAAAAGATATTACGCACTCACGGTCACATGGCCAAGAGGTGCTACCCCTCCCAGCGCTGGTATCTATATATGTCAAGGCCAGCCAGCAAGCAGGCCAGTACAAGGACGAGTATACAGCTGTGTGTGAGTGAGACAGAGGAGAGACCGACCCGCGTACAGTATGTTCGCGCAGTCACGGTGAAAGTACTTGCCGTCGCATTTCCGGAACACGAAGTTATATCGCCGACAGAATTATAAAAGACGTCGCACTGTGTTTAGTACATCGCGTCGCGACTACAGTCTAATCCTAAAGACATTTAAGAATATAATACGAGTGAACTTATTGAAGTGCAAATATCAACTATTTAACGTTCACAGAATATGTCATTACGTGTAGACTTAGGTTACTTCAAATGATATTGAACTTCTACAGAAACTAATGTGTATAATCACCAGAACTGATTTCTTTTCGAGTATTGAACTGTATTTCTTTATTCACGCCACATCAGTATACGACTTACAGTAGTAATTTGAGTGAAAACTAAGAACTTTTTCTGAGGTAATATGACGTTATAATAACAAGATAAGCAGAAAATAATCCTTAGTGACTTAATGACTGTGTTCAAAGACTGTGATTATCGACTATGATTTGCCTTTTCAAGTGTGAACTGTGTAATTATGAACGTTTCAGTAACGATTTTAAATAGTATTTCATACAGGAAGGACTGTGATTCTTTATTTAACGTCTTGAAATTCAATTACGCCATAAATAGTGTTCAACAGTAAATGACAGTGTCAGTGATAACTACTCGCACTAAGTGAATTTTTCGTGTGCGAAAAATCACCCTAACAAGCTGCAATTCTACATGATCCAGTTCCAGCCGTCATCACCTCATCGGGAACGTCAACATGGTGTGTTAAGGGAACATCGCCGATCCTGATTCTCCACGGAACATTCCAGATGTCCATCCTTCGACATTTTGTAGCAACATTTCTTTCCGTAAGTGAGTAGTAACAAACTGACTAAAATTTTTTCATTAATTTTGAACAGTGGAAACTTCAGTGCCGCGTGTGAACAAATATTTCAGAGTTCTCATAATTTCTCAGAAGTGATTAATTTAATTTCAAATTTCATTTTTATATCTCACAGAAAGACTTTAGGCTTTTCAAGTGTGCTATATATGTCAAGGTTTACAAACTGAAAACTGAAAACTTTTAACGGAAATTTAATTTCTCATATCAACTTACAATTACAAGTGTGTGCTTAGGTTTGGAAAGACTTTAGGTGGAAATTCAATACCTCATATTCTCACATATGAAAGACTTTGGAATCAGTGATATTTATTCAGGAAGATTACGTTCAAACTTTTAATTTCAATGCCAGATTTGAATCCAATAATCATATTGCAGGGTGAAGAATTAATAAATTGTTTTGAAAAATTTTTTTAACCATCTATTATTCGCTCTGCGAGTCTATCCTACTCTGTATCGGCTCCAAAACCAAGTTCCACTCCCTGAGGTCCTACTCATGCCCTTTACCCAAAAACTTTTCCTGGTACAGTACTGTTGCCATAAGGATTGCCACTAACTTTGGCCCTGTGGAGGAATCGATAATTCGCTGGACAGCAACAATAGACGTTTCTCCGCACATAATTTCTGGTGAGCACCTTCCCAGAGGATATCATATACCGCGTGATGTGCAGGCCAAACTGAATCGAGAGAGGACAAAACATAGAAAATGCAACGACTACTTTTACAGGTGGAGTAATACTTCTACGCCAGAATGTGAATGTTGCACGCCACGGCCAACAGTTCTCCATACTGTGAGTGAGTGCATGTTGCGGTACTATCCACTTATTTGGACTGACTTTCTGAAACCAACATCTGAAGCTCAGCTGTGGATGAAAGAAGTGGACATTCAAATCTGAAACGATGCTTAAGGTACATGTTTCTTGTTTCCTTTTCATATTTTTAGATATATATGTAACTAGTACTCTATATGATGGCATCCTGCAGAAAATAGTTGAAGAGAACTAGTGTATATTACCAGAAATATTTGCTCCAAACTAATGGTCTTGTCCTCCAAGCAGCTATGGAGAATTAGTCCAGCTGAAGTAACTTATACTTTAGAAAACAAAGAAGAGCTTGGAGATAATTTAGAAAGGCTGGATGGATGTGAACATCCAGGTGGAATCATACACTGAAGATGGACAGAATGTGATTGATGTACCCCACGGCAAACAGCTCTCCATATTGTGAGTGAATGCAAGTTGCGGTGCTATCCAGGTACTTGAACTGACTTTCTGAAACGAACATCTGAAGCTCAGCTGTGGATCAAGGGAATGTGTGGAAGATCACTCTAGATGATATACTAACTCTGTAATTAGTGGAAGAGAGAAACGAAATCATTTAAGTCTTTTTGTAGGCGAATTCATTGAAGACTCTTGAGGTAAAATTAAACAAGTCGATAATCGGGAAGTCGTAGAGATTGTACTCGCTTGTACGGCTCCAAATTTTCAGCTTTTAGTGAGGATATGGCTATTTCATCCGGAAACAAATTTCATGAACTCAGATGGAGATTTATAAAATCTGTGCTTTAGTGTTTCTAGATATGTAAAACAAATCGATTTTAAATATGAAAGCTAGAAACAAATATAAGTGTTACGAAATATGTGTAAATCTTGATTTAATGACGAAAGTTGCGTGTGCGTATTACTACCATCAGTATTTTACCTGCCTAAAGTAACTTTCGGTTTAACATGTTGTCCGATAAAAAAAGCTCTGTTTATTGGAAATTCTTCCATCCCATTGAAACTGTTGAGATGAAATTAAACAAATTATAGCTTAGGTGACGCAACTCATTATAGATATCAGGGCACAATAAAAAAGTGGCGTGCAAGGATGTATCACCTGCCTATGAGGAATGGGTACCATAATGAAGGGGATGGTCACTTTTCCGAGAAACGACTATGTAACTGTGATGAATCCCTGTGGGCCACAATTTAAGGTACTGAAATAATTGATAACCATACGTTTGTAGACTCATCAGAATGTTGATGCATTGTAAATTATCCGTATCATATTCCACTCATATTGCCAGCAAGAGAAATTGAGTTGCCATTATTGATTGCGGATGATTGCTGGAAACGTGAGCGGAGTACATTTCAGCGCAAACGGAAGGGATATATGCTACAGAAGCGAAATGGGAAGAAAAGAGACTGAATGGCCGCCTGCACTTCTAGAAAACAGAACTCAGAGAATCAGAGTAGGTGAAGTAACAATGTTATTTACTAAAAGATTTAAAAGTTGAAACTAGAAAATCGGCCGGAATTGATAAGATTTCTGGGAATGTACTAAAGGAAATCTGCTGGCATATGGTGCCTGATCAGAAATATTTATTTGATTACTGTTTGCATGAAGGAGCTATACCAAATGAACGGTGAGTTGCTATTGTAGCCTCAGTGTAAAAAGGAAATGGCGATAAACACAGAGCGGATAATTACAGGCCAGCCAGCTTGGCACGTGTTGCTTGTAAAGTATGGAAAAACATTATTTCTGATTATAATAGATACGTTTTTGAAATTACTATCTGGTTTGATAGAAAGCAATTCGGATTTAGGAAGGGATATTCCAGTGAGGCTCAACTTACAGAATTCCAGAAACATAAAGTAGATATTTTAAAATTCATGAGGTCAAGTGGACTGTATCGCTATTGGAATACGGACGGATATTCATAGAATAAATCATGAGAGGTTAATTTTGAAAGTGAAGTTTATTGGACTAGTCAAAGGAGACACTGAATGGGTGCCTACACTTCTAGAAAACAGAACTCAGAGAATCAGAGTGGGTGAAGTTACGATTAAGAGCGAGGTCCTTCAAGAGAGTATCATTGCATTGTTATGTACAGGATGTAACAATAACTTTCAGGACGCACTCAACACAGATAAAAGAAGAAGATATGTTTTATGGAAATGGGTCGTGAAACGCCTTATTTCCATGTCAGAATTCATTTTATACAACTCTGTACTGCTCACGGGAAACACATCCACCATACGACATGAAACTCTGCCTTACGTGAAATGTTGAAAATGCCCTCTGTTAGCATTGACACATGCATCAACCCGCATGTAGGCTAGTTATGTAGACGTGGGATTCCCTTGTACTTGGTTGAACATAAATTAAAGGCTTTGAAATATTGGGTCTTCAGGTCTTTTGACAGCTCGGAGTACAAATACATCCATTTTAAAATAACTTCACATAAAAGCTGGCATAAATGCCACGTCTCGAATCGTGCCCTGCAATATTTTGGACAAACAATCCAATAAATGCTGATTGTGGAGGCGAGTTCAAAGGAATACAACAACTCGGACGTGCACCAACAAGGTACATTCATGTGGAGAGTCTCTTCACACGAAATTATTTTCGTGAGACCACCTGCCTAAATCGCCCTTCTACATGTTCACATTTCTGGTAAATTTTTCTCAAAATTTGTTTTTGGGTTAGCCACCTCAAATTTTTAAGGTTTATTAACACCCTTAGCTGCAATAACAATAAGGAATATTTCCGGAACCAAATCCATTTTTAGTATACATTTTTAGGAGGTACAATGTTTTAAACCTAAACTGTGCCAAAAATATTTATAACATATTTTAGGTATTACATACAGAAATATCCCTTCTTATTACTCTGAATTAGAGTCATGTTGATGTGCATTACAAATTCAGGGATCTACCATTTGAATCTTTCTTGTAAATGCTATACAATTTCAAAAATACATAACTGAGAAAAAAGATGATAACATTTTCAACACAATTTTTTACTTCAGAAAATTCTTAGAATATCTCTGCACCATATCCTCCTAGTTTACTGTCAGCTTCCTTCTCTTTCTTCTGGCTCTACTTTCCTTCTCTTCCAAATTTCCTGAAAATTAAACGTATTCTTTGAAGATCTTGATGGAGATGCAAAGCTTGCATCAAGTTCAAGTTAAATATGTGGTGAGCACATGACAACATTAACGTCTACCAAATTTGAATCACTCGCATTCTAACCCAACTAAGGCAAATTATGTCCATGCTTTCTCTTACCTGGAGCTTTCGATTGAGCCGTTGAATACTAGCAAAACGCAATGTAACAACATCACGACATACAAAAACATTTTGTAAATACAAGCAAACGATATCAGAAGTTTTCATATTTACTGACACAAAGAATACAGCTTACTGCGTGGAACGGAAGTTAGCTTAGAAATCTATCTGTAATAGATTAGAAATTATAGGTTCAAATTTAAAACTCTGTATATGTGGGCGTGTCCTTCCAAAGTGCACCTTCGTGACTTAAGTTTTCCTACATACTCATTTTTCAAAGTAATGTAACATTTTCAACGCATTTTTGATCTCTACATTATAAACATCTACCGGGTGTATGCATAAGTCCTCCCGGTTTCACTATGAGATGGCGCCAGCGAACGGTACGCAGCGTATGAATTTGACACATACATCAGCTTATTCGTCTGACATTAATCTGCCAACAAACACAAGTTGAGTCCGTCAGACACTAGCGTCTGTGTTGTATCGTTCAGTGATCACGTTGACGTTTGAGCCTGAAAGAAACATTCGCGGCACGCATTATTATTTAATGAAACGAAAAAGGCTGTGGAAAGTCATCGTTTGCTGGTGAAAATATATAGTGAACACGCTTCATCGATTAGAACATGTCGCACATATTCCAGTCGACAAGAAGACAATGCTTCTTGTATGGTGGGACCAGAGCGTTATTGTGTATTATGAACTCTTGAAACCCGCCGACACTGTTAATGCACAACGCTATAACTTAAAAAAAAGATTCATTTAAAACACGCATTGATTGAAATATGCCCGGAATGGGCCCGAAGACATGGCAAAGTGATTTTGTTACTCGACAATACGCCGTCTCACACAGCAAAACCAGTGAAAAACACCTTGAAATCGCTTGGATAGGACATCCTTCAGCACCCGCCGTACTGCCCCGACCTGGCGCCATCTTACTATCACTTCTTGGCATCAATGGGGCACGCGATCGCAGAGCAGCACTTCAGCATTTTATAGAAAGTTGGAAAATTGATCAACGATTGGTTTGCCGCAAAAGACAAGCAGTTTTTCTGGCATGGTATTAGCCCTTTTAGGACCGGGTATATTCAAGGTGCTCGCGCCTAAGAAGACCAGCTGTTTAGCATGTGGTATGGCGGAAAAGACCAAGGCGTTCGAGACATATTTTCCACATCTCCCTCCAGAAACCTATGACATAGTCTGTAATACAGTTTCCTGCACGATTCTTTTTTTCAAAATCTTAAGAAATCAACCGTTTTTCTTATGAGATGTAAACGGAGGCAGTTTGAACAAAATTAATATTTTAAAATAAACAATATTTTATACATAAACAAAAATATTTTATACTATCTGATGTACCCGTGCTTCACTACGGGATTCTCAGAAAGACTGTCTTTGTGGTTTTTCTACCTGGTCGTCAGAAGGAATGTAGTGATTAAAAGCAATATTATATAAAATACTCGATCAGATTAATAGACCGCACATTTTCTCACTTTTAACGAACAGTACTACGGTGCCGATCTAAAAGTCCAAAGTTCCAGTGCTGCAATGACCAGACCGCAGACAGCCGTGAACACTTCTCTGCCATTATTCCGTTAAATATGCGGACTGCTCATTCGAATCAGTGCCTCACAGTAGGAAGTGAATAGCTCGAACGCTATGATGAACCAGTTTGTAACGTATCAGTAGTATCAGAAATTTATCTAACTCCCCAGCTACTTCCCGCCAATTTTCAGGCAGGCTGTTATGCTCGGTACGACCGGGCGAGTTGGCTGTGCAGTTAGGGGCGCATAGCTGTGAGCTTGAATCCGGGAGGTAGTAGGTTCGAACTCCATTGTCGACAGCCCTGAAGATGGTATTCCGTGGTCTCCAGTTTTCACACCAGGAAAATGCTGGGGCTGTAATGTAATTAACGTAGGGGCTGCTTCCTTCCCACTCCTAGCCCTTTCGTATCCCATCGTTGCCATGAGTCCCATCGGTGTCGGCGCGACGTAGAGCAAATAAAAAAAAACGCGGTATGCTGTAGTAATCCCATCTATCGGAGATGAATGGCAACAGCAACACAAAGCAAATCACAACAAACAATGGTCAATGTAATGTTCTTGTTGATCAATGTTATGCGCTTTCTGTATTGTAGGCCTTCACTTTCAGTTTTCGTTCGACTCTGTAATATAAGGCCGTCTTATAAAATTAATGATACCATAGACTGTAGTTCCTTATTCCCCGACTTTACACACCGATTTTCATTAAATTCTGTTCACCCATTTTCTCGTGACGGCGCTGATATCATCTTAGCAACAAAAATCCATATTCATAAATATCTCCGTACCAAGCTCGATTGCTGTAGTCGCCTAAGTGCGGCCAGTATCCAGTAATTGGGAGGTAGTGGGTTCGAGCCCCACTGTCGGCAGCCCTGAAGATGGTTTTCCGTGGTTTCCCATTTTCACACCGGG